>NC_140274.1:20103822-20118822 GCF_964030765.1 Micromesistius poutassou
TTCTACTGTAGATCTACAGCGGGGCTGCGGGCTGTTGCCTGGCTGGGAATCACAGAGGGGCAGGATAGGCTCCAGGTTTCAACACAAATTGGGTCGGGTGGGGGGGGGGTTGACTTTCTGTTTGGCAGCATCGATTCGTCATTCATCGTCGTGAACTTTAAACAAAACCGTAACCGTAAATCAAAGCACGGCAGTGTCCCACCTGGAGACGCCGTTTGGTCACACTACCGTTTCACGAAAGAACAGACCGAAGTCTGACGCAATGCTACAAAGACTATTGAAACCACCGGAAATGTTGAAGAACACTCAATCACGTATAATGAAGGCTTGTGTTTTGGCTGAGCTCAAGATCGGGGGGGGACGCGGGATCCTAAATAAACACGGAGCGACAATCCGATTACCGCTGCGTACCGGATCACACGCGCTTCGACAACACGCGTGTTGTCCATTTTATTTGTCTGGCCCTAAATCACAGGTACAGCCTCCAAGGGCTTCACCATGGCGTATATTTACGACAGTCCCTTGACCCTAGCCCCGCCAGAGGGGAAGAGTCAGGCGTGCAACGGGTGCCATGATGTCATACATACATACAGGCGAAACGTAAGACGCGTGCTTGGCCTGCACGCAAACGGAGGCTCACATGCAACCCACTACGTTGCATGTGGGTGTTATGAGCGTGGAGAATGCCGAAGGTGTATTCTTGGCGTGCCTCCTGAGAGGGGTCATAGCGGTCCGTCCTCACCCCCTATTGGATCAGCCCCCCCGTCCCCGTCCCGACACAGCGCTATGGAGACACACCGCCGCGATCCAAGCCAATCAGAGCCAGAGCATCGGCTGGGCTTTATTTTAACATTTAATCTGAAACCTTTCGGGCCGACGAGGCCGGGGGAATTAGCGGGGTAACCCTCCGCAGCCAATCATTACCTCCGTCTGAGGGGCTAGCGCCTGTTCATTTCAAGCCCTGCTGGATTCTATTTATTACCACGCGGCTATGCTAAACTAACTGCGGGCTACGGCACCGCACACACGCACACGCACACACACACGCACACAGCAGCCCAGGAGCTATATACCTAGATACAGTGTAAAGCTATGTGTTGGAATACTGCTATATACCTAGATACAATGTTGGACTATGTCTGGGACTGTATCTAGGTATATAGCCGCATTCAACCCAATGTAGGACTGTCTGAGACTCTGGGTTAGAATACTGTAAACAGGTTTTGTGATGACGCTGATAATATTACAGCTGTAATGGCTGAAATGGTTCGATTAAAATAGATAACGAATGCCTCCGCCTGATGCATTGCCATATCGGTATTATTAGCGGAAAACTAATTAAAGTCTGAAACTTGAAGCTTGACATTTGGTTTACAAAAAGATCAACTAAATCGAATGAACAAAATGTACTTATGGCCAACTTGATTTCTGAACTAGATCAATCGGAACACATGAAATAGCTCGAAATATCTTACTGAGCAATATTGAATTGTCCCATTTGACATTTGATTAGATGAGTTTATATCTATGAAGACGTGATTTAATTTAAAAACAGAATATATTCTGTGTTTTTAAATGAAATCACATCTTCAGGAGAATCCACACTCTGACAAAGTAGAAGTTGTATATACAGTAAGTTCTACCTTGTCAGAGTGTGGATTAAGCTCAGGGCTTAAGAACTTAAGGACTGGATGAAGAGGAAACATCCGCCAGCCCCTCCTGAATGAGTCAGCTTCACCTCTGAAACGCCCCCTCGGTCCACCTGTGAACATGCACCTCGGTCCTATAGAAGCTCGCCCTTTGGTCCCAGCATGCTCCTTTTTAATCACACCGCCCGCGTCAAACCCTCTGATCACAGGACACACGCCACACAATACGACGTCCCTTCATTAAAGTTGAATGCCTTTTGAGGGGCTGTTGAGCGCGTACCGCTGAGGCCCGGTCCTTACCGCAGCGACCCGGGTTCGATTCCTGCGTGGTCCTTTGCTGCATGTCTTCCCCTCTGTCTCCCATACCTTCCTGTCTATCACACTCTACAATAATATGCCTTTACTAAAAGCCGGTTGGCCGCCCGCTTCACGTCAAGAGACAGAGTCAGAAATAACAGTGCTTAAATAGAAATCCTGCGTTGATGGCGATGAAGGTGCACCTCCAAAGCCCATTCACAATGACATCACAAACACGAGGACCACTTGTGCTCCGTAACACACCGCGGCGTCACTGAACATCTGACCTGGCGCCCACGTTCTGCTTTAGTTCAAATCAAATCTAACTTTATTTGTATAGCGCTGTTTGTGCAAAATTTCAATACAAGCTGCCTAACAATACGATTCAAATGAACCAAAATAGATAAATAATATGATATAATAATAAATAAAATGGATTAGGAGAATGCTGAACTAAATCAGCATGATTTAAGAGTGAGCGGGAGAGAGGGGGACAAACAGAAAGCAGACATACACACAGAAAGCAGACGCACACAGACACACACACACACACCTCTCCTTCTCTGCATAGTCATGGTGGAGCTGCTGCTGCTTCTCCTGGGCCAGGTTCTCCGCCTGGTTCTTCATGGACTGCTCATACTCCCGGATCTTCTCCTTCAACGACTTGATGGTCACCTCTGGAGGAAGACAGGCGGACCAGACACCGGGAGTGAGACACCGGGAGTGAGACGACACAACAAAGTGATACGGGACGTGAAACAAGTGATCAGTGGTTAACGATCAGACCGCAGTGTTTCACCCTCCCAGGGCTCCTCGGCTCCTCCTCGGCTCCTCCATGCAGACCAACCCTGTGCTATATAGTGTTTCCATAGTATAAATATAATCCTCCGATCGATTCCCAGTCGGTACACTGTACGCGTTAGTTGTGCGCTTGTGTTGAAACCCGTAACCCGCTGACGGCTCAGCTCCGTACGGGGGAGCCTGAAATAAATCTCACACATTACCGGCCTAATAAATAGGCCTGCGCGCGTCGGGGAGGAAGATATAAGTGAGTGAGACAAAGATAAAGAGAACTGCTGCTGCTGCTCGCCGCCTTTGACTGAGAGCTCTTAGCACCGTGTGTGTGTGTGTGTGTGTGTGTGTGTGTGTGTGTGTGTGTGTGTGTGTGTGTGTGATTTAAACTCTAGTCTCACGGCCCTGACACATAATCAATAGAGGAGAGTCCCCTCAGAGCCCTCTTACCTCTTAACTGCCTAACTGAACTTTAAACATTTAGGTTGCGGGGATCAATGGCCCCTGTATTGCGCCTGTACACGTGCGTCTCTGTGCACGTGTGTGTGTGTGTGTGTGTGTGTGTGTTCCGGGAGCGGGAGTTCCACTGTGTTTTGGGGTTAAAATATCCCCCCCCCCCCTCCACTGAGGCAGGAAGGAAGAATAAAAGATGGGGGAACCGAAAAATCAATGGCAGAATAGAACTCTGCCGGTATCGAGCCGTTCCAATTAAATTGCGTGGCGGGGCGGGGGTGTGTGTGGGGGGTGGGGGGGGTAGTGCTGGTGGGGGATTCCAAAACATTGCCCCTGCTCTCTCCCCCCCACCCCCCCCCCGGCCTCCCTCCTGCTCTGATATGAGCTGCTGGTATCGCTCCCCACTCTCTCCTCTCCCATCATTCCTGGCAGTTCACTTCATCCCTCCTAACAGCGAGTCCTGCCCTGTCGTTTCCCATTCGTCACACCACGGCTCCCGGTGAGGATCTCTCACTCTGCCTTCCCCCCCGTTCTGGGGACCTGGAGCTAGAGGAGCGTGTGACGTCTCTTTCGGCGTGATTAACAAAAGGTGCTTCTGGAACGATACCCCGGCAGCCGTCTCCTCGGGGGAAGGGGGGGGGGAGGTAAAGGAGCTCTCGTCACCGTGACAACAAACTCATCCACTGGGTATTAGCACCTGGAGCACCCCCCCCTCCCCCCGGGCCGAGCGCCCGCCCTGTGTGCCGTGGAGCCATCGCGACTCAAGGTACGCACGCGCACAAATAAAAACACACGCGCTCGCACAAAAACACACAAATAAACACGGACCGGAACTTGCTCGCCTGGAGAGAAGTGCCCTCATAAATGCAAATACAAACACATGCAAACCCACACGCACGGATTAAAACACACGCACGCACGCAGGTATGTGTAGGTGTGTGTGTGCTTGCCTGTGTAGGTGTGTGCATGCCTGTGTGTAGGTGTAGGTGTGTGCGTGTGTGTGCGTTTGTGCGTGTGTCTGTGTGTGTGTTAGCTTACGTGTTTCTGCGTGCGTGCGTGCGTGCGTGCGTGCGTAGGTGTGTGTGTGTGTGTGTGTGTGTGTGTGTGTGTGTGTGTGTCTGCCAATGCGACTGACCTTGGTTCTTGACCTCGGCGAACTCCTTGTTGTAGTCCTCCAGCGTCTCTCGGAGCTTGGCGTTCTCCGTCTCGATGTCGTGCATCCTCTGGAGCTTCAGCTGCAGCTGCTGGGTGAGCTCCAGCACCGGGACGGGGTCTGGGGACGCACACGCACACACACAGAGACACACACACACACACACACACACACACACACACAGAGACACACACACACACACTTCCTGTTAAACCTGGCTCTCCACAGCGTCACAGACTCGGGTAAGGATGACCAAGACTCAACAGGCTCTGTGGGAATCATCCCCGCCAAAGTGCCGTTGAGCAATCCCTAGCAGAGGGAATAGAGGTGCAATTCAGCTTTCCTTTTATTATGGATGCACTGGAGTTATGGATTTGCCTTTGTGTATTTTTGTTGCTCATATCACTTTCATAATTCTCTATATAAACGTAATAATAATAATAAGAGTTTGTTGGGGATCATTTGCTACTCACAGTATCCTTTTAATAACAAAAGAGTTTATTGGTCCCAGCAAACTCTCTTTAGCAGAGGCCCACAGAGAATCCTCGGATTATTGGACTGGTGGTGACACAGTAGCACAAGTTATACCTTCACGCAGACAACTGCGTATACACACGCACAGACACACACACACACACACACACACACACACACACACACACACACACACACACACACACACACACACACACACACACACACACACACACACACACACACACACACACACACACACACTTCAAAAAGAGCAAGGCCAGCTGTGAGACTTTATTACAACAGAACCACACAATCAGCCCTGCCATGAAATGAGCATCGCGGCGCACAGAGTGGGAACTTGGCGCGCGGGAAGACAGAAGACACAATGAAAGAACAACAGAGACGCGACGCGCACAAACACAGATCACAGGGCCCCGATTAACACAAAATGGTCGACTTTGATACGCGGCCGCAACGCGACGAGGCGGGATAGCAGACGAGGCGGAGGGGGGGGGGGGGGGGGAGGGGCTGACGACGACAAAACCACGGAGGAATCAAAGGGGACAGAATACAGAGAGAGAGAGAGAGAGAGAGACTGGGGAACTTTCCACAGGTTCTCTCTTGACACACACACACACAGACACAGACACACACACACACACACACACACACACAGCTGGGCTGTCTGTCAGGGTGGTGGCGAGAGGCCTGTCAGTCAGACCAATCACAACTGATTGGTGCTCATGGGTGGCAGGCTGGTGACAGGCCGCCAAGAGACTCGGGCCACGCTCATCCGCATGCCAGCTAAGAGAGCAGTTTGTGTGTGTGTGTGTACCGATAAGAGAGACTGACAGCTTACAGCTGGGGGTGAGAGCACCCCCCCCCACCCCCCCTGTGTGTGTGTGCGTGTGTGTGTGTGTGTGTGCGTGTGTGTGTGTGTGCCATGTCTGACGCAGTAAGATATCTTAACTATGCTAATGGCAGATCAGCATGGCGCGATTGGGGAATTTCATGCTGATTTGATGTTGTCAAGGTGAAACGCTGAGCACACACACACACACACACACACACACAGACAGAGACACACACACACACACACACACACACACAGAGGCTTGTGTGCGTGTGTGTGTGTGTGTGTGGACTCTCCCACTCTGGCACGCACAATACAAGCAGCCTCCACTCGGACACCCTATCTGCCCGGCTGCCCTTGGAAATCAACTTTGTGTGGTTCTTATCGAGCCTCTGTCCTTCAGCGGGGCTCCTTCCCAGATCGAGCGCGGCCGCTAACAGCAGTGTGAGTGCTGGGCCCGCTCGAGCTCCACGCCGCAGCCAGACACATTTAATCTGAGGCCAGCACACTGACTAACCAGGCCCCGCGCTGATGGAAGACAGAACAAAACACACTGTTTCCTCTTTCCAGACTGCTGCATTAGTCACTCCTCTGGCCGCGTGCGTGTGTCTGTGTGTGTCTGAGTGTGTGTGTGTGTGTGTGTGTGTGTGTGTGTGTGTGTGTGTCTCTGTGTGTGCGGGTGTGCGTGTGTGTCTGATCATGTGTCTGTGGGTGTGTGTGTTTGAGCGTGCACATGCGCGTGTGTGTGTGTGTGTGTACGCGTGCGTGCGTGCGCGCGTGTGTGTGTGAGCGTACGTAAGCGTGCGCGCGCGCGTGTGTGTGTGTCTGAGCATGTGTGTGTGCGTGTGTGTGTGAGAGAGCGTGCGCAGTGGGCATTACATCATTGTCTCGCTGCGAGTTAAGAATAGCCCCGTCAGGCCTGGCGCTGACTTATTGGGAGCAGTACAATCCAAAGATATTACTGTAGGTCTATTCTCACGGGGCCGCCGCGACCTCCTTACGCTATACATGAACTCGGCTGCGCTCTGGTTTCTACGTACGCAGCCCTCCAGGGCCCGGCTCTGTTTAAAATAAACAGCCACCTCACCCGCGCCGATGTGACTGTGTTCTGTACATTGGTGCACGCCACCTCCTCCTCCCTCTTCACTCCCCCTCCCCCTCCTCCTCCCCCTCCTCCTCCCCCTCCTCCTCCTCCTCCTCCCCGGCAGCCAATCCCGGGCGAGTTTGTCATCCGTGTCCGAGACGCATCCTTCTGCTCGGGCCCTCTCGGGGTGGGGGCCTCGCGGGGACATATTAAGGCGTTACACACGCCTGGGTGCACGGTGAAGGAGAACCAGAGGGGGTGTCGCTGGTGTGCGCCGCCGTTTCTCTTCCCCCCCCTGCTGCCGGATCAGCCGTGTCCCCCCTCTCCTCTCCAGGCGTGTCCCCCCTCTCCCTCCAGGCGTGTCCCCCCTCTCCCTCCAGGCGTGTCCCCCCTCTCCCTCCAGGCGTGTCCCCCCTCTCCCTCCAGGCGTGTCCCCCCTCTCCCTCCAGGCGTGTCCCCCACTCCCGCCAGGGTTAGGGTCACACGCCTACAAATAGGGTCACACGCCTACAAATACACAAATACACACAGGCACGCACACACACACACACACAATACATTTATCTTACCTGGGACATCGATTAGTTTCTTGTAGACGGTCAAGAAGGCGGCTTCTGCTTCTTTACTTCTTTTACTCAACGCATCGATCTGAGCGGGGAGAGGAGGACAGGCAGCGTGAGATAAAGCGTCGCCCGTCTGAATGTCACATCCATACTCTGGGCCCCCCCCCACCCCCCTCAGAGGGAGAGAGAGAGAGGGGGGACAGGGAGAGAGGGATGGAGAGACAGAGACAGAGTGAGAAGGGAGAGAGAGAGAGAGAGACAGAGGCAGAGAAGGGAGAAAGAGACAGAGAGAGAGACAGAGAGACTGAGACAGAGAGAGAGACCGACAAGGAGAGAGAGACACAGAGAAAGGGACAAGGGAGAGAGAGGGAGAGAGAGAGTGACGAGAGAGAGACAGACATACAATGAGAGAGAGACAGATAGAGACAGGGAATGGGACAAGGGAGAACCAGTGAGTCAAGGAGAGAGAGACAGAGAGAGACACACTGAGCATTCCTGTCTTGCTGGCCCCCCGCCCGGCCCCCCCCTGCCCGGCCCCCCCACCCCCCCCCTGCCCGCCCCCCCCGCCCGCCCCGTGCTGCAGCAGTGGGGGACCTGTCATGGCGGTCGGTGTTTCCTCTGCCTTGAACCGTCTCAGCTGTTCAGCCGACGATGGATAAGGAACGCTGCCCGCACACGTCAGCGTGTTCACATCTGGTTGTGTGTCTAGCCGTGTGTGTGTATTAGTGCATGCGTGCGTGTGTAAATGTGTGTGTTTGTAAATGTGTGTATGTATGCGTGTGTGTATGTATGTATGTATGTATGTATGTATGTGCGTGCGCACGTGCGTGTGAGTATGTGTGCATGTGCGTGTATGAGTGTGTACGTGTGTGTGTGTGAATGTGTTTATACGAGTGTGTATGTGTGCGCGTACACGCGTGCGTGTGTGTGTGTGTGTATGTACGCGTGCGTGTGCGCGCGGGCGTGCCACAGTGTCCCTCGGAGCGCTGACATCATTAAACAGCTGGCCCGCTCCTCCCCGTCACAGCAGGCCTAGATTATTCCGCCGGCGCGCCGCGCGGATCCATTACCGGCGGCGGCCATTAGCAGAGCCAGCCGCGCATTCCAGGGCCGACGTTATTGAAATGGACGCGGGCATTAGAACGGATCTATAGGAGATTAATCTAGCACCCATCCATACTGTGAACACCCAACTTTTCATGAGGGTTGTCGATGCTCACACAGCGTCACCGCAAACAAAAAAAAAAACTGGAATAACCCCGGCTCTCTGACAGAACAGCGTAAGCCATCGACAAAGAGACTAAGCTAAGAACAATTGCAATAGGAGGGAGGGGGGGGGGGGGAAAAAAGGAAAGAGCCGGCTCGAAGCAGGCAGAAGCAGATGTTGCAGCGATGCTGCTGCTACTGAACTGGCCTGGATCCCCCGCCTTGTGTTTCTGTCCAGCACAGTAACCCAGAGAAAATTGGGGGGGGGAAAAAAAGAACACAAAACAAAAGCCTATAAAAGTCCAAATATAAAGTCTTCACATTCCTGGCCAAGCCAGTAGTGTAGTGGATGGGTGGTTTAAGGGTTGCTGCCACTGTAAACAGAGTGGGCTACATGTAATACTGCCTGGCCTCCTATGGGAACCTAATAAATCTCCTTCCATGGCTTTGATTCCCTGCTCGCGTTTTAGCCGCAAAACATCTGGCGCTGAGTAGGCTGGTGCCAGCACCCCTCGTTCGCTCGCCTCAAACCCGTCTGTCCGTGTCTCCCTCCCACATTATCTCACCCAGTTTTTTTCTCCCAACACAGTTGGTTTTGCTGTCTCTCTCTCTCTCCCCCCTCCCCCCCTCCCTCCCTCCCTCTCCAACCCTCCCTCCCTCCCTCCCTTCCGTCCCTCTCTCCAACCCTCCCTCCCTCCCTCCCTCCCTTCCGTCCCTCTCTCTCTCCAACCCTCCCTCCCTCACTCCCTCCCTCACTCCCTCCCTTCCCCCTCTCCAACCCTCCCTCCCTCCCGTCCCTCTCTCCAACCCTCCCTCCCTCCCTCCCTTCTGTCCCTCTCTCCAACCCTCCCTCCCCCCCCCCCCCCCCCCCCCTCATGATTTTCCACTTGCGTCGGGCGTACATGTGCTAACTTTGCATGTCCCTGGGATGCACAGGGCTTTGTTTGGCGGAACTCAAACAGAAGTGTACCGTAACACCCGGGCCGGCTCTGACCCCCGTGTCGCGCTCCTACCAGGACTTCCTGTGCTGAGGGACAGCGGGCCCCAACAGAGGGGCCACTAATGGGGGATTACAGATGCAGTCCGCTAATAGCTTTAACACAGCAACATTAGAATAAGAGTGAGTGAGTGTGTGTGTGTTCCTGTGTGTGTGTGTGTGTGTGCGCGCTTTTGCGTGCGTGCGTGTGTGTTCCTGTGTATGTGTGTGTGCGTGTGGTCCTGTGTGTGCGTGTGTTCCTGTGTGTGTGTGTGTGTGTGTGTGTGTGTGTGTGTGTTCCTGTGTGTGCGTGTGTTCCTGTGTGTGTGTGTGTGTGTGTTCCTGTGCGTGTGTGTGTGTGTGCGTGTGTGTATGCATGCATGCATGCATGCGTGTGAGAGACAGGGAGAGATGACACTAAAGGAGGCGGGACATAATGAAAGGGTTCAGAGTACGACCATTAATAACCGTAGAATAACACGGACAGCCATTCTTCGGACACAGGCATCTCCCACACAGACACACACACACGCACACACACTCCCACCTCCCACCTCCCACCACCACCCCCCCTCCCCCCCCCCCCCCAACGAGCGCACACACGCCTACACAAAGGCAGCGGGGGTGCGTTGGCGGTGGGGAGCAGTGCGACGGCAGAATGACTGGGCCAAGGTCAGTGGTACAGCCGGCTTTATATAGCGCAGCATGGGAGGCAGGAAATAGACGTTTAATGTAGGACACACCCTACAGTTAGAGGCAGCAGGTTAACTGAAGGACCAGAGCCATTAGACGACCACCCAGCCTCTCTCTCCACACACACACACAGACACACACACACCGCGCCTGCCCCCGGGCCGCTCTTTAAAGAACTGGCATTAAGGCTCCCCGCCCCGCTCTCCCCTTACATATACACACAGCTTAGTGACACCAGGCAACACACAAATTATACCTCGCCAGTATCAGTGGGCTGCTGCACAAGGGCTTGCCATTGCAAACACTACTACCCCCTACCAACGCTATACCAACACGCACGCACGCACTCGCAGAGACCCACACAGGCACAGACGCACACACACACACACACACACGTGCATGCAGAGACAAACACACACACACACACACACACACACACACACACACACACACACACACGCGCAGACACACTTGCACACAAGCGCACACTCGCAGACACACACACACACACACACACACACACACACACACACACACACACACACACACACACACACACACACACACACACACACACACACACACACACACACACACACACACACACACACACACACGTCAGCACCTAGTGCCACCATCCGTCAGCAGCGCCGGGCGCCCCTATCTAGGCGCGGTGTGTGAAGGGCACGGGGCTGACCTGTGCGTGTGTGCATGCATGTGTGTGGCCCCACCGGAGCCTGATAAGGGCAGGCTATGGGAAGCAGAGACTGAAGCCTGGGATAATGGAAAAGCTTATCTGATCGATGGACCAACAAGGACCACTAAACGAGAAACACACACACACACACACTCACACACGGGCGCACACACAAACACACACACTCGCACACACATGGTCGGGCACACACACACACACACACACACACACACACATACATGAACCCGCCACAACACCACCACCACCACCACAAACGCAGAAGGCATGCACACCCATTCACAATAACATAACCCGTTCACAAGAGTAACTTCTGAAAGGGTCCAGGTCTTGAGGGAGCCGTGTCCCGTTATTGGAGATTATAATAACTGGAGGACGTTTCCATCCCAATGTCACCGGTGTGCCCGGGGTCTCTCCAGATCTCAAGAGCCCTCGGCTACAACTCGGGAGTTTGTTAGCTTTTGTTTGCCTCGTCTGTCGTTCTTGGCCTCCGCGTTCGTCTCGACGTGAGAGTGGAGCCAGCCCACGAAACTAATTTTGGATGAGCTAGCCCGGGGCTTCATCTGGGCAGACTGTGGCTCACACTTCTATCTTGTCCTTGATCAAAGCATCCAAGGGGTAAGCAAACAAAACCAGGGCTTAAATAACATCTTGTCTGGCGAGTTCGTGCTGCGGCATGCACCCGCGCTGAATGGCGGCCTGATTGATCGGCCTGCCTGGGAACATAAGAGTGGCTGAGGGTCGCCGTCTCGGCACATCACAGGGGCGTCTCTCCGCGAGGCGTCTCTCCGCGCTCCGGGACCACCCGCGACGCACTGGGGCCGGCGCGGGGGTTGGGTGTGCACGTGCGTTGAGGTGCGTCAATGGGAGAGGGGTGGAGCAGAGAGAACGACGATAAAGTCAACAGCGCTTTGGTTATATTACGACTATTCCTGTTCCCCTAAGTAGAGGGCTGAGCGTCAGCAGAACCAGAGGAACCACCGCAACAGCTCATAGAGAACTGGTGGGTCTGGCTCTGTGTTGAACGGTAACGCTCGGTGGAGGAGAGGAACCACTGTAACGCGGTAGCCCGGTGTTAAACTGTTATGTTCACTATCTGTAGGAACCACTGTAACGCGGTAGCCCGGTGTTAAACTGTTATGTTCACTATCTGTAGGAACCACTGTAACAAAGTAGCCCAGTGTTAACCTGTTATGTTCACTATCCGTAGGAACCACTGTAACGCAGTAGCCCAGTGTTAAACTGTTATGTTCACTATCTGTAGGAACCACTGTAACGCAGTAGCCCAGTGTTAAACTGTTATGTTCACTATCCGTAGGAACCACTGTAACACAGTAGCCCAGTGTTAAACTGTTATATTCACTATCCGTAGGAACCACTGTAACACAGTAGCCCAGTGTTAAACTGTTATATTCACTATCCGTAGGAACCACTGTAACACAGTAGCCCAGTGTTAAACTGTTATATTCACTATCCGTAGGAACCACTGTAACACAGTAGCCCAGTGTTAAACTGTTATATTCACTATCCGTAGGAACCACTGTAACACAGTAGCCCAGTGTTAACCTGTTATGTTCACTATCCGTAGGAACCACTGTAACACAGTAGCCCAGTGTTAAACTGTAATATTCCATGGCTGTTGGCAAAGCAGCCCTGTCACTATCTGTCTAGTTGATTGCGTGTGCATATATCTGTGTGTGTGTGTGTATATCTGTGTGTGTGCGCGTACTGTGGAAGCGTTAGCTGGGTTGCACGTCCACCCACTCCTCCCCCCCCAGACGACGCCCCTGGTCGGCTCCCCCCCTGCCCTTTGACTCCCACATATGGGGGGGGGGGGGGGGGGGGGGAGTGGACGGGGGACGTATAGCTGCCAGACAGCGGGAGTCATGATCAAAATAGGCCCCAATGATGGAGCCCAGATATCAGGAGGGGGGGGCAGTGTGTAATGGGATTCACACACACACACACACACACACACACACACACACACACACACACACACACACACACACACACACACACACACACACACACACACACACACACACACACACACACACACACACACACACACACACACTAAAAATACCCCACATGACCAAGGTCATGCAGTGTAGAAACCCTGGACAAAATGTTGCCTGGGATCTAAATAAATACTGCTGTGTGTGTAGGGTTCACCCTACAAAAAATATAGGAATAACAAAGACTGCTCCACAGAGTCATGCAGCTCCGCCAAATTGGAAGAAATAGCATTTGGAGCGATGTGATTGGCTCCCGCCAGGGTTCTGAGGTGGCTTTCGCTCTCCTTCACAGGATGCAATTTAAACACACCCCCGGGCTACAGGACATGGTGAACAGGACACAACATGAACAGAGGAGGAGGGTAGAAGAGGGGAGTGAAGAGCAGGGATGGGAGGAAGAGGAGACAGAGAGAGAGAGGGAGATGGAGAGCAAGAGAGAGAGAGAGATGGAGAGAGAGAGAGAGAGAGAGAGAGAGCGAGAGAGAGAGAGCGAGCGAGAGAGAGAGATGAGAGTGGTGTGGGAGGGTGAGATTGGCACTAGAGTGGTGACAGGAGATAGAAAGCAGCAAAGAGAATAAGATGATTTAGGAGCACGGACGAAAACCGCCAAAAGAGTAGAGAAGTGGCGCGGTGCCAACGGTCACTGAATGTCAAGCAGCCCGTGGAGCTCCATTGTTTGAAGGCTTTGTTTGAGCACCAGAGTCTATCAGTGTGTCAATACAATACAATACTGCACACACTCTAAAACACACACACACACTCAATAACACACTCACCTCTCCCTGGAAGCTCTTGAGCAAGGGGGCAACCTGTTTCCTTAGATCCTGAAAGACACAAAAGGAGTGGACAGGTCAGGGAAGTGGACAGTGTCAACAACGGGATCTCCTCGACACTCCCGGCTTTTGCGCGCCCAAAACGGAGAGGGGGAGAAGCGCTCCGAGATCCGCCGTGCCGTGACCGAAGCGCAGAGAGGAGGAAAAACACACACGGCAACATTGTTTGCCATAAATTAAATTCTGGGATGAATAATGAGCGGTGCGTGCGGTGGCGGCGGCGGCGGCGTGGAGCAGGAGGGCGGAGGAGCAGGAGGGTGCAGCAGCGGGAGGAGCAGGCAGCTCTGTGCCCTCAGGTGCACAGGCAGCGACTGTGCAGCAGCACACATGAACAGGTGCAGAGCCACCTGGGCTATCCTGAGGCCTGCTTCGTGCACGAGAGAAGGAGCGCACGGAGGAGGAGGAGGGGGGAGGGGGGGGGGGGGGGGGGAGGGGGGAGGAGAGGTAGCGAGAGAATGAAAAATCAAGCTGGCGCGCTGGGCCTACACAAGACGCACTTTTAACAGGAAAAGCATTCGCTCCCCACCCCCACCCCCCACTCCCTCCCAAGTCCCATCGCATGACTTTCCAGTGCGAGTCAGCTCTTTGGAGTGGAGATAGCCGGCCCCGCGCGCGTGTATCAGGGGAACATGCAAATCACCATACTGTGCTAACTGAACCCCGGCTACACCGACTGAACTGGAGCATACTGTAAAAAGCACCGCAGAATAGGACATTCTGTACTGCCCCACTGGGGAGGCGAGTGGCCAGGCGCACGCGCACTCGCAAATTAACACACACACGCGCGCACGCACACGCGCACACACACACACACACACACACACACACACCTAATGAAGATGTGAAGTAGGGCAATGACAGATGTGAGGCCGTGCGCGCCCTTTGGAAACCTTCATTCGATGCCTTCTAGGCTAAATCCCAGCCGACTGTGGCCAACGCACGCAGCCTCAACCGACCAGGGCCTCCAGGGCCCCGGGCCTCCAGGGACCGGCCTAATCCCAGGCCGGTCTAGACGGGCCCCTTGTCTGTGGCTGAGGACAGGTCGCGACCCCGTTGACCCCTCTCCATTGTCCTCGCATCAGGGGTCCCGGTGGCCGTTTGTCTGGGCCAATTCAATATCCCCCCCGCCTGTTAGTGATAATGACCCCCGCCACCCCACCCCCCTCGCCCCTCGCCGCCGCTCCCAGGCCTTTCCCACACAGATGCACGATCAGCATGCAGGCGAGACCCCCCCC
>NC_140274.1:20123822-20148776 GCF_964030765.1 Micromesistius poutassou
CACACGTAATACGACCGTTATCCATTAGAACAACAACAACAACAACAGTGTGTTGTCAAGGCCCGGGCCATCTTTACATCAATCCATTTTCCGATTGTTATTAATAGACGATTATGGGATACGTTCCGGACAACGTGCCAAGTGCTGACATTAACAAGACATCCAGGACTTGTAGAGACTGCGTCTCACTGCAGAGTGTGTGTGTGTGTGTGTGTGTGTGTGTGTGTGTGTGTGTGTGTGTGTGTGTGTGTGTGTGTGTGTGTGTGTGTGTGTGTGTGTGTGTGTGTGTGTGTGTGTGTGTGTGTGTGTACATTCCATCAGTGTGCTCATCCACCCCCCCCGCCCCCCATGATTCCCCGGTTCGTCTCTTCAGATCACTTCCAACCCTTCCGTGCCATCATCCCCTCTTCTAGCGTACCCTCCTGCCCCCCCCCTCCCATCATCAGCCCCCTGAGAGCCCCCCCCCCCCCCCCGAGAGTGATTAAATACTGCTGAAGGCCCGTTATGCTAACTAACGCACTAATCATTTAATACACACATAACCGCAGGGGCCCTCGTGGGCTCAGTATACCCAACAAGGTCCCAGAACACACCAATGAAAGCATGCTTCCCCGACAAACTCACACACACACACACACACACACACACACACACACACACACACACACACACACACACACACACACACACACACACACACACACACACACACACACACACACACACACACACACACACCCTCCTTAGAAATGGTGTGATCAAGAACTAATGAGACAACATTCCCCCTCTCCTCCCAAACAGACTTGACTCAGAATTCCCCAAGTGTGATCTCGTTCCGTTTAAGGATTAGAGGAACAGGAAAACCATGGTCGGTGGGGTGGCAGGCCACCCTGCAGTCATACAGGACGCCCCGCGGTTAGAGCTGTTCCGATACCGATACCGGTATGGGAAATTCCTCCTCCTCGATACTGTAGTAGTGTAGTAGTATCACATGACTACTACATGCCTACATACCTTTACCGCACAGTCAGAGAACATCACAGACACTGCAGTGTTACGCTGCGTTCCTTAAGGAACGGAGGTGGAAAGTCGGAATGGGAAACACGTCATCTCCGACCTACGTGTCTAACCCTACACAAATGTATTATTATAATTATAGATCACAAATGTAAATGATTTGGTTCAGAATTTTTTTTTTCTTTGTCGACAGTTAAGTGAACCAACTATACAGTGCATCGTAAGAGAACCCTTCAATAAGAACAAGTGCTGTTAGCAGTGACAATGCCGGATGCTGTATCGGTATATACTCAGTATCGGCCGATAATCAAGTTCAGGATTCTGAAATCGGTATCGGGAAGGAAAAAAAAAAAGAAATGGTATGGGAACGTCTTTAACTGATCCAGAGGCTAGAGACGGTTCAGAAGAGGCCATCTTGCGGGGGGCGGTCCCAGCGAGGGTTGCCGTGGCGCCCGGGTGCCGGCGGCCACTCAGCAGCTGCCGAGGCCGTTAGTGAAGTCAGACGTGGGACCCGGCCCCTCCCACATTCTAATCCAATTACATTTACTGATTTCACTCTCAAACCCTATTTCGGGCGACGCGTCCTGCTCTGTCTGAGGTGCGCCGAAGAACAAAATAAGTGCTTACTCGGAGAAAGACTATTCGGGAATAAGTTTGACGTGACGATAAATTCGGGGTGTGTGATTTTGCACGGTGAAGGCGATGACGCAAACCGTTGATGCAACACACCGCAAGAGCTCTCAGACGTTCTGTTAACTAACAAAACAGCTGCTCGTTTGCCGATGCATCTGCTATCTCCAATCCAGCCCCCCCCCCCTCCAGTCCAGTTGTTATCGTCTTTTTACGAACATCTCATCCTATGAACATGTGAGATCTGACAAGCCCTGGTGATCAATACCTTAGATGTGTACGTAGGCTCTGCCTTCAAAGGACAATCGATTCAATTGATAGCTTGTCCAGCATGGAGGCTGAGTGGCGTGTCTCCCAGTGGAAGGCACAGCTCCGCACCCCCACCACCAGGCAGTGGGTCTGCAATGTCTGTGTGACAGCCTGTCCCCACTGTGCCCCGCTCGGCTGGCCCGGCCCCCAGCAGCAGTCCCTGCCCTGGTTCATCTGGTCGTCTGGTCAGCTGTAAACACTACTGGAGCAGATTGCCAAGCATCCCCAGAGACTCCCTACATTGACTCCGTGGCCAAGGAGTCGCCTGCACACCGGCCCACACAGGCAAGCGCTCATTCATGGCTGCACACGAGATGCAAGCACATGCACAGGACCTGCCTAGTAGCTACAGCTACGCTCTTCATGCAGTGTTCAGGTAGAGGCAGTTGGCAAGATACACCTCTCCTACGATAAGAATCAAACCTGCCTCCGGGGTGTACATCCGAGAGTGAATGAGAAGCCCTAGGCCCTGATAGAAACACGTCTATAGACACGGGTTCCAACATCCTTGAGCTGGCTTGGCCCTCGTCCACCAACGGCGGATTGTGTCTGTGTCTCTTGCAAGGACAGCGAGATTGTGATAAACTCTGGTTTAAGTAATTAAAGATATGCAGCACGGCAAAGAGGTGAACTCGCAGACGTCTCGATGTAACTTAACCATTTCCCCACTAGCTTTTACTTTTGCTTCCCTATCATTCTGATTCTCCCAGCGTTCCAAAGCTTTGCAGCAGAGGCCCGTGTGATCTACCAAAGCGTTGACAGCTCAGATAATCACAGGGGTCAGCACTTTTGAATGATGAAGTGAAGACAAGGCCAGAGTTTTCTGGGGTCAAACACTGCACTTAACTTGTTAACTTTCCCTGCTCCTCGGGGGGAGACTCGGCACACAACGTCAGACGGCAATCGGTTCGCAGGGGAAGTCGCCGGGGAAAAGTAGGTTGATCCAAGGTAGGAAGATATGACTCATGCATGTTTGACGTGTTGTCGTAAATGCATGAGGCAGAACAACGTTTCTCCCCCGCTGAACCGAACACACACACCGAATCAAACATTCATAACGGAGGTGTGTGTGTGCGTCTATCGTATCCTTCCCCTCCTGTGCGAGCGTAGCGGGACCCACTCACTGACTAATTCATTCTAATTACTCTAATGAGCCACAGGTGAAGATACAGGAAGATTGATTCGTTAAAGAGGGACGCACCAATCAGGCGCGTCTGCTTATTCCGATGATCGTATCGACCACGGATCAGCTGCGATAACGAGCGAGACAGAAGAGAGCCGTAATTGAGCCCTCACGACGCTGTGGAATTCCCGTTGCCCGGGCGATGCACAGACTGATAAGTCTGGAGGAATGACAACAAAAGTTTTGTTGTGTGCACACACACACACACACACACACAGCGCACGGCTGATCTGATCTGATAAGTCCTCCGCGCGGCCAAGGTGACCAGCAGCCCGCAGAGGACACGGGATCCCACACAAAATGGGGTCGCTGCGGCGGCGGTGGCGCAGCACAGCGCAGGAGGGAGGCCCCGCTAATTCCAACGCCTCTCCCGATGCTCCCCCCGTGCCGGGAGGATGACTAATGGGAGCGCCGTCGGATCGAGGAGCCTGGCGACTGTTCCCGACGCGCGACGGCTCGGCGGCGGAACGCAGCTGCTGCGGCGGCAACGACGCTCCGACGTGGCACGCCGAGAGAGACAGACGAGAAAAATGTTTAAAGCCGCGACGGTTAGGACGCCACTTAAACGCGCTGCGGGCGGAGGGCTGGGGGTGTAAACCACACCTACGTTGTTGCTACATAATGGGCTGCGTCTCTGACTGCCGACCACAGAGGATGTCTGAGAGGTGACGTTCTGTGCCCCCCCCCCCCCCCCCCCCCTCTCCCCACAGAGGGCACACAACCCAATCGCGCTCCCATTATCTCTTGGCAAGTCTGGAGCCGTTATGTGGTTATGACAATAAACACTGAAGACGTCTGGGTAGCTTATCTGCATCCTACAAGGCCTACCTTCAGCATACCACATCCCCCGCCCCCCCTCGCCCACCCCCAGCCTGAACAGAACAGACAGGCAGCCAGGTAGCTGAGCAGCTGGGTACTGAGGTACGAGGACAGGCAGCCAGGTACCTGAGCAGCCAGGTAGGAGGACAGGGACAGGCACAGTGAAGCCCTCTACAGGCTGCTCAGGCTGGGGGGGGGGCCCCAGCGGGATCCCGCAGGCGCGTGTGTGCATACTGTGTCGGAAGGCTTGGGGGGGGGGGGGGGGGGGCTCACTCAGAAGCGACAGCCACGCTCGCTACAATGACACGCTACATGATCACAGATCACAGGCACGCCCCCTCAAACACAACAGCAGCAGCAGCAGCAGCAGCAGCAGCAGCAGCAACAGCAGCAGTAGCAGCCGCCACCGCCGCCCGGAGAACAGGCGAGCATCCCGCCTGCCTCTCGACGAGCAGGAGCCGCGGCGACACTCGACAAACAAAACCACACCGTGTTGCTGCAAAGGAAATCACATGCCACCGAACCTCGGTCTCCACGCTCTCCCACGCTGCACCACCGTAACCTTCTCTCTACCCCGCCGCCGCCGCCGCGAGCACACACAGCGCAGCCCGCGTCTGTTCTCGGTCGTTGTGTGTGTGTTTTTGATGGATTTGTGTGCGCGTGTTTTGCTCCTGTGTGTGAATGCAGGTTTGTGTGTCTTTTGTTTGTGTCCGTGTGCATGCGTATCGTGTGTGTGTGTGTGTGTGTGTGTGTGTGTGTGTGTGTGTGTGTGTGTGTGTGTGTGTGTGTGTGTGTGTGTGTGTGTGTGTGTGTGTGTGTGTGTGTGTGTGTGTGTGTGTGTGTGTCCGCCCACCATCCTTTGTAGTTTAACAAGACAGTTGTGGTCCCAGAGCATTTTGTTCCTTGAAGAAAGAAAAAAAAAAAGAGAGAAAGCCCCAGCCCGCAGATCCATATCTCCTAACAGCACTGGAGCTGTCAGGACGCACCTCACTGACTCACATCACTGACTGAAGCCCGGATCAAAAACACCCTTTTTACTCTCCGCTCCCGCTCCCATCGATCCAGGTCCTCTGGTGAGAGATTGGTTGTTGTTTTATCTGGCCGGCCTCCCGGCCCCCGAGCCCCTGAAGCTCGGCCCCGGCGCTTCATTATTCCTCCTGACCTATCGTCTCCGGCTCTCCGACGGCTCCAACACAAACATAATGAGACCGCAAAAGACACCGGCCCGCAGGAAGTTGCAGATCTGGCTGCAGCGTCTCGTTGGGTGTGGGCAGATGTAGCTGGAGGCCGGGTGTCATGGAGGGCGGTGTTATGTGGTGGTGGGGGGCGGGGGGGTGGAGGAAGGAAGAGACTGCATGCCGCTACGCTGGTGTGTTTGTGTGTGTATGTGCGCGTGTGCGTGTGTGTGTATGTGTGATAGGGGGAGTGTAATGCATTGGTGAAAGGGCAAGATTCTTCATCCCTGCGTTTACAGGGTGGAACGGCTGGGATATTGAGATCTGAGATAGGATCAGAGGGTAGTGAGCTGTTTCAGCCACGATAAAGGCCACGCATTACAAACAGAGAGCGGGAGAGAGGGAGGACGGGGGAGGGAGAGAGAGGGGGGGCGGGGGGAGAATATCACACCTCTCCACCCTGAATTAATGCCTCCACTCCAGCGAGAAGCCATTCCGTGCCACCGAGAGAAGATTGCGAAGAGGATGAGAGCACAGATATGGGGTTAAAAAATGGAAACTGCGATCATGGAGAGGGGCAATGGGGATTTATCAAGTCTGGAGGAAGGGTGGAGAGCCCTCTAGTCCCCTCCAGCCGGGCTCCAATGGACTCCAGGGGCCGCATCGTACATCACATCATAAACCACACGTCACAGCATCCGCTAGAGATAATAAAGCCAACAGCACAGGATCAAATATTCACAGGAAAAGCCACGGGTTGCCAAGAGGCCGGCACGAGCAGGATGAACAAATGACCACTTATTGTCTAACCTATAGCGGCTAGCCTGCGCGGCCTAGATATGCTTTGTATCCCAGACAATGGGGCCCTGTTCAAAGCCCTGCTAGTACTGCTGCTGTTGCAGCCGTTTGATTGGCTCCCATTAGGTTAGCGCAACGTTTGATTCTGGAGGGCTGTGCTTCCCGACTGCCACCTTCAGATATACAGTCGGGGTTCTGGTTCCGAGCGCCTTCGCTAACAGGGCTCTGTGAGAGTGGTTAGCGCAGCGCTGGTGGCGGCGGCGGCGGCGTGCGCGGACCCACCGCGTCTCATTGTTAGCATCCTTGTTCCCATCAGCCCGTGCACTAAGTGCCCCCCCCCCCTTGAGGCCTGGTTGTGAGGACACAATACAATCAACTGTGTGGCGCTCTAGAAAAAATATATAATAATCCACAGAATGCTAAAAATACATCCCACATAGAAAAGAGTTGTGAACCGGCGTTTCACTTAGCGGATCGCGGTGCTCTCCATTAAAGCTCCGCTGCTGAATGGATCTCGCGGCGCCGCTCGCCTCCAGAAGGAACCGGGTGACCCGGGACTACACCGAATCACACACGGTCTGCGGGACCAACATCTCCCCGTCTTGCTGCCTGCTCGTGCATCAGTCTCTATTTTTTTTTTTGCTTTTCTCTCTCCTTACAAATGCGCAGAGAGAGAGTAAAGAGGGAGAATGAGCATAGCTAATCCTAACAGTAATGACAGAATAATTAGCTTGTGTTAGGCTAAGTAATGGCTTGTAATTATATCATTTATTCTGTGTGGTGTGAATGTGATGCGGGGCTTGAAACAAGCGGAGGAAGACGAATGAGCACAGCGGGGAGAGGAGGCTGGAGCATGTGTAAAGCGCCCGGGCTCCCTCGCTTATTGATTGATCCAAACATTAAACGGACCGCTACAGTAATGGAGCGGGGAGAGGAGCGGGTGAAGGACAGCTAAAAGCTATTTGCGGCGTTCGCTGCATAAAAGACTTGACCTGCTCCAAACAGCCTACATATCAAAACCATCAAACAGCAATCAATAGACCAAAGCGGTCAACTCGACGAGCCAGCGCTCCCTCCTAAAACATCAAACCCGGGGCTGCGGCGTCAGATGATAGGCTACACTCGGCTTATCCATTACCATCAGATAAAGAAGAGATAAAACGCACACAGCCTAATCCTTTCATGTGTCGTGACAGCCATCGCAGCCTCCCAGGCATTCCTGCAGTCTGGCTCTCTGGTAGTTTTATGGCGCGGAGGAAGGCGGCCATTCAGCCCGGCCGGGGCGGATAAGGAGCAGGCTGTGCTCCTCTCTTGTTTGTCTTACTCCACAGTTTACACGCTGCTTTTATGGGCAGTTATTGTGGTTGTCATGGCGATGCCATGAGTCTTAAGGTCTGCGGGTGTAATGAATAGGGAAAGAGAGACACACACACACACACACGCGCATAAAAAACAAAAGACTCACAAAACAAACTCCTGCTGTGAGGGTATTTCTGCTGGCTCCCTCCCTTTTTTAATCAGCCTCTTCACGGGCCCATATCAACACTCTGTGGTGCCTGTGAAACATGGATGGGCCGACTTAAAGTGTAGTCTCCCATGGCACATCTGGAGCTGATCAGAGAGGGACTGGTGGAAGTGGAGGCCTCTGGGCCTATTAATAACCATACGGCTGAACCCAGGGTCACACACCAGTCAACGGATGGGCCCAGGCCTACTAAACAGATAGCCTCTCTCTCCCTCCTATCCCTCTCCCATATCCCTCTCGCCCATATCACTTTCCTCTCTCTCAGAAGGCGACTCCAAGTTTTCAAATATTACGAATTAATAGACCACAGCCAAGGCCAGAAGACCCAAGGTAAAAGCTTCTAGGATGTTAAGGATATAGTAAGTTTTATTCTGTGTGGAGACTTTTTACCTTTGCCCTTTCCGAGAGTTTGAAAGCTATTTAAAAAAAAAAGGCAGAAACTGGTGAGGAGACATATTTGTTGCACTCTTAAAGTAAAAGAGTTCACGTCATTTCCTTTGAGGGACCACAAAGCGAAACCTTTTCCCGGTTGTTTGTGTGTTTCTTCAGACGGCCGCCGTCTGCTCTGCTCTCGCTCTGCTCTCGCTCTGTCCGCGGCCCGGGCGGCAAGTTCAAGTTCAAGGCTGCTAGCCCCATTAAGAGCCGGCCAGATGGTGAAGCCATCAGCTGTTAGCCTCAGAGGTTAGCCCAGCCAGACAGACCTGGTCTTATGGAGGTCTACGAGGTCAACCAACCCCTGAACCGGGGCTCCAGTCTGACAGCTGCCGGGGGTCAGAGGTCAGCTGAGCGGATAGGGTGGCGACAGAGGACACCTCGTGTCATTAACATATTCTGAAGCGCGTGGTTCCAGGGTAGCCGCCAGCGTGAGGCGTCGTGAAGCTAGCTGTGGGATAGCTACAGGGAGGTTAACCAGGCTTATCTGGGCAGTCGGAGCAGAGTCTTGATAGTGGTTTCCAACGGTTTAAATCCAACCGAAATATAGGTCTAGTTTTGCATTTTTGCCAATGATATGACCAATGCAAATTAGAAAAGATTAAAACACAAAGGATGGTTTCCTTTTAGGTTTTTGTCTTTCCAGCAACTGAAACAGAAGACTCTGTTAAGAGGAAACAGACTTATCAGCTGCACATGATTAAGCTGAACCGACAAAAAGGTGCATTTCCACTGACTACAAAACACTTCCATCAAACACACGTACCACACACACACACACACACACACACACACACACACACACACACACACACACACACACACACACACACACACACACACACACACACACACACACACACACACACACACACACACACACACACACACACCTGGGCGCACCGCGTAGTTGAATCATCATAATCGGCTGTAGTTTTCTGCTGAGGCCAGCCCATAGTGGGTTTTATTTTTCCCTGACAAGAGAGGCAGACCCATCCATTTACTGTCAGCTGGCAGTAAGACCACTGCCGCTGTAGCTGCTTTTAAGACATCAAAAATGGGAATTAGCTCAACATAAATATGAACCGCACGACTGGGGGGGGGGGGGGGGAGGGGGGGATATAAGCTGGCTAAGATTAGGCTCAAATCAAACATGACTTAAGTTAATGCCGGAGCCGTAAACAATGTACGATGTTGTGTGTAAATGAAACGTGAGAGGAGCGTTCCCCTTCGGCTGAACGTAAAACAAGGGCGAGTGAGTGAATGTACCTTTTGTTTCATCTGTGTACTGGTGCATATACTCCCATTACCGCCAACACTGTGTTTATTTGGAGGGGGGGGGGGGGGGGGGAAGAAATACATGGACCGTCTAAAATCACTCATGAGTCATAGAACAACTTCAGCATGACCTGGTTTCACCAGCTGAGTATTTACAAAGCAGAATCATAATGCTTTATTACATTTTTCCACCCTGGTCTATTCACAGAGCAGGGCAGTAAGAGAAGTAACGTCCCACAGGGAACAGATTACCGGCGCGAAATAGCGATCGAGAGAGAAGAGTACACTCGGAGAAGGTTGGGAAGAGAAGCCCCCTCAACAACAGAGACACTGTTCCTGTGTGAGGTGATTGATGGGTGAGCCCAAAGGGCAGCTATGGATCCAGCAACTCAAGCCATGATTGACATTGAAATTACACAGTGTGAGCTATTAGCAGATAGGGGAGCCATATCATAATTCAATACCCAGACCATTAGCCGGCAGTACACCAATATCATAATTCAATCCCGGGGACATCAGCCCATGCCAATACCATAATTCAATACCCAGCCCATTAAAAGGCGCACCGATAGGCCGATTAGAATTCAATACTTGTGGTCAATGATCTAACCAGGCAGTGATACTAGAGTCGCAGGCTGACATGGGATAGGGTGGACCCAGGCTTCGTCACGCCACATTAAGATAAACAGAACTAAAATTAGGCGTTGTGGTCCAGTCAGCCCAACTGAACAGTGTGGAGCCCACGATGGACAAACCCAGCCAACAGATATGGCCATTGTGGGGTTAGACTGGAGGACGGATGACCGGTTACCCGTTGATATGCAAACACTGACATTGCTAAAGTGTCGGCCTAGCACATGCTAAAAACAAATGAGTCCTATCATGTTTATTACTGTTTTATAGACAGTTTTGAGGAGAGTAAATACATCAGCATCCTTCCTTGAGATAATGATTAAATAAAGACTTCCTCTGTCTTTTGCACCGTCATGGATTTTATTTGTTCAAGAGGAACTATCGAACAGTTACAGGAAATAATATATTGACTAATGAGTTACCCATCGTGCACAGCTTGGAGTCTAAAATAATAACATGACGCAAGGACATAATTGTCCCTTATTTGTTAAATAGGGCATCATAATATTGATTAAAAACTTATTTTGCTGAATATTTATAGCATAGAAAAGTACAATTACAGCTGCAATGAAATAATGCCCTAACCCTTAAAAAGTAAAAACCCTAAAATGATTTAAAATCCAATAAAACCATGGTATTAAAAAGACAAATATTGCAGTCCTGCAATAAAATAACAAAAACAACTTCAAAAATCCTACTACTCATGGACATCAATATTGCATTTGTTGTGTTGGACCCAGCCTTCACAGGCCAGCAGAGTGAGGAGCTCCACCTGAAGCAGCCTGACCAGTGACATAAGGAGACCCACTGGTTGGCACCCGGCCCGACACAAACCCATCGCACTGGGCTCCTCGTCTACAAGCCGCTGCTTCACTTCTGAGATTATGCGCTCCGTACGTTTCCACATTAACCAGTGCGGACTTTGCACCCAAAAGATGTCCAGACGATTCTTTAAAAGCCTTGTGCTAGCGCTGCGCCACATAGGTCACGCTCCGCCGAGAGGCACTCGAGACGGACCGGAGACCTGACGTGCTCCCGTCCCCACTGACTCACGCCCGCGACTCGCTCACCTCCCACCGACACACAGTGAAACCTCAGTCCTTGTGCCAGATTTTGTCACTGGGCAGAGAAGCGGCTGGCTACAGTAAAACCATGACGTGATGCCCCCTTCCCTCTATACTCTCCTAGTCTGTGCAGCAACAGTGGGGGTAAAAATATCGCACCAGTGAGTCCAGACAACCGACTCATAAATTACCTCCAAAACTCCTGCAGACAACAACAGGCCAGCCGTTGAGAGATTTAAAGCACTCTGATCGCCGCTAACCCAAGGTCTGGGATCCGCTTACAGAACCCTTCCTAAATTTACTCATTACGGCGTGGAGCAACAAAACTACTTCTAGATTAGTTTGGAGAGTTCGGACACTATGTCTACGGAAATGGTGGATGCTTTTCTAAACGGGCCCACTGGCTCCAGGAAACACTTATAGGTGAGATGCAGATCATCAGACCTCATTTGGGAGCAGGGCATAACAGGAATGGCCCCTTGCCAAGAACATCAAAGGTCCAGTGAAGCCCAGCCTTAATAAACCACAATCATCGACTTGACAGAAAAACACGCGGCACTAGGTCAAAGACAACGGGGGGAAACAGGAGGGTTCAGAGTGATGATCCGTTCTAAAGAAAGTCAACTCTGTAATGGACGGCAAGGGATTACAGGCCTTAAAACCTCCTCCATCTGTAATTCACCGTCACCCTGCCGTCATCTCTGGATCTCTGATCCATTTTCCATCGAGTGAGACCTTGCTAAAAGCATCCCTCTCGCTCCCATTTGGGTTTTGAACGGTGCAAAACAAACAGAGGACAAGTTACCGGCTCAATGTGCCGTTTCAAAGAGGCAACCATCTCGCTGGTTTCTTGGGGTGGAATAGAAAATGCTAGTCAAATAAGATTTTAATAATAACAAGCACTCTTTCTGAACACAAGCCAATAAATAGACGCCACATTTGGCCTACAGATATTGACATTAGACCTAGAGGTCGTGCTAACATTCTTATGATTGTGAAAATTTAAAATTGTTCCGTGACACATTTTGTTTGACTTTAAACAGAATACACGCAGCAGGCGTATAACCCGATAACGACAACACACAAAACTTGATTGAAATTGTCCATGTCCCTGTTCCAAGGCTGTGATCATATTATACAAGGCCTGAATTCTCTCCCGGAAAGTGGAAGAGAAAGAAAGGAAGATTCTTCTCTGAAGGCTACCCTCAAGGAGTCTCTCGGTGGGAGGGCGAGCAAATAAGATGTCATCAATAATAGACAGTGAATGTTCTGTGCCGCGCTGCACACGCTGTCTCGTGTGCACATGTACACACACACAGAAAGAGAGAGAGAGAGAGCGAGAGAGAGAGAGAGTGCTCCGACTGATTCCTATCCTGCAGACAGGCCTGCCAACCATCAGCCTTTTTGCACCCGCTCAGATTCACTGTCCTGACTAATCGCTTGTGATAGGGGCCTTTGCCATAATTACCCAGGGCCTTATCACAAACTTATGTGATGCATTTTTCATGTCCTGGCTGCTGGCAGTGCCTTCCCTGTTCTGGCAGTCAATCTATTAAAAAGACGGATTTCAGACAAATCTACACACACACACCCGCTCAGACCGGGGGAACTGGTTGAGGGCAGGGTGAAGGGACAGTGTGTGTGTGTGTGTGTGTGTGTGTGTGTGTGTGTGTGTGTGTGTGTGTGTGTGTGTGTGTGTAAGGCTGAGCAACAGAGGGAGGGGAAATACAGAGCACCATATTTTTACATAATGTATGAATAGGAGGCATGAGTACTAGAACCAAAAAGAACCAATAACTAGCGAACCAAGGCCTAGGTGAAGCGCTATACTGCCCGCAAGACCTGTTCCATGTCTTTTGTCCTACCACTCCTAAGGCATGTGCCCTAAATTAAAGTCAACCCGCTAATTTACAAAAAAAAATACGAGTAGAACAAACAACACTAACACACAATGCTATTCTATCCCAATTACTAGTCTGTAACTAGGCTACCGCTTTATATATTCAACATCGCGATTAAAATTCAGTATGCCTGGTATAAATCATGAACAACACAATAACCCCATTGTCGATTTTCCCCCCCTAATAGGTCAAACAGAATACAACACACACAGGCGATATTCACGTTATGAATAGGCTGTTCCTTGTTGCCCCCTCTACTGAACCGACGCGGTCCTACGGACATGCAACGTGTACGCCGGGATGAGTGACGTGCGAGGATCCTCGGACCTCTTCCATCACGAAGGTCGTGCGTCTTAAAAAAAAAAAAGCTTTGTGTGTCAGCGAGGACCACCGTCCCGTCCGCTCCCCCGGACGGACGCCGCGGCCCCGTCGGTCGGAGCCCCTCCGCGGCGTGCGGTCGGTCAGGGCACCGCTGCCGGAGAGGGACCACCGAGACACGGCGCTGTTGATGAGCCATTAAACCCCACTGCCCGGCGGAATACAAACTATTCCAATGCCAAAAAAAAGGCGAACTAGCGGGTCAATATATTCGTTTCGCTGTCGCTAAACTTGCCCGTGTGACAGTATAAAACCCCCGCCGCGGCGGTGCGCGCTGTCCCCGCGGTGTCACCGCCACGGCGCCGCCGGGACGCGTCGCACTTCTCCCCGCCGGATCACCCACCGTACGCCGCTAAAGCGTCGCGCTAACTACGGCTCCGCTTCCCCTAAAGTTGGACAAGATGTTATTTACCTAAATATATTGAGAAACGTTTAAAAAAAAACAGCGTGAACCGCGTCCGTGCGCGTCCCCGCGGCGTCGCCCGGGAGCCGGTCGCGGGGTCCGATCGATGCGGATTGAACAAAGAGGATCAATTCCTGATCAGCCGGAGAGCCACTTTCATCAATGCGAGAGCGGCGCTCCGATTCTCCCCCAAAACACCCGCAGAACCACCGCCGAAACAACCCGCACCAACTTCGGCGCGGAGCGGACGAGCGGACCGCACCGGGGGCGAACGACGTGAAGGAGAACCACTGACCTGTAGTTGCTGTAAGTCAAAACGCTTCCAATATTGAAACATCGATCCTGCGTTGGCCGCCATCTTGAGACATATTGAGACAGGAGTGAGATGCTGATAGAGCGCGAGGGTTGGAGTTCAGGGGAAAGCGTTGGGCGGCGGGGAAAACCCGGAGCGGATCTGCCGGGCGGCGCTGGGGGCGAACGGGCGGATCCACGGACCGGAGTTATCGAATGGGACTATTGACTTCACGGCGTAACGTTTTTTTAATAGCATTAGGTCACCGTTCACCATTGCAGGTAGAATCGGTAATCAATGTATTTCTGTCGCTCGTTAAGCATATCTAAATATATGCGATGCGGTTATATCTACTTTTTGATGCGTTATAAAAATGCTGATATGAAGTGTCCAAGCGTTATAATTTATGATTCATATTTTAGAAGAAAGGAGAGCATAGAGCTGTTCCACCACCACGCTGAACGTAGCGGCGAGAGAGTGAAACTGAACCTCCGGACTGACCAGTGGATAATTGGTAAAAGATGGGGTGGATTTTATATGAAGGATGTGACGGTATTTTGAATAAGCCTAAAAGCAGGCTACCTTCATATTAGATATGTGTTATCAGATTATCTAATTATGATAAGATAAAGTAGTTACACTTACACAATTACGCCTTCGACTATGATCGCAAACCTAATCAACACTACTGACTATTAACTGACTATTGATTTTCTTGTTTTCTTAATTCATTGTGGTTGTTGGTAATAAAATGGTCTGTGCTTTTTTAATCTTTGATCCCAGTCAAAGCTTTTCCTCAAGTATTAATACTAATTTTACATAATTAGACTTTTTTGGTCTCTTTATATTTACCGATTATTTGAATTGTACATCATTTCACAAACCATTACACTTCAATAATATCTGCGAAAAACATCACGGGGATTTACCGTAGATAATTGAGGCTCATTTTGTGAATACATGTGGGTTATTTAGTGCCTTGAACTACGGTGACTTCTGAACTACATTGTTTTAAGCTGTTGCTTTTCTGATTCCTATTGATAATAGCTGTACTTATTTGTGACCTAAATAAATGACCTAAATGTTCATGATGAAAAAAATCACAGATGGGAATGGTTATAAATCCTAACTAAAATAACATCAACATGGTCCACATGGTTTCCAGTGTATTCTTATACCATCAAATGCCATCATAACCATGAGTCAGTCCAATGAATGGAATATATTTCTTGCCCTTTGTATTTTCCAGGAACAAACCAGGAAGAGAAGATGTAGCGTGTGTCTTTTCGTTCACCTCTCTGCAGTGTTAATTACACCGTCCTATACGCCCGGGTGATATGGGATGCTACCTATCATTAAGCCCAACCAGAATTTCTGGTTTGAGATAATAGCTCCATGCAGGTTTAGAAGCTTAGAAGTATGTCGCTGGCGACATGGCTCTCAGTGCGTTCTCTTCTTCCAGCGTTATGCTGGAGGAGGGGCATAAGGAAGGGTCTTTGACGTTGTGGTTTCGGCCAACGAGGGCTTTTCTTTATCACGTTTGTTTTGGGCTAAACATGCACGTCTGTCTGCAAACAGAGAATTTTAATATTAAAACAGATGCATTCAGTGCATTCTTTGCAGCCTATAGCAGCAAGATTTTTAAAGAACAGTGTACATTTCTGTCATTTGCCTTGCTTTTGTACACCCTAATAATTACTTTTTTACGCTATGACTTACATCCAGCAATCGTGTACGCATATTTACCTATTTGCTTAAAATAATTTATATGATTTATATCATATGATCCTTATTATCATTTACTGTTTTGTTTGTCCCATTAACCACACACTATATAAAAAACTGCAAATAAAGTTTGTGTACCATGTCCATCAAAATATCTGTACTTTATTGATCGTACACCGAAACACATCTGCCCTGGTGACGTCAAGTGTCCCCCCCCTCCACTCCCCCTCCCTCCCCCTCCTAGAGGTGTGTGTGTGTGTGTGTGTGTGTGTGTGTGTCAGTATCAGTGTTGGTGTGTTTGTGTGTGTGTGTCTGTGTGTGTGTCAGTATCTGTGTTGGTGTTTGTGTATCTGTGTGTGTGTGTGTGTGTGTCTTTCTTTTTCTATGTGTGTGTGTGTGTGTGTGTGTGTGTGTGTGTGTGCGTGTCTGAGTCTGTATGTGGGTGTGTGTGTGTCTCTCTGTCTATGTGTGTCTGTGTGTGTCTCTCTGTGTCTCTGTGTGTGTGTGTGTGTGTGTGTGTGTGTGTGTGTATGTCTCTCTCTCTCTCTGTGTCTCTGTGTGTGTGTCTGTGTGTGTGTCTCTCTGTGTGTGTGCGTGTGTGTCTCTCTCTCTGTGTGTGTGTGTGTGTGTGGGGGGGGGGGGTAGACATTAACGTGTGGCTCCTGCAGCCCGCGGCTGGGGGCAACACTGATGGTATCAGACGGCTCGCGAGGCTGCATAAGATCACCAGCGCCCGGCGGTGGAGTGAATCGCCGCCGCCGCACTTTCACACAACCTTTGACCCCTGGGCCGACCCCTGGGTTCAAGATCAAGGTCAGGGGTCAATGTGGGCCTCAGTGATCAGGGCTCCCTCTCAGGCCTAATTCCCCCCCCCTCCCCTGACACATTTCTCTCCTCACGCTGTGGCTCTCCCTCCTGCCTCTCCTCTCTCCTCGCCTCCTCTTTCTCTCTCCTGCTACAAAACCTTTTGTCGTTTTTTTTTCCCTTTCGTCTATTTTTGTACGATTGAGCCGTCTCCGGGCCTGGGAGTGGAAGTAAAGAAAAAAGGACTCAATAGAAAATCAATAGAAAAGATGAGTGAAGAACTGGGGGTCCAGCCCAAACATCAACGCTTTCTCAACACACGCACACACACACACACACATGCACGCATGCATACACCCGCACACCCGCACACACACACACACGCACACACAGCAAAGCACCAGACACAAATCTGGCCCCGGCGAGGGATGTTTATGGTGTGCGGTGTTTTACAGCTTGTTAAAGGTATTCATCTCGTCCTTATAGATGTTACTCATTTCACAGTCCTCTCCCATCTTGTTTTAGTGGGGTGCGTGTGGGTGATTGGTGGGGGATGCAGACGGCCCGCGGCGGGACGCGGGGGGTGCTGCGGTATTGATCGGGCCGCGTGTGGCTTCACGCTCCGCCACACGGCTCAGTGCGTTTGATGAGGACGGCTCTCTGCGCTAACAAGAGAGCGTCCGGGGCGGCAGCCTGCGCCGGCGCGCGGCAAAGTGTTTCAGGTCTCGCACAAGAGGAAGCCAATGTCATGTTTTCACTTTGTTTCTACCCCCCCCCCCCCCCCCCCCCCCCCCCCCCGCAGTGACCTCCCACCGCGGGGTTTGGAGCGGAGAGGTAGAGAGGCGAGGAGGTAGAGAGGTAGAGGTAAGGAGGTGAGGAGGTAGAGAGGTGAGGAGGTAGAGAGGTGAGGAGGTAGAGAGTTGAGGAGGTAGAGCGGTGAGGAGGTAGAGAGGTGAGGAGGTAGAGAGGTGAGGAGGTAGAGCGGTGAGGAGGTAGAGAGGTAGAGAGGTGGAGGTAGAGAGGTAGAGGTAAGGAGGTAGAGAGGTAGAGGTGAGGAGGTAGAGAGGTAAGGAGGTAGAGAGGTAAGGAGGTAGAGGTAAGGAGGTAGTGAGGTAGAGAGAGGTAAGGAGGTAGAGAGGTAGAGGTGAGGAGGTAGAGAGGTAAGGAGGTAGAGAGGTGAGGAGGTAGAGAGGTGAGGAGGTAGAGAGGTAGAGGTGAGGAGGTAAGGAGGTAGAGAGGTAGATAGTTCAGGCTCCTACTGCCAGCATCATCCATCCCAGGGCTGAAGAGTCCTGGGACGAGTCTCAGTTGTGTCACTGAACTTGGCCTTGCTAATGTTATAAAGAAGTGTCACTTACAGTATTATGAATAACAGCATCATTAAAAAGATAACAATAATAGAGTATGACGGTGATTATTCGTCTTGTTGTTAACCATAATAATCCTCATGGTGGCCGTTATCATTATTCAGAGTAATAGTGTTGTGTGTGTGAGTGTGTGTGTGTGGGGGGGGGGAGGGGTGTTAGAGTTAGCATGTTGTTAGTTGTTATGTTGTGGCTGTACAGCCATGTGCTACCTGGTGGTTGCCTGGTTACCAAAGACATCAGTACCTGGTGGTGAGGAGCATCGATTAGCGTTGGGTTAACTACAGTGATACCGTTCAAATCACACACAACACAGCACACACGGATTGTATTGATGTTTTCACACACACAACAGAAGAGGCAAGCTCCTTACATTGTGCTCCTCTGAGCAGGACCGGGCAGGGTAGTAAATGAAGGGCTGAAAATAGAACTGTTTGGATCCGAGGGAGGGTAAATAATGCAGAAAGAACGCACAAAACTCCCTTATGGGCTCACTATCTAGACACGCACACACAAACACGCACACACACACACACACACACACACACACACACAGACCCACATGCAGGCACACAGACACACACGCAGACACAGAGCCAGACACGCACACACGCACAGCGACACACACACACACACACACACACACACACACACACACACACACACAGAAACACAAAGGGGACTTTTCTTCATTGAGGAGGGAGAATGGATGTGACATGGAAAGAGGGGATCCCATGGAGACACATGTGCTCTCTGCTTCGTCTCCTCCTCCTCCTCCTCCTCTCTCCTCACACAGGAGAGCAATGCAACTTTCCTCCATGACACATTCCTGTGGTCTTCCCCGCGGATGATAGACCCAATCACACACTGACGCTTTTGTTGTCATAACAAACAAACATAATAGTATAATATAACATGTCACTAACATGCAATGTAGACAATGCAACACTCGAAAGGGTTTCTTCTCTGCTGATTTTCTAGGTCAATGCAAAGCCCCATGACGTGCATTAGCTTGACTGGTCGTCTTACACATTTTAAAATGCTTCAAGATTGGTCTCGGTTCAATGAGCGTCGTTGTGCTGGTGTAGGGCGGCACCTGGCGGTCGGCCGGCGTTACTGCGTTCAGCAGAAACCCAAAGCCGGCTGGCTGGCAAGGATTTAGAATCTCGACGACCAAGGAAAAAAACCGCTCGAACAGGTTAATGCTTAAGCGTTCTGTAAGGAGCGCCAGGCCACATAAGTGATAAAGCCAATTGCCTGCCAGTGCAAACTCCAGGATGTAGATCTCGGGTGTCACAACGTCACATGAAGAAAGCACACATTTAAAAGGATATTGAATGCGGAATCGGTCTAATGAGGCAGGACGTTGACGGATTTCGACGTGGAGCTGCATGGGGCCGTGGGCTGACCGTGGGGGGACGGGGGGACGGGGGGACGACACAGAGACCCCATTCACCGGGACTGGAGACCTGGACCTGGCAGCCACGTCGAGAGACCGGGAACATGAAGGAGGTGACTTGCATTGCTGGAGAACGGTCGGAGTGCTCAGAAGTTGTAAACTAAGGTGTTGTACGGTAAGACGGTTGTACCGCGACGGATGATGACGTTCAGGAGCGGAGCCGATAGGTCTGTCTGAGGCAGGACGGATTCTCTCTCCTGCGTCCAGAGGGGTTTCACCACCGGACACCATGCTACCCTGCTGCCCTTGAGCAACACAACCAAGTTGTTCCTCTCTGGGATTGTACTTGGCCTGGCTGACGCATGACGTTGTGTTGATGCACGTAATAATTAATGATATATTTATTATTATTATTTTTTTCCATTAAACAGGCTCAATGGAATATGCTGCTAATTGGAAATCACTGGCCTGCCCATCAACAACAAACTGGTCCCAGCTGAAGAGACACTGTAGACTTGCTTTTGGAAGGCAACGTCAATTAGTCGTCCTTTGCGTGGCGTCCGTTGTTATTTTGGTATGTTTAAAACTTTGTCTATCGGATCCTATCAGCCAGGTAGGCCTATTCGATAGGCCTACACCCAATAAACCCCCCCCCGGACGTGACGCTCCTAATATGGGCACAACCTTTCGAACGGAGCCGCACACTTCCGGACTGCCAGGCGCTCTACGAGATCAGCGGGTGCCACCTGACGGAAGACCGGGACGAGTACTCCGAGGCCGACGCGGTGATCATCCATCACCGGGAGATCGCCACCCACGTCACCCAGCTCCCGACGGAGCCCCGGCCGCATGCGCAGAAGTGGATCTGGATGAACTTCGAGTCTCCCACGCACACGCCGGGACTGCAGGAGTTAGAGGGCGTGTTCAACCTCACCATGACGTACCGGAGCGACTCAGACATCTTCCTGCCCTACGGGTTCCTGGTCCCCGTCCCCCATCGGACCCAGGGGCCCCCCACCGGGCGGCCGGCGGCCCTGCTCACCCCCTCGTCCCACCGGCCCCGGCTGGTGGCCTGGGTCATCAGCAACTGGTCGGAGGCCCAGGCGCGCGTGGCCTTCTACTACCAGCTGGCGCGCCACGTGCGCGTGGACGTGTTCGGCCGCGCGGGCCGGGCGGTCCCCGAGGGCGGCGGCGGCGGCGGTGGCGGCGTGGTGCGGCTGGCGCGGCGCTACCAGTTCTACCTGGCGCTGGAGAACTCGCAGCACACGGACTACATCACGGAGAAGCTGTGGAACGCCGTGCTGGCGGGGGCGGTGCCCGTGGTGCTGGGCCCGCCCCGCGACAACTACGAGCGCTTCCTGCCGCCGGAGGCCTTCATCCACGCCGACGACTTCCCCACGGTGCGCGGGCTGGCCCGCTACCTGCTGCTGCTGCGCACCAGCCCCGCCCTGCTGCGGCGCCACCTGGCCTGGAGGCGGAGCTACCGGGTCCAGCAGCCCGCCTTCTGGGGCGAGCACTTCTGCGCCGCCTGCAGCGCCGTCGGGGACCTGAGGGGCCGTCCCCACCTGGTCCCGCACCTGGCCCGCTGGTTCAGCTCCTGATTGATTGGCCGGCCCCCCGCTGGTGCTGGTTCAGCTCCTGATTGGCCGGCCCCCGCTGGTTCAGCTCCTGATTGGCCCCGCTGGTTCAGCTCCTGATTGGCTGGCCCCGCTGGTTCGGCTCCTGATTGGCCGGCCCCGCTGGTTGAGAACCCGGTTGGCCGGCTGGTTCAGCTCCTGATTGGACGACGGGCGACTAGGAGGACACAATGAGGGAATCAGAACGTGTGTGTGTGTGTGTGTGTGTGTGTGTGTGTGTGTGTGTGTGTGTGTGTGTGTGTGTGTGTGTGTGTGTGTGTGTGTGTGTGTGTGTGTGTGTGTGATAGTACCGAGCCTATTAAAGAGGCTTTTTTTTTTTGTTTAAATTAAATGGGTTCTGCTGCCGTCTGAACGCCACCACTGCCGCCCGGCGCAGTCCGTGTCCTCCCCTCCCCTGTGTTAACGTCCCAGCGTAGCCAGAAGCCTCTGGTTCCACAACGCTGCTCTCCAGCTCAGACGGAGAGCGTCTGGTTGCCTCTGTGGGGGGGGGGGGGGTGGCGTGATGGCTCTCTGGAGTCCCACACGCCGCCGCGCTCCGACGACGGGCTCGGCTCGTTAGCGTGAAGAAGCAGCTCTCCACGCACATGCACACACACACAAACACACACACACACACACACACACGTGTTATTGTATTTCTGGGATTGTAGTTGGCCTGGCTGTGAGATTGCACTTGGGGAACATGGATCTATTTAAATACGTCTGGCTTTCAGTTGGGGCCTAATAAGCAGTTAAAACCGCCAACAGCCTGAAATGAATGCAGATCTCTATCCTGATGAGAGAGGAACAAAGAGCTGGAGATACTGAGCTACAGCTCCTGTACGAGCTGGGGCTACGTGTTAGCATAGCATGCATGGCTACCAGTTCCCGATTTTCACTATCAAGAGCAGGTAGCTCAGCAGATTGCATCAGCATCATGTGTAAATCATACTGTGCTTGCTCAGCGAGGTAAAACTATTACTCATGTTATCCAAATAAGGTGACCATATTTGGTAATGCATGTCCTGTAAGCTTTTGTTTGGATGGGATCCATTCTGTGTTAGATGGAAAAGCACTCCAAACATCTCTCATCATCCATCAGGGTTTGTTGTAAGCCAGTGTGCAATATGATCATTAGTATTAAGTATTAGTATTAGTATTAAGTAAGGTTAAGGTATTATTATTTAAGGTATGACTGAATGACATTCAATGATTTCAAATATTTGATACAACCATGTTATGTTATGTGTGTGTGTGTGTGTGTGTGTGTGTGTGTGTGTGGTTGTTATTATTGTTATTCAGGAGAACCTTTCCCTCCTTTCAAAACATCCGTCATGTGTTCGCTTGACTTCCATCGTCCCATCACGCGGACGTCAGCACGACAGCATTCAGCGGCAGACTTTACAACCAATCAGAGGTGAACAGGGCCTTATTGATCACTGACAGGTTGGACCTCAAACCAATGGTTCTTATTTCTTGGGACTACGATGTCCATGGTTGTTCCTGGTGTAGATCGCTCTGGGGCTGACTGGGTGGAGGCTATAGTAGAAAAAGTGAATGTCCAGATGATATGCAAAATAAAGTATCTTCATTTATTTATGTCTGATTCCAATGCTCATTCAAACAAATATTCAAAGTAAAGATTATTGTTGCAAATGAAAACACAAGACAGATCAAGACAAGCAAGGTCTAAAACAGTGTGCTGTTCCAACCAGCTCCACCCCAGGGCCTCAGGTCCTTTCCAATCAATGAATCAATCATCAATCAATCATCAAAACACAAACACTCACACACAACACTGAAAACAAACACTTGATGAAAGCAAAGGAATTGGCTCCTACAGTTCTTACAGTTTATATTATTGTGTAATGTGAACGTCACTAACATGGGAACATGCCATCGTCTGAATGCCTGAGTATTCTGTTGTGTATAACTGAGGTAAAAACCAAGTTAATGAATATTGCATTTCTCTTGGTAATGAACTACTGGTTATGATGCTGTTGCTAATCATTCTACAGAGAAACCTAAAGTTCACTTCATCAGTAACCAGTCCTGCTCGGTTCATTGTAACGTATCAGCGTTTTCAGGTAGTTTATCAGGTCCTAGTGTGTGTGTGTGTGTGTGTGTTGTTCACTCAGAGAATGGACTGCTCCTCCTTCAATGGGGCAGTCTGCTGTTGTTCAGGATTCACTGAAATCCAATCCCTCTGCTGCTGCGCCCGGCCACCAGCACCCGCCTGTACTCTGCTCCTCACAGAGAGCAGCGTGTCAGGCCCGTCCAGACACCACCACACACAGGGGGCCGGCGGGAGGGTGAATGGATGAAGGGCTAGGACCAGATGTAAGAGGGGGAGGGCTAGGACCAGATGTGAGAGGGTGAGGGCTAGGACCAGATGTGAGAGGGTGAGGGCTAGGACCAGATGTGAGAGGGTGAGGGCTAGGACCAGATGGGTGGGTGAATGGATGAAAGGCTAGGACGTAGGGTGGGAGGGTGAATGAGGACGAGATGGGAGGATGAAGGCTAGGACGAGGTGGGAGAGGGTTTGGTCCGATTGGCTCAGGGGCGGACGGTCTGTCAGGCCGGGGTTGTGTGTGAGTCAGACATGACCGCAGAATACAAAGAACCACAACAGAGGGAGTCCAAGGGTTTAACGAGTCACGCGGGAGGACAGGCCCTCCCAAACAGCCCTCCTCATGACACGCAGAGCAACGCATGCACTCATCACATTCCAGAGAGGCTGTAGAAACGTCGTTATGCAGCGCAGTACCTGGTAGTTATAGACACAGGGAGTGTGTGCATGAACAATAAAGACTAGATACATGAATAATATAAAGCGGCGTGCCGATGATTATGTGCACTACATAGCACTTAAGTAACGATGAACGCTTGATGTGTTGTCAGTGAGGCTGCCCCGATGCCTCGCTCTCTGGACGTGAGGGGCCGGTCGCCGGAACGATGGGCTGTTGTTGTCGTTGTTTACATTCCTGTAGGAGGAAACGCCGCCGCCGCCGCCCGCCCGCCGCAGGCACGACGGCGGCAGGGGCAGAGGTGAGCCGTTGCTTGGCAACAAGGTGAATAACTGAATGTATCTCCGTGCGGGTCGGGATGTACAGGTGTTGTAGAGCACGAGCTGGAACAGCTGCTGTGCTGCCTGGTCGCCGGACGGCCGTGAATCTCCGTCCCCGATCATTTGGGTCGAATCTCTGAACCACCAGCGGCCGGGCGTTACAAAGAGCCTTCTGTGTGGACCTCACCCACACCCCCTCACCCCCCTCCTCCCCCCACACACACCCCCTCGTCTCCCCCACACCCGCCTCCTCTCCCCCACACCCTCTCTTCCCCCCCCCGTCCTCCCCCACTCCCCCCTCCTCCACACCGCATCCCTGTCCCCCCCCCCCCCCCCCACACCCCCCCTCCTCTCCTCCACACCCCCCCTCCTCCCTCACTCCCCCCCGTCCTCCCCCGTTCCACCCCCCCTCTCCCCCGTTACTGGGCCATTCATAACCTCCCCCCCCCCCCCCCCCCGGCTAGAGACAGTAATCTGGTTTTCACAGCAACAGCTGGCTCTGCTCACCACCCATCGGCGGTCCGGGCCCCACAAGTCTGTCTCCGGCCCCCCCTGGGATCAAAGGGCCCAGCGGCCGTCCCCCGTGGGAGCCCCCCGCGTTGGCACTGGTCTGGAGAACCCTCCCAGTGACCTGCGGTGGGGCCACCGCAGGATGGACTGTAGACCATCCCCTCGGCCCTCCAGGCCCCCTCCCCCTCCGCGCCCGCAGACCCCGCCCCCGACACATCATCACTTCAAAGGGTCAGATGAGAAATAGAAGAAGAAAATGCTCCGTCCGTCCTCCACCCCCCCCCCCCCCCCCCCTCCCTCTCCTCCCCCCCCCCCCCCCCCCCTTCTCCCAGACAAATAAACAGAATGAGGTTCCCATGGCAGCAGGGTGCGGGGGTAATCTGATGGCTGGTTTCCCCTGGTCCCCCCGCCCACTGCCCGTAGACCCCCACTCTGTCTCCCTGATGGCTCCTGTGATTGCAATCATCCATCTTACTGTCAGAGGGGGGAGAAGGGGGCGAGAGAGAGGAAATCACACACACCATCTCTTTCTTTCTCTCTTGCTCTCTCTCTCTCTCCCACTCTGTCCTTCTCTCCCCTCTCTCTCTCTTCTCTCTCTCTCTCCCTCTCTTCTTTGCTCTTCTTCTCTCTCT
>NC_140274.1:20148976-20181476 GCF_964030765.1 Micromesistius poutassou
CACACACACACGCAGAATCGCGCGCGGACTCACGCACGCACGCACACACACACACACACACACACACACACACACACACACACACACACACACACACACACACAGAAGCGTGGGTGTGGGTGATGGAGTTCAGGATCAGTAGATTAAGGAGGACTCGGAGGGGACTAATGGAGCTGTCGATGCCTGCCTGCCCCCCCCACCACCACCGCCCCCCCCCCCCCGCCCCGCTCACTTTATAAGCGTTTTTAAGTGTTTTCTTGCGTGAGCATCGAGTACACGAACGAAGCACTTACACGCAGCAGGCTTGTGTGTTATTCTTCCTCGCTTTTTGATATTCCACACCCCCGACGCAGAGTAATGAGTAATGAGGGTATTCAGAGCCCGTCCCTGCCTCCCACTGTCATTAACGCCGCCTCACACACGCCCCAGTCTGCTATGATACAGGCCGTTTGATTTACACACGCCCCAAATTAATTAACGGATCGTAATTTTGCCAATTAAGCAAATTGCGCTGTATAACCTATAATTGGACACCGGTTTAATCAAGAAGGCGGGCGTGTGCGTGTGCCTGGTGAGTCTGCTATGCTTGCTGACGTGTACGCACTCAAACAAGTGCCTTGGCCGCAGACATGTGCTTTGGGAGCGCAATTGATGCCCGACTCCTCGTCTCCGTCTGCTGTGACGCACGCACGCGGGCGTCCTAGCAGACAGAGGCCCCGAGTCCGGCCCGCCTCCCAGAGAGACGGGTATCACACCGCTCACGTTTAGTTCCACTGAGTTCAGTCACAGACGGGCTGTGAGGGTGCGTCCGGGCTGACAAGTCCGAGGTAAACCGCGACCTGCCTCCAGACCATTAGGCAGACACAATCACAGCGCTTCATGGCAGATTAGTGTGCTGTATTAGGATTTATAGCTCTATTAGTGTAATCCCTCTGTTTTAGAGTGGCCTAGGCTAAGGGGCTTACACGCACGCACACACACACACACACACAGCCACGCGCGCACACAAACACACACTCTTAAATACATGTATGCACGCACCCTGGCAAGCTGCTTGGTTTATAGAGTACACACAATCAATGGATTAAGGTGAAATTTAGATGGCAGCTTAATGGACACGATAACGCACAAAGCATGCATATTCCAACCCTGACCTAACTAGCGTACCCACAATGCACCGCGGCCCTTAAGCCCAGCGGGCGTGCTGTAGAGCAGGGATGGCGTGACGACTGTGTGCCGGTCTGGTGACCTGTGATCTGTGATCTAACTCGCATTGTCTTCCTCAGGGCTGACGAGATCGAGATGGTGATGACAGACCTGGACAGAGCCAATCAGGTGGGAGGAAACGCAATGTTTGTGTGCACGGTTAAGAGCAAAAAAAACGTAGCCGCGTAAAAAAATGTGCTGTGAAATATCATTTATTTGAAATAGTACATCATAGAGGTAAAACACCCATTTTAAGAAATGTGTAAAATTGGTTGGAATAGATTTTTGTTGAAGGAGGCTTCGGTGTGTGTATCCAGACAAAGGCGTCCATGAGCCTGATAAACTCTGGTGTCCACAGTAAAAGACACCGCTATTGGCTGTGCATGCTAATGAGACACCTACTCAGCCCTCCTAACCTTAATAAGCCCCCTGGCCGAGCCGCCACCGCCACTGCGTGGAGAATATTCCGGTGTTATTTGTTAATGCCATTATTGTTAGCTCTGGTTATTAGCCGCGGAGTCTGATTCGGGGCTGAGGGGGGGGGGGGGATGGGGGTTGGCGGGGACATGTGATGCTAATGCTGGCCTGGAGCGCAGGCCTGGCTGTAAGGCCACACACAAACCCTTTTCACACTCCTGATGTGAGGCTCAGCGGGGACGACAGCACCGGCCTCCAGCCTCCTGCCTCAGCCTCGCGCGGGGGAAAACGGGGAAACGGGCGTCCTGGTGTTTTCGTTTTAACGTGACGAAGGCTGTAGCGCCGAGGCAGAGAACAAAACATCCTCAATATGGTGACGGTCAGGGCGGTCTCCGAGGCAGCGGCGTGCCGTCTGCTCTCCACAGCGGCACGCCGGCTCGGCCGCCCAGGAAGAACCTGACTCTCTCCCTCTCTTTCCTCCTCCCGTCCTAAACTCCTCCTCTTCCTCCCATCCAGAGAGCAGAGGCGGCCCAACGGGAGGCGGAGTCACTCAGAGATCAGCTGACCCTCACCAACCAATCAATGCTGCTCGCCGGCCACATCCACGCCGACTCCGACACGGTAACCCTCAGCATTGATTTATTGATCGGCCGCGTGACAGGCCCCCGAGATGTATCGATCGGCGCTCGGGGCCCGATAACTAAAGGTGTTGTTTGTGTCTCGGGCTGAGCTTGGGATCATTGATCACTGTTTGTATTGACCTTCGCCGTCTGGCATTTGGAGCATTATTAAAGTATCGATTGATCGCCCGGGTGCAGTATTGACATTTACAGCATGCTGCAGAGGCTTCTGCGATGGTAGATTGCTTTATCGATCGCCTGGATTATTTTTAGGCTTATGGCGGCAGACTTTGAGAACGGCCAATGCTAAGAAGTCACTCCCATTGATCTTAAGAGAAGGGTTCTTTGTGATCGGTTGATTGATTAACCATGACTATTGATTATTGATCCGAGCCGATCGAAGACTACCGATCAACTGCTCATAAGTCAAGAAACCGGCGGCAGCAGACACACCGATCAAACTATTGATTGATCGCTTTTCCGTCCTCCATCGTCCTTTCATTGATCCGACGACTTTGAACCGGAGTGTCCGGCCGTTAAAGCTGATAGGCCCCTTACGTGGTCACATGACCGTGGTGGCTCCGCCCCCTTGGCCTGACGGACGAGGCGGTGTGTGTTGACAGGAGGCGGCGGCGGCGGCGGGGTCGGACGCGGCCTCCCGCTCCAGCCTGGAGGCGGAGCTCGGGGCGAAGGACCGGGAGACGGCCCAGCTGGTGGAGGACGTGCAGAGACTGCAGGCCAGCCTGAGCCGGCTCAGGGAGAGCACCAGCGCCCAGATCAGCCAGCTGGAGCAGCAGCTCAGCACCAAGACCCTGAGCCTCCAGGTCAGGAGCCTCTGTTTGGGTACTAGAGGAGGGGCGGGAGTCACGGGGCGCGCTCGCGATACGACGCGCGACACATGGCCCTCCATACCGATGATGATGATGATGCCAAGATGCAGTGATTCTGCCATAATCAATATATTGTTGGCAGATCCTATAACGATACATCATGATATATGTCTAACGAGAGGTGAAGTGCTGGATGTCACAGGGTTTTTCTGTTAATGCCTAGTTAACTTCCGTTCAGGGTTCGCTCATTCGTGTGTCAAGCGCCACCAGGGAAAACTGTTTAGATCGCTTTATTTTTATTAACTTAATATTGATATTTGGGGTGATATTTCCGGTCTAACTCTTCATGAATAAAAAAATGAAAAAAAAAATGTTGTGAAGGTTTTGTCCACACGACCGACCGGTGGTTTTTGTTACCTTCAGGAACTGGAGGAGAAGCTGCTGAAGCAGGCCGACTATGAGGAGGTCAAGAAGGAGCTGAGGTAGGCTGTGTGTGTGTGTGTGTGTGTGTGTGTGTGTGTGTGTGTGTGTGTGTGTGTGTGTGTGTGTGTGTGTGTGTGTGTGTGTGTGTGTGTGTGTGTGTGTGTGTGTGTGTGTGTGTGTGTGTGACCGACCGATACCAATGCACTGACCTATTTCTATTTATTGTAGACCTATTAAACGTATAGCTTCTTTGTGAGCGTGATGCTGTTGATAATGGAATGCTCCCCTCCTGGTCCCTTCTCCGTTCTGGCCCCAGGGCTGGTGTCCAGCTCTGTGTTACTGTGCGTTTAGACGTATAAGGGCGTATATAACAGGCGTCTCTCTCTGTCTCTCTCTCTCTCCCCAGCATCCTGAAGTCCATGGAGTTCGGCCCGTCAGACTCTGTGCAGGTAACGGCGACCACGTCAGCTCCTCAGCGGGGCTGATGTCCGTGTGCATTTAGTTTCCCCCCTAATCTGCGTCTATAGAATCACGATTAAACATAATGCAAATCCTCACAGAGAATTCACATTTACATCGAGGTCGTTTAGCAGACTCTTTTACTCCAGAGCGACTTACAATAAGTACATTTGTCAGATGAAGGAGAAACAATATATCGCTGTCCGTACAGCAAGGATGTTCACAGAACCAAGTGCCAAGCACTCACAATCGCTAAGGGTTAACCCATTTCTGTACACAACAAAGATAGCTCGGATAAGACGCTACACAATGCTACTGTAGCATTGTACTGTATTTGAGTGCCAGGATGCACAACACACAATAAGTGCGTAAGAGAATCCACGTACCGGAGAGTCGTCATCCGGTAAACCCACAGAACGTGTATTGAAACCAGAGGGGGTGTGTGAGTGTGATGTTTACCGGGGCTCTGCCGGTGTGTCTGTCGCGCCCGGCTAACCAGGACTCCTCCAAGCCCCTGGAGGTTCTGCTGCTGGAGAGGAACCGGAGCCTTCAGTCAGAGAGCGCCTCTCTGCGCATCGCCAACACTGAGCTCAGCGGTAAGTCAGCCTTATTATCATCTGGGGGGGGGGGGGGGGGGGGGGCGTCGATTCGATGGCAAGCGTACCAGGGTGTGATGAGTCTCACCAGTATGCTGCTAAAAGGATGAGAGTGGTTCCCATACCAGTGAAGTACCTAAAATGCAGTATCAGGTATTTGAGAGTACGTAAGTCTCTGTGCCGGTCCGATACCAATCAAGTGACTGCGGCTCATTTACTGCAGAGAACGTCAAACACGGGCGGTGTTACGCCCGCCTTCATAATGGTCGGAGGTTTAAAGTCTGAAAAACACGGATGCTCAGGCTTAACTACAAGAATACAAATGTATTATTAGAATTATAGACTATAAGTGTAAATGATCTAGTTCTGCCAAAAAGAAATGTGTCAACAGTAAGTGAACCAACTTCACATTGTTGTTATCGTAAGAGAACCCTCTTCTCTGTTAGTAGTCACAATGCTAGATGCTGTATCGGTGTATATACTCGGTATCGACCGATACTAATGTTCAGGAATCGGAAAGGGAAAAATGGTATGGGAACATCTGTAACAAGGATCTGGTCCTCAAGGTGTGTCTCTGTGGAAGGCTAGGCGAGCAGGGTGGGATCTGAGAGTAGAACAGGCAGGAACCTTTGGAACAGCTCTTTCTCTGAGAACACGTCCTCTCTGAACACCAGACTGGGACCTCCCGGTCTTTGGTCTTTGTGCTCTGCTGTGGATCAACCGTCTTGTTTCTAAGACCGCCACTCCTTCACACACCTCTTTACACTCCTTTACATTCTGGACCACAGGCCGCTGTCCTCGTTTCCGCGTTGGGATTGCGTTGAAGGGAATAAATGAATGATTCAATGAAAAAACGAATTTTCCAAAAAAAAATGCGCGCAGGGATTGAGCTCAAAGTAAAGCAGTGACGTAGAGATGGAGGAGGTAGAAAAGAGGGCACTCTGTTCCCGGCAGAGCCCTCTCTCTCCCGGACGCTCCTTGGTTTGAAATGTCATGCCCGATTGCTTTAGGGTTGAATAGTTGAATAGCTATGAATTGATTAACATTCAGGGTAAGGGGAGTTTACTGTCTAACTCAATCATGTAAAATCTCCAACCGGCTATACACGCAGGAATAATGTTACCCCTCCCCCATCCCGCCCAGATGGCTGCTCACCCTCCTCATGGTTTCCAGTGGAACCAGTGGTCGGTGGCCAGGTACAGAAAATAAAGTTCATGTGACATTTATGTCTGCGACGGCGGGCATTAAAATCTTTCTGTAGCCTCGTGGAAAGTCCTCGTGACTAAGAGCGTCTGGTCCTCAGTCTGGGTCTATCGCTGACCAGAGAACCTTTCTTTTAATTGCTCCATTTATTTCAAGTGTCTTTCTCTCTTTCTTTTTTTTTTTCCTTTTTTTGTTTTAAATATATGAACTGGAAAAAAAGCAATATGTTAATGTGATATCACTGATGGTCTGATGCAAGCGGCAGCAATGTTACAGAAGAGGACTGCACACCATGTGCTGGTGATTCACGGACTTGGTTCAACTGTCTGCTCCCTCTCCCTGTCTGCCTGAGAGGGGGAGAGAGGGGGGGAGAGACTACCAGGCTGAGTGCTGGTTCACTGTCACCCCATTGTTTTCCATGGTTGTATTTGTTTGTTTCCTTCCAGGCTGTTGCTCACAAGAAAGGTACAAATCACTAATGCATGGGCGTACTGTCATGGAGGGGGGGGTTGGCAAAAGTAAAAATAAATAAATAAAACCTAAAGCAAAAAAAAAGTTTTTTAATCTGGATTATACAAAAAAAAAAGATTAAGGATTAAAACAACTTTTTTTTCATTTTTTTTCTCAATTTATTGAGCGAAACCCCCTTTTTTTTTTTGTTCACTCCCCATAATGCACGGTGTGTTTGACCTTTCTTGTAGGGCCAGCCGGAGGGAAAGGGACAGAGCAGCCCGCACCGAAGGAGGAGCCCTGTCCTCGCGAACCTCCCCCCTCGCCCCCTCCGCCTCCGCCCTCCCTCTGCTCCTCCTCCTCCTCCTCCTCCCAGCTCTTGCTCCCTCGCGTTCACTCCGACCCCCTCGGCACCGCCGCCCCGACCTCCAACGACACGCACCCCTTCTCCCCCGCCGGCCTCGGCGCGGACTTCTACTCGCCCTCCTTCCCCCTGGTGGGGGGCAAGATGGCGCTGAGCTCGCTGCTGCAGCGCCAGCTCCTCCAGACCTTCTACTCCAAAGCCCTGCAGGAGTCGTCCGGCCTGCCCACCGGCGCCCTGCTCTTCTCCCCCTTCACGCCCACGCTGGGCTCCCTCCCCTCCTCCAACGCCGGCTCTGGCGCCGCCGCCACCGTGCCCCTGGCGGCCAGCAGCCCCCAGCCGCCGCCCGCCAGCCCGGACGTGGCCACCGTCAACGGCGGCGGCGGCGTGGCGTGTGGCGCACCGTCCCCCTCCCCCAGCCACTCGGACACGGCCGGGGGCGGGGTCCCCCTGGACGGGGAGGACATGGACACGGCGGAGATCGCCCGCCAGGTGAAAGAGCAGCTGATCAAGCACAACATCGGGCAGCGCGTGTTCGGCCACTACGTGCTGGGCCTGTCCCAGGGCTCGGTCAGCGAGATCCTGGCCCGGCCCAAGCCCTGGAGCAAGCTCACCATCCGGGGCAAGGAGCCCTTCCACAAGATGAGGCAGTTCCTGGCGGACGAGCAGAACATCCTGGCGCTGCGCAGCATCCAGGGCCGGCAGAGAGGTGAGTGGGGGGGCGGGGGGGGCTTCTTACTCCTGTGTGTGTGTGTGTGTGTGCGTGCGTGTGTGTGTTCAGCGTGCGTGTGTGTGTGCATATGTCTGGCCCCTGTATATTGCTATTGATCGGCTTGTCAATAAGGACTCGCTTCTTGTTATTCTCTTCCCTCCCGTCTGCGGCCACACCTGTGTTGCTCCGAGCGCGGTCCTAGTCACACACTCCCCCCCCCCCCCCCCCCCCCCCCCACCCGATCCATACCGAAACCTTTCACTGATCCATGGTATTGACCGGGGGGGGGGGGGGGAGCAGGGAGGGGGGGGGCGGGGGGCACCGTTTAACGGCGGGGGGATTTGATTAGCCGGCTCCTGCTTTTGTTAACGCATCGCGGCGTTTGTGATTGATGGAGATCGGCGCCGCGGTGTCTCGGGGCCTCGCGGTCCGCCGCCGTGGACCGCCGTGTTCTCCGTAGCCCCGGGGGGGCACGTCTGCTCCGCTAGACAGAGGAGGGCAGGCGTCCTGCCGGGGTCTAGAGGTCAAAGGTCACCCCCGGTGGGACTGCTTATGAGAGGCATGTTAAAAAAAACAACTGAAAGAAGCGACGGAACAGCTCAGAGTGCACTCACCTGGGGCCACGTAGAGGGGCCCCGCAGCGTATAGAGGGGTCCCACAGCATATAGAGGGGCCACAGTGTATAGAGGGTCCCTAGCGTATAGAGGGGCCACGCAGGGTATAGAGGGGGCCACAGTGTATAGAGGGTCCCTAGCGTATAGAGGGGCCATAGAGGGGCCACACAGGGTATAGAGGGGCCACAGTGGATAGAGGGGCCACACCCCGGATAGAAGGGTCATAGAGGGGCCACACAGGGTATAGTGGGGCCACAGCGTATATAGGGGCCACGCAAGCATATACAGGGGCCACACAGCGTCTAGAGGGGCCATAGAGGGGCCCCCGCAGTAACGCGCTGTGTGTTGTTCCTAACAGAGGGCTCAGGCCAGCCCCAGCTTAGCAGAGTGTTTCAGGACGTCCCGAAGCGGAGAGCCCACTCTGAGGCACCGTCCCACCCAGGTGTGTCCCCCGGCCGCCATGCCCCGCACGCTCTGTCGTCTGGCATGCTTCTGTGTCTGGGTGACGTGTACCCCCCCCCCCCCCCCCCCTGTGTGTGTGTGTGTGTGTGTGTGTGTACCCCCCCCCCCCCCCTGTGTGTGTACCGTACCCCCCCCCCCCCGTGTGTGTGTGTGTGTGTGTGTGTGTGTGTGTGTGTGTGTGTGTGTGTGTGTGTCTCCCCTGTCCACCAGTTGTTTGTGTGTGTGTGTGTGTGTCTGTCTTTGTGGTGTTGTGTCGTGTTGTCGTAAAGCCGTGCTGGTGTGACTGTGTCGGGGAGGGCGGCCACACTGCGGGCGAAGGCTGACGTCAAACGGAGCTCAATCTTCTGTCGGGGACTTTATGGCTCGTTTCTCTCTTTTTTTTATTCGGTGGCTAGCGTTTTTTACGGCGCGAGCCTCCCAGCTCGCCGCGTGCATGTGTTGACTCTCAGAGCGGGGGGGTTCCACCGCGAGGCCCCTCCGCTCCGGCTCCGCCACAGCACGGCGGCCGGCGGCCGGCGACCGTCCGTCCGGCTCCTCGGCCGCGCCGTGTTGTAGCCAACAGCGACCGGCGCAGCGTCGGAAAACGGCTTTTCACATGTTGTGCAGAGAAAGGGTTTGTGTTTTAACACGGGCTGCCTCTCCCTCTCTCTCTCTCTCTCTCTCTCTCTCTCTCTCTCTCTCCCCCCCCTCTGTCTTTAGGCAACATCACGGCCCGGGTTCGTACCCCAGAGGCCAGCTCGGACGAGGCGATCAAGTCCATCCTGGAGCAGGCCAAGAGGGAGCTGCAGGTGCAGAAGGCCGGTGAGTTAGTCCCGCCTCCGCATGCGTCCCAGCACGGAGTTTCTCCTCCAAGTGCTCCATGACATTTACATTTACATTCAGCGCGTTTAGCAGACGCTTTTATCCAAAAGCGACTTACAATCATTTGTAAGAAGAAAGAGAAACAAACAATATATCGCTGTCGGTACAGTATAGGATGTTCATAGAACCAAGTGGCGAGCACTAACCATCGCTGGGTTAACCCGTTCCCCGTATACAACAGAGATAGCTGGGATAAGACGCTACACCATGTGCCTCCCGAGTGACCCTCCTCTCTCCCCCCCCCGACCCCCTCTCTCCCCCCAGACCTGTCCCACGGGCCCCCGTCCTACGGCGGTCTGAAGGGCGGTGGCGGCGGCGGCGGCGGGGGCGCGAGCAGCGGCTCGGACGAGGCCATCCGCTCCATCCTGGAGCAGGCGCGCAGGGAGATGGAGGCGCAGCAGGCCGCCCTGGAGCCCCTCCTCAAGGCCTCCTCCGCCTCGTCCTCCTCCTCGCTGTCCTCGCTCTCCCACCAGCGGGACTTCATGGGCTCCCCGCTGGCGGCCACGCTGCCGCCCTACAACCCGCTGGCGCTGTCGCTGAAGAAGGCCCCGGGGGGCGGCGGCGGCGGCCGCGTGTCCTCCTCCTCGCCCACCTCGCCCTCCCCCATCCTGGACTTCAGCTCCGGCGTGAAGCGGGAGCACCGGGGCTCCTCAGGGACCGAGTCGCCCGCCGCTGACGGCGCGCTGCGGCTGGGCCGGGGCTCCGGCGGCGGCGGCGGAGGGGCGGGGCACTGGCGGGAGCAGTGGTGGAGCAACATGCACGGGGACCCGCGGAGGAGCGTGTCGCTGCAGACGGGGGAGGACGGCCACACCCCCGAGGACTCCAAAGAGGTGAGGACCTGGGAGGGGCCGGGCGGGTCGCTCTGTCCCCCCCCCCCCCGTGTGGCCAGGGGTCGCGGGCGGCGGGCCGGCACCAGTCTTACACTCGCGCGTGCGTGTGTGTGTGTTGTTGTTCCAGGGGATACTTGGCGACGGTCTGACCCGACCCAAGCAGTGGAACAAGCTGAACCAGAGGAGCAGAGAGCCCTACCTCCGCATGCAGCTGTGGCTCAACGGCGACCAGGGCCAGAACGCGCAGACGCAGCAAGCACACAACCAAGGTACGGCCGACGCGCCAGGGTGCCAGGGCTGTCCAAACCGTCCATCACCATTAGAATTATCATAGTTATTAGCCAGTGTAGCATAGGGTAATTTTCACTTCTACTCCCACGCAATACTCAATAAAACCTTGCTGCTTTACCAGTCCACCACTCTCTCTACACACATACACGCACACACACAACACACACACACACACGCATACCTCCTCCTCCTCCTCCTCCTCCTCCTCCTCCTCCTCAGTGCTGTGGCTGTGTCAGCTAGCAAGCTGCTGGTTTGTCATGTCATAGACAAGCTAGTGTTGCAGCACCAGATGGTGTGTGTGTGTGTTTGTGTGCGTTTGTGTGTGAGTCTGCATAAGTGTGCTTTTCTGTGTTAGTGTGTGTGTGTGTGTGTGTGTGTGTGTGCGTGTGTCAATGTGTGTGTGTGTGTGTGTGTGTGCGTGTATGTGTGTCAATGTGTGTGTGTGAGTGTGCGTGTGTGGGTGTTTGCGTGTCGGTGTGTGTGTGTACATGCATGCCTGCATGTGTTTCTCTTTCTCTCTGGGGGTGTAAACAGCAGCTAATGTACACTGACAGCTCCTCATGACTGCTCTGTTCCAGCCTGCTGCGCCGCTCTGCGGTGGGGGGGTGGGGGTGTGGGGGGAGGAGCGGACGGCAGACAGACAGAAAGCTCCCCGCTATACAGAAAGAGAGAAATTAGCAGCTCCACTGTTCCTGTTAATCAGCGGCTGGCTCGGTGTCACAGGCGCCAGATCGCTGCTTATTCAATTAAAGCTGTGCTATTACAGCTAATAGGATCGCCTGTCGTTGTTTGCGTTTGAGTGAAACGCACACCGCGCGGGGGGGCTTCCTCGCCGCTTTGAGGCCGTTCCTCCTCATCCGCGTGCTCCTCCTCGTCATCCTCCTCATCCTCCTCGTCATCGTCCTCCTCTTCCTCCTTCTCCTCGTCCTCATCTTCATCCTCTTCCTCCTTCTCCTCGTCCTCCTCTTCCTCTTCCTTTTCCTCTTCCTCCTCCTCATCATCCTCCACCCCTTCCTCCTCTTCTTCCTCCTTCTACTCCTCCTCCTCCTCTTCATCCTCCTCCTCCTCCTCCTCCTCATCCTCCTCCACCCCTTCCTCCTCTTCTTCCTCCTTCTACTCCTTCTCCTTCTCCTCCTCCTCCTCCTCTTCATCCTCCTCCTCCTCCTCCTCCTCCTCTTCATCCTCCTCCTCCTCATCCTCCTCCTCCTCTCGCCTCCAGAGGGAACGCCCAAGACGTCGGCCAGCTGTAGCCCCGCCCCCGAGTCGCCGCTGAGCTCGGCGGAGGAGTCGGTGAACGGCCTGCCGGGGGACCCGCTGGCCCCCCAGTCCGCCGGCGCCAAGCCCCCCTCCGAGGAGCCGTCGGGCGGCGAGTCCCAGCCCGGCACCCCCCTACCTCTACCGGGGCCCCACTCGGCCCTCAGCATCCAGGAGATGGTGGCCATGTCCCCGGAGCTGGACACCTACGTCATCACCAAGAAGGTCAAGGAGGTGCTGACCGACAACAACCTCGGTGAGCAGCGCCCCCCCGCCCCTCTCCACCCGCCTCCGCCCGAGCACTCCAGTCAATTTTCAACCCCTTATGTTGGTGTCGGCATTGGCCCCTAAAGTAAGGGTCAGGCTCTAGTTTCTAGTACTGGTCGTGCAGGGGGCTGTCCGTTTCTCAGGGCCAATGACCAGAAGGCCTTGGCCTTGGTCCCAGGGCAGGTACACACATCGCTACAGAACACCGGTTACAATACCACTTTGTTTATAGGCTCATAGTTCGGTTTGGTCCGGTTCTAGGGCAGGTACACACTTGGTTTGGTTCCAGTCAGACCTCCCTGACCTCCCATGCCCTTCCAACCGTGTCTTCCTCCATTCTCCACCCCCCCAGGTCAGCGTCTGTTCGGGGAGAGCATCCTGGGCCTGACCCAGGGCTCGGTGTCTGACCTGCTGGCCCGGCCCAAGCCCTGGCACAAGCTGAGCCTGAAGGGCAGGGAGCCCTTCGTCCGCATGCAGCTGTGGCTTCAGGACCCGCACAGCGTGGAGAAGCTGATGGACATGAAGCGCCTGGAGAAGAAAGGTGTGTGGGGTCACGGTTGTGGGTTCGATGTCCGGCGTTCACCTGGTACCCCGGAGCGAGATGGCTCCCCCCCCTTTTGCTCCTCTGTCACGTGCATCTGTAGTCAGTGTAGGTCGATCAACGCGTCGCTCAACCACTCAATAGTAGAGTTGTTCCTATACCGATACCAGTATCAGAAATTCCCCCCCGATGCTGCCTAAAATGCAGTATCGGGTATCGGCGAGTACGCAAGTCTATGCGATACGATACCATCACATGACTCCTTTACTGCACAGGCAGAGAACATCAGAATAACAATGATTGATGATCAGAAATGATCTAGTTCTGAAAGAAATAATGTGTCGACAGTAAGTGAAACTATACCGTCATCGTAAGAGAACCCTCCAATGAGAACAAGTGCTGTTAGTGGTCACAATGCCGGATGCTGTATCGGTATATACTCGGTATCGAACCACACTCAAGCGAGGAGACGACACGGGTACGGCCCGGTTCAACCAGCAGAGGGGGGACAGGGGGGGGACGGGGGACGGCTGGGTACCCTGACGCCAGGGATCAGAACCCCCCCCCCGCTGACACCAGGGAACAGAACCCTGACCCGTGAACCCTATCCAAACCGCCGGGCTCCCCCTCCCAGAGGAGCATGGACGGGGTCCATGTCTGAGCGCCGCCTGTCCGTTAGCCACGCACGTCTGCACACGCTCCGGCCCCCCCCCCCCGAGAGCAGGACAGGACAGGACGGCGTGTGTGTGGCGTCCTCGCAAGGATGTCAGTCCCCATCGCCCGCGCAGGCATCACGCGCGATATGAGATGTGACAGATAGAGGTTCGCCGCCGGGGGAGGGGCGGGGTTGTGGGGGGGGTGGGGCGGGCGCTTACTCATACTCATCAGCACTCTTCATCACCGTCATCATCAACGTCCTAATCAACCGCGCCCGCGAGCAGCCGTCCCCCCCTTGTTTTGTGCGTTAGCTCGCCGCGCGCCGCCGCAGGCCCTGTCCTGTTGACGCTCCCCCGCTCGCTCGCTGATCGGTACCCCACATGTATCGAGACGAGGACTCCGCCCCCTCTACCCACCCTAACCCTAGCGCCCGCGCACGGAGCAGCCATTAAACACGTGACCCGGGCGGCCAATGGGAACGCACCCGAGGGACCCGGGATCAGTTTAGCCTCCTGATAGAGAGCCTGGCACAAGGGTGGAAATAAAACACATCATGACCTTACCAGCAGTGGCTGGCGGGGCTGTTAGCGCACCACCACCACCTCCCCCCCCCTCCTCCTCCTCCTCCTCCTCCTCCCATTCAACTTCATTAGAGTTCATTGACCCCTCCGTGATTTCATCAGGAGAGCGTTAGGAACAGTCCGCGCCCGTGGCCCGGCCCGCAGGAAAGGCACGGGCCGCCGAGGCCGGCTCTGACCTCTCGCTCGGTGTCGGTCTACCCCCCCCCCCTCCCCCCCCCCCCCCTCCCCCCCCCCCCCCTCCCGCAGGCCGGGAGCACAACTCTGGTGATCTAACCTTGTTCCGTTCCGAGGGGTTTTTCCGCCGCAACATTTAGAATATCCAGCAGCGTGAATTTAGTGTTTAGAGAATGTCAACTATATGCAGGGACGCCACCAGCTGTTAATTTCTGAGTCGTATTGGTGAGCCGCGATGGTCAACAAACGGTGCTGTGTTCGGAGGATACCTTCTTTGTCTGGTCCCAAGAGTGGGGCTCTACTGCCACCTAGTGGCGGAGGATGATATGACCGCGTTGTTTCATGCAAGGCTTGTTTCGAAGATTACATTCACTCATTGAGCAGATGCTGTTATCCAAAGCCACTTGAGTGATTACTTGCTAATCACTTAGTGTCAGAGGGGGATAAGGTTGTGGCTAGGGTGTCGGTGACCCAGCAAGACGGTCCCTGGGTCAATCAGCCGGTCTGCAGCCTAGTTGTAGCCGTCCTCAGCCAGGGACCTGACCCCTACCTGGTCCTCAGTGACCTGCATCTGAATCACTGCACTGCTTCGGAGACAGGCATCGGCTCAGATGAATGAACAACAAACAGTCAAACTGGGTAGAGGACAGGTTTCTAACAAGACTCACTTGTTCAGAGTTCACCTAGACTCTTCATAGACTCCCTTAACCCCCCCACAACCCTCTTACGCACTTATTGTATGTTGTACGTCCTGGCACTTAATGTACGCACTTATTGTATGTTGTACGTACGCCTGGCACTTTAAAACAGTACTTGGCATTGTGTAGCGTCTTATCCTAGCTATCTCTGTTGTGTACGGGGAATGGGTTTACCTAGTGATCGTTAGTGCTTGGTACTTGTTGTACGCACGTCCTTACTGTACCCACGGTGATATATATATTGTTGTCTCTAGTCTTCTGACAAATGTACTGATTCTAAGTAGCTCTGGATAAAAGCGTCTGCTAAACCCTCACTGTAACCCTGACGACGGCGGTGGTTGTTTCTGCGTTCTAGCCTACATGAAGCGGCGTCTGAGCTCCCTGAGCGACGCCCACTCGGTGGACGCGGGCGGGGCCATGGGGCCGGACTTCCTGCAGGGCTCCCAGAGCCCGGGGGGGCCTCAGCAGCAGCAGCACCACCACCACCACCACCACCAGCACCAGCAGCAGCACCTGAAGAAGCCGCGGGTGGTGCTGGGGCCCGAGGAGAAGGAGGCCCTGAAGAGGGCCTACCAGGAGAAGCCCTACCCCTCCCCCAAGACCATCGAGGAGCTGGCCTCCCAGCTCAACCTGAAGACCAGTACCGTCATCAACTGGTTCCACAACTACAGGTCAGCCTCGCAGAGAGGGGAGAGTGGGAGGGATGGGCGGACATACTGGACCCGTAACGGAGTAATGTGCTTTTCAAAATACAGCTACTCAGTGGTTTACTGAACAAGATGAAATAGTACACCCAGTCAGGCATAACACAACCAGTACTCTTGGGTCGGTCTATAGATATGTATTCATGTGGTGACTCTCAACTGACTCAATAGAATCTGTGCTCAGATCTTGTGTATCTATGTATGAATACGTGTTTGTATAACGTGTTCTGTGGTCTCATGTATCTAGGTACAGTGTGTATTAATACAGTGTGGTCAGGTCTCATGTATCTAGGTACAGTGTATTAATACAGTGTGGTCAGGTCTCATGTATCTAGGTGTGTATTAATACACTGTGCTGTGGTCAGGTCTCATGTATCTAGGTACAGTGTGTATTAATACACTGTGCTGTGGTCAGGTCTCATGTATCTAGGTGTGTATTAATACAGTGTGGTCAGGTCTCATGTATCTAGGTGTGTATTAATACAGTGTGGTCAGGTCTCATGTATCTAGGTGTGTATTAATACACTGTGCTGTGGTCAGGTCTCATGTATCTAGGTGTGTATTAATACAGTGTGGTCAGGTCTCATGTATCTAGGTGTGTATTAATACACTGTGCTGTGGTCAGGTCTCATGTATCTAGGTGTGTATTAATACACTGTGCTGTGGTCAGGTCTCATGTATCTAGGTGTGTACTAATACACTGTGCTGTGGTCAGGTCTCATGTATCTAGGTGTGTATTAATACACTGTGCTGTGGTCAGGTCTCATGTATCTAGGTGTGTACTAATACACTGTGCTGTGGTCAGGTCTCATGTATCTAGGTGTGTATTAATACAGTGTGGTCAGGTCTCATGTATCTAGGTGTGTACTAATACAGTGTGCTGTGGTCAGGTCTCATGTATCTAGGTACAGTGTGTATTAATACAGTGTGCTGTGGTCAGGTCTCATGTATCTAGGTGTGTATTAATACACTGTGCTGTGGTCAGGTCTCATGTATCTAGGTGTGTATTAATACAGTGTGGTCAGGTCTCATGTATCTAGGTGTGTATTAATACACTGTGCTGTGGTCAGGTCTCATGTATCTAGGTGTGTATTAATACAGTGTGCTGTGGTCAGGTCTCATGTATCTAGGTGTGTATTAATACACTGTGCTGTGGTCAGGTCTCATGTATCTAGGTGTGTATTAATACAGTGTGGTCAGGTCTCATGTATCTAGGTGTGTATTAATACAGTGTGGTCAGGTCTCATGTATCTAGGTGTGTACTAATACAGTGTGCTGTGGTCAGGTCTCATGTATCTAGGTGTGTACTAATACAGTGTGCTGTGGTCAGGTCTCATGTATCTAGGTGTGTACTAATGCGGTGTGTTCTGCGTTCAGGTCTCGAATCCGGCGGGAGCTCTTCATAGAGGAGATCCAGGCGAGCGGGGGGGCCGGGCCCGGCAGCGAGGGGGGGTCCCCGTCCCTGCGGGGGTCCAAGTCGGGGGAGGGGGACAGCTGCGACGGCACCGAGTCGGACGGCACGGTGGAGGCGCGGCAGGGCTTCTGCCCCGGACAGGAGGGGCCGCGGGGGGGGGGCGGACCACGACATGGAGGCCGAGTCCGAAGCAGGGGCCTCGGGTTCCTCCCCCGCCCGGCTAGAGTGCGGCACGCCGGGCTCCAGCTGCGGGCCGGCCGGCATGGGCCTCTTCAGCCTGACGGAGGCCTCGTCCTCCAGCGGCTCGGGGCCCAGTAATAACATCCCGGCCTCCGGCCCCGCCAGGAACCCCCGGGACAACACTCTGCGCAAGAAGAAGGCGGCAAACCTCAATAACATCATCCACCGGCTGGAGAAGGCCGCCAGCAAGGAGGACCCCTCAGAGTGGGAGTTCTAGCGCTCTCTCTCTTTCTCTCTCTTTCTCTCTCTCTCTCTCTCTCTCTCTCTCTCTCTCTCTCTCTTTCTCTCTCTCTCGTCTCGCACCTCGTCTCCTCGTAAACCCCGCGACCTCTAACCCTTGGCCCCCTCCCGCTCTGCCCTCGGACCGGAGGGCGGGCGCAGCCAAAGTCAAGCTCAGCAGCCATTTTTATTACTTCGACGCTTTCCGTACGAAGGAAGAGAAACAAAGAGCGGTTGTTGAACCCGAAGAAAAAAAACAAAAAAGAGATACACTGATGTACTAAGAAGAACAAAAAAAAAACAACAACAACAACAACAGAGAGACAGAGTGTCTCTCGTCTTTCTTTCTTTTTTTTTTTTTTTTAACTGAGTTGTTTTTTGTACTGAGAAAAGCACTTAGCCGTCCTGCTGGCCCATGGCCCTGCTGTACCTCTCCCCACGCCCTACCCTCCGTCACCAGCCAGCGGGCCCAGAGTGGCTCACCCTGAGCTGGGGTCGGACCCACCGAGCTGGGGTCGGACCCACCGAGCTGGGGTCAGAACCCACCGAACTGGGATCAGACCCACCGAGCTGGGATCAGACCCACCGAACTGGGATCAGACCCACCGAGCTGGGATCAGACCCACCGAGCTGGGGTCAGAACCCACCGAACTGGGATCAGACCCACCGAGCTGGGATCAGACCCACCGAACTGGGATCAGACCCACAGAGCTGGGGTCAGAACCCACCGAACTGGGGTCAGACCCACCGAACTGGGGTCAGACCCACCGAGCTGGGGTCAGAACCCACCAAGCTGGGATCAGAACCCACCAAGCTGGGATCAGAACCCACCGAACTGGGATCAGACCCACCGAGCTGGGGTCAGAACCCGGAGCTGGTGACGGAACCCGGACTCAAAGAGGACGGACATGCAAGACGGAGCGGAGAGTGCTGAGCGGCGCGCCTCCCAGTGACGGACTCTGGCTGGAGGCGCGACGGCGACAGAAACTTTTTCGTACGAGAACTCGCTCTCTTAAAGGGAGACCTCTCCTCCCCCCCCCCCGTCTGCTGATCACTCCCCCACCTTCCCCTCACACAGTGAGACGCCTCATTTTTCACACTGTAGAGTGACTGTTACAAAATCCTTTGCCTTTTATCACTCGTGTGTGTGTGTGTGTGTGTGTGTGTGTGTGTGTGTGTGTGTGTGTGTGTGTGTGTGTGTGTGTGTGTGTGTGTGTGTGTGTGTGTGTGTGTGTGTGTGTGTGTGTGTGTGTGTGTGTGTGTGTGTGTGTGTGTCCACACACCCAGACAGGGCTTGTGTGTTTCCCCTCTCCAAGGCAGCATGTGTTTTATGTTCTCGTTTTCGTTTCCTCCTCCAAACTCCTCCCTCCCACGCTCTTCCCTGAGCTGTACAAAAAAAAGAGAAAAAAAAGCCGTTGGCCCGTGCTGCCATGGTTACCGATGGAAGACCCCGAAAGATGAACTTTGACGCCCCCCCCCCACCCCCCCGCCCCCCCCCCGTCGTTGTCGTCTCCTCCGTGTTTCCTGTCCTGCTGACAGCCATGTGATGGCCAGGAGGACACATCAGGGGTCCCTCACCAAACACAAAGCACTCACCTGAAGAGGAGGAAGGAGGGACGGACCCCCCCCCTACCCCGGACCCCCGGACCCCCAGCACCTCCTCTGCGGTCGGAGGACGCCCCCGTTTGATTCTTTCTTCTTTGTTTCCTTTCCTCCTTTTTTTTACGTTTGGATGGAGCAATTCGGTTGCCAATAAGAGATTGCACAGTCTATCGACTCTAAAGGGTACAAAATAGGGAATTTAAGGAAAAACGCTGTTTTTTTAAAATTAGCAAAACGAAATATGAAACAGAAGAAATTAACAACAGAGTGTGAACAAAAAAAAAAAAAAGCGGAGGAATAACTGAGTTTAGTGTATTTAAAAAAAAAAAAAAGAAGAGAGAGAGGGAGAATGGCCGAGCCACCCAGAATAATAGAGTCATGTTGCGTTCCTGAAGATACGATACAACGGAAGCACGTCGTACTGTAGCGGGGCGAGGGGGATGCGATCTAGAACCTGTCTGGTTGCCCCGGGCGACGCTCAGCCTCCTGGCCTGCCAGCGCTCGTGTGTGTGTGTGTGTTTGTGTGTGTGTGTGTGTGTGTGTGTGTGTGTGCGCCCTCAACAAATTATCTATTCACAACACACACATCTTTTCTAGGCCAAATCAGGAAGAGTGCGTGTTTGTGTGCGAGTTGTTCCGTGTGTGTGTGTGTGTGTGTGTGCGCGCGCGCCCGCCCGCCCGCCCGTGGAATTACATGCATTAGCGTCAGGGTCCAGGTTAATTCACTTTAGATCAACTTCAATCACGGAATAGTTTTGTGTTTTTGTCTTTTACGATTTTTTCCACCCACCGGCCCCCGCCGCCGGTGTGTTCCTGCACGCAGCCCTGAGGAGGTACGGTTCTGTTCTGCGGAGAACGTCTGCGTGAACACGCGGCGGGCGCCGGACGGTGAATTGGCCCTGGCCCTGGCCCTGGCGTGAGTGGTTCCGCTGTCCTCCGGCCTCTCCTGTCACCAGAGGGGCGGGGCGTGGTGCGTTAGGTTCTACTGTATACACTAAAACACTATAAGGCATATCACCTCTTCCTCGTCGTCCTCCTCTTCCTCCTCCCTCTCTTACACAAGCCCTTAGTGCCTGTCAGCCCACTGCCTCCCCTTTTATGTGTGTGTGTACGTGTGTGTGTGTGTGTGTGTGTGTGTGTGTGTGTGTGTGTGAGTGAGTGCACGTGTGGCCATATAGCATGTGCAGGAGTGTGCTGAGTGGGTCATGTTTTTTATCTACTTGCACACACTACTAGTGCACAACTGCCATCTACTTCTTTAAGCTGTTTGATGCATCACCATCACATTAATCTTCACAAAGTAGTGTAATACTTTGATTTACTGTAGCTTGGTTGTAATGCTATTATTATTATTTTTGCATTTATAGTTTGGTTTTTATTCTGCTTATTTATAGGTGCTGTATTTCATTTTAATGTCTTATCATTTGAGTTGTCTATTTTGTAAGGGATTATATATCGTTCCTGAGGGCAAGTAACATTTTTATTATTAGACTTATAGACTGCCGGCAGTATTGGTTAATATTTACAAAGATGTACTAGTTCTCATTTGTTTGTATGTTCATGAACCCTGAAGCTCATTTCAGTAGCTTTAGAGACGTTATCTGCTACAGTACCTGCGCCCATCAGGCAAACGGGCCGGTATCACCACGCTTCATTCGCTAGCTATCGATATCAAAAGGACATATCGAGATCACTGAATATCTGATGAATTATCTTTTTTTCTTTTCGTGTCACTGCTTTGATCATACGACGTGTATCGGCCGCGCGGTGCCGCGGTAGTTTAGGTCCAGCTGTCACTCTCGATGAGAGTAAGCCCCGCCCCCACCATGTTATCGCGAGATCTGCGTTCATATGAGCACCATCCCCATGAAGCTTGTTCGCTATTTAGAAGATAGGTTTATATGACGATACCTAAACTTGAGAACCCAAGTTAACTTGAATAAGGTCATATCTGCCAAATTGAGATTAGAGAAGTATCCCACGACGAACGGAGATCAACGATTATGCATTATCTACTTAGCAGTCCGTAACAAAGCACTTATTAGGATCTTCTCCGAAGACGGGCCCCTGACGGGGTCTGGAAAACACTAACTAGACCCCCCCCCCCTCCCGAGGTCTCTGGGAATTGTATGCCTTTTTAAAAGTGGTTCAGAACCAGACCCACACACACACACACTCCACATTCTAACACTAAGAATATATTTTAGAGAAAGGCTGTGCCCATGTTTTTTGTAATACTGTGTTGTTAAAGTTGTGTAGTTCCTGATCTGGATTTTAACTCGCAGCTCCAGAGAGGGGCCTAGTGGCCACGGAGAGCGCCCTGTCTCCCCAGCACAAGTCCTTTAAACCCTGTCGTCTTTTTTAAATTCCCCGCACCGTGGATACATTTTTAAAGTATTTAAAAAAAAATGCTACATGATCAATTTTACTTAAAAGCTCAATTTAAAAAAAACGCAAGCAGATGAAATCTGACGTTCCGGTGAATCTAATGTGATTAGGATTTGTTTAGTTTGTCGATGACGGCGGATGTTAGACATGTGCCCACTGCTCTGCAATAACACCTACTAACCCCCCCCCCCCGTACCGACTCTGTGCTGAGACCCCCGCCGTGTTGAGAGGTCCTTATTGACAGCTACCGCGGAGAATAAGCACTTACAAGCCCCCTAATTGAGCAGCTCTCTAGACCTCGTGAGATCATCAGATTCGTGCCTTCTACTGCCAGGCACCGAACTATGATGTCATCAGAAATGAACTCACGCGTCGAACAGGAAAACTACTCGTGTGTGTGCGTGTTTGTTTGTTTGTTTGTGCGTGAGTGTGTGAGTTAAAAAAAAAAAAAAGGACAACAAAAAACGTTTTAACCCCGTGTGTGTGTGTGTGTGTGGTGATGACGTAATCTCGGAAGGTATTTCTCCCAATGGCCATGAAGGTACTTCATGTAGAGAGTCCCCTCATCCACCCGTACGGGGTCACCCCGCTGATAACGTGGAGCGAAAACCCCGACAACCGCGGCAGGACCCCGCGGCTCCGGGGGTGGGGGGGGGGGGGCGTCCAAACCCCAGTCCTAAACCCGCTCTCGCGTCGCCGCCCCCGCGGGGGGTGGACCTCCTCTCGCGCTCTTGTATTTAAGCAATGAACGGCCAGAGCGTTAAATAGTGAAGGAGTGAGCAGCAAACACTGTAATAACACTGAATTTACTCATAGGGCATTTGTTACGTTTATTCCTCTCGTCCGCGTCACGGTGGCCGCGTGACGTTTTGTGGCGCGGCCGCGCGCAGGGGTCGGCCTTGTGGCGCCCCTCGCGGCGCGTCCACCCTCCCCCCCCCCTGGGGGGGGGGGCCGTACTGTTACAGCCGACCAGGCCGCGCGCCGTTCAGTACCGCCACGGCGCGCTTTTACTTTGAAGGGCAGGGAGAGGAGAAGGGATGATGATGATGATGATTCAGGACTTTTTTTCCATGATCCACAGATATTTTTCTACTACAAAAATATAAATCAGAAGATTCTATACACTGTTGGATGACATTGTAAAGGTTGTAAAACAGATGCTGTATATCATATCATGTTTTTTCTGAAGTTGTAAAAGCTTTACTGTATGATCTGTTTTTGAAGTAAGTGGTTTCTCCATCCCACGTGTTTGTTGCTGATGGCAGCACTGGTCACCATATTCAGGAAAAAAATCAATATCACAGAGAGAGAGAGAGAAAGAGAATAGAGAAGACCTCAGATGTTTTTGTAATACTTTTGGAATAAATCTTATGAAGTGGGTTTTGTAAGGAAACGCTTTCCAAACGAACGGTGCTGTATGCAGCACAGTGACTCCAGTAACACAAGATACAGCACAACGCACCCTCAGACACAGCACCCTACCCCCCCCCCGGCCCCCGCCGGGCTCCTCACCTCCTATTGGCTACAACTGGTTGAGTCTTAACCCGATTCCTCATTGACCTTAACCTGTTCTGTTATGCTTAACTTATCTTTAGGACAGTAACTTATGTGACTAGATTTCTCAGCTCAATGGTTTAACGGAAAAAAAAAAAACGCAAAAAAAAAAAAATACTACAGAAAAATAGTTTAGATTTAAAGAGGAAGCAAAAAGCCAAATAGTGAATAGTCACCCACTTCCTGTTATATGGACGCTCTTGTTGTTTTGTTTATTTTATTTTTTACTTCTGTTGCTAAGTAGTGTCGCCGCTTCCGTCGCTCGTCCCGGGCGCTGAACCCCAGTGTCGTCTTGACAACCAAAATGACCCCGGGGTGGGCCCCGCCGCTGGGGCCCCCCCTCCTGGAAAGCTTTAAGAAGCTCGTCGTGGCTCCAGCGAGTCCAGAGTGTTTTTAACAGCGACACGTTCCGCTCCAGGTCAACGTCAGCGGACGTCCTCGTGTCCGCGACGTCCCCTGCTGATTCTCTCGCGAGTGTGTGTGTTTGTGCGCGCGCGTGCGTGTTTGTAGAACAAAAAGGGCGCGCGCCTGTAAAGGGATGGTGTAAAGATATTTTTGGAAGTGGTTTTCCCCGAGCACGTCTCCGTGTGTCCCGGGGTATCGTTCCTCCTCCCGGGTCTCCTGCCTTCCGTCGCCCCGCCTCTGTATCACGTTTCTTTATCTTTGTATTTACTAAAGTGTATCATGTTGTTTGTTCTCAGCACTGTAAAACAGTCACCCTCTCCCCCTCTACAAACATTGAAAAGCAATATCACTGTATGAAACGTTCACAATGTATTTGTTATGATTGACATTTGATTCATCATCATTATTATTCACTTGCACCCTAGGTGTGATAATTGAAGTAAATCTCTTTTATACAAATACCACGAGTGTCGTCTGGTTTGTCTTTCCTCTTCCTGCTCCGGTGCGGCGAGTTGAGCGTTCTCAGAGAAAGAGCCGGTTCACTGGAGGAGCGTTCTCAGAGAAAGAGCCGGTTCACTGGAGGAGCGTTCTCAGAGAAAGAGCCGGTTCACTGGAGGAGCGTTCTCAGAGAAAGAGCCGGTTCACTGGAGGCAGGGAGGTGCACTGTGTAGGGGCCCGCCAGGGTCTCTCTAGGGGCCCGTCGGGGGTCTCTCTAGGGGCCCGCCAGGTGGTCTCTGTAGGGGCCCGTCGGGGGTCTGTGTAGGGGCCCATTGTGCAGCTGTGGCCCCTGGACTAGGGGGGGGTCCGTGTGACTCCAGGTAAGCCTTCATATCAACGTTGATCTGCTGACTGTTCTCCATCGGGTCAGGTGGTGCTTGTGATTGACCAATGACGTCTCTCCCCCCTCCTCCCCCCCCCCCTCCCCACGGAGCAGGGCGCTACACGGAGCTGCAGCTGGAGTTCAGCTCGGCGGTCCGCACCAGCGGCGAGCAGAAGGATCTGATCGTGAAGCTGGAGGGAGACCTGAGCACCATGCAGTCCCTGGGGTCCCTGACCCGGCCAGACGCCGACGGCTCCGACCTCACCAACATGGCCGACATCCCGGAGCCCATCAAGGAGGCCTCCGCCATGTTCACCGGTGGGGGGGGACACACACACACACACACACACACACACACACACACACACACACACACACACACACACACACACACACACACACACACACACACACACACACACACACACTCTCTGACCCCTGCCCCCTGCCCCAGGTTCCGGGGGGGGCCCCCACCCGGAGCTGCCCCAGGGCCAGATGGACTCCCTGCTCTCCATCATCTCCAGCCAGAGGGAGAGGTTCAGGTCCCGCAACCAGGAGCTGGAGGCCGTGAGTCGCCTCCACCCACACCTCCACCTAGAGAGGGGACACTTCCACCTAGAGAGGGGACACCTCCACCTAGAGCTAGAGAGAGGACACCTCCACCTAGAGCTAGAGAGAGGACACCTCCACCTAGAGCTAGAGAGAGGACACCTCCACCTAGAGAGGGGACACCTCCACCTAGAGCTAGAGAGAGGACACCTCCACCTAGAGCTAGAGAGAGGACACCTCCACCTAGAGAGGGGACACCTCCACCTAGAGCTAGAGAGAGGACACCTCCACCTAGAGCTAGAGAGGGGACACCTCCACCTAGAGCTAGAGAGAGGACACCTCCACCTAGAGAGGGGACACCTCCACCTAGAGCTAGAGAGAGGACACCTCCACCTAGAGAGAGGACACCTCCACCTAGAGAGGGGACACCTCCACCTAGAGCTAGAGAGAGGACACCTCCACCTAGAGCTAGAGAGGGGACACCTCCACCTAGAGAGGGGACACCTCCACCTAGAGCTAGAGAGAGGACACCTCCACCTAGAGCTAGAGAGGGGACACCTCCACCTAGAGCTAGAGAGAGGACACCTCCACCTAGAGCTAGAGAGAGGACACCTCCACCTAGAGCTAGAGAGAGGACACCTCCACCTAGAGAGGGGACACCTCCACCTAGAGCTAGAGAGAGGACACCTCCACCTAGAGCTAGAGAGAGGACACCTCCACCTAGAGCTAGAGAGAGGACACCTCCACCTAGAGCTAGAGAGAGGACACCTCCACCTAGAGCTAGAGAGGGGACACCTCCACCTAGAGCTAGAGAGAGGACACCTCCACCTAGAGAGGGGACACCTCCACCTAGAGCTAGAGAGGGGACACCTCCACCTAGAGCTAGAGAGAGGACACCTCCACCTAGAGCTAGAGAGAGGACACCTCCACCTAGAGCTAGAGAGAGGACACCTCCACCTAGAGCTAGAGAGAGGACACCTCCACCTAGAGCTAGGACGACTCCACCTTCAGCACTGTGTGTGTGTGTGTGTGTGTGTGTGTGTGTGTGTGTGTGTGTGTGTGTGTGTGTGTGTGTGTGTGTGTGTGTGTGTGTGTGTGTGTGTGTGTGTGTGTGTGTGTGTGTGTGTGTGTGTGTGTGTGTGTGTGTGTGTGCAGGAGAGCCGCTCCCTGCAGCAGACCATGCAGGCGCTGCAGGGGGAGCTGGACAGCCTGAGGGCCGACAACATCAAGCTGTACGAGAAGATCAAGTTCCTGCAGAGCTACCCTGGACGGGTGTGTGTGTGTGTAATGTGTGTGTGCTCAGAAAAAACCTGGAAATCGGTTGGAGGAGAGACTTTGCTCAGAAAGTCTGATTTAAATGATCTACAGACTTGGAAAAACTGGAAAGAAAATATAAAGAAAGAAATTTTTTTAAGAAATAATAATTTTTACTAATACGCACAACATACGTTTTTCAGCAATGCATTTGTTTCATGTCCTCCTCCTCCTCCTCCTCCTGCAGGCGGGCAGCAGCGATGACACCGTGATGCGTTACTCCACCCAGTACGAGGAGAGACTGGACCCCTTCGCCTCCTTCAGCAAGAGGGTACTCTCCCCACCCCCCCCCCCTCTCTCTCTCCCCCGCTCTCTCTCCCCTTCTCTCTCTCTCTCTCTGTCTCTCTCTCTCTCCCCTCTGTCTGTCTTTCTCTGTGTCTGTCTGTCTGTCTGTGTGTACCTGCTGTGATATTGTGTGTGTTCGGTTCCCAGGAGCGCCAGCGGAGGTACCAGAGCCTCAGCCCCTGGGACAAGGCCACACTCAGCCTGGTGAGACACGCACGCGTACATGCACACACGCTCAGCCACACTCAGCCTGGTGAGACACGCACGCGTACACGCACACACGCTCAGCCACACTCAGCCTGGTGATACACACATGCAGGCACACACACAAACATGCACACACACACACACACACACACACACACACACACACACACACACACACACACACACACACACACACACACACACACACACACACACACACACACACACACACACACACCGGCCGTATCTGTGCCTAACCTCTGTCCCGTTGTGTCTCAGGGCCGGGGGATCCTGTCCAATAAGGTGGCCCGTACCATCGCCTTCTTCTACACCCTCTTCCTGCACTGCCTGGTCTTCCTGGTGGGTCACCTGACCGCTCGCCTAGCACGTAGGCTACGGACAGCATCCATGCTAGCTCTGTGCTAGCTGCGATGGCGGGGCGGTGATGTGACTTGTGTGTCTTTTGGTGCCTGTCAGGTTCTGTACAAGACGGCCTGGAGCGAGAGCATCGGGAGGGACTGCACCGCCTTCTGCGCCAACAAGTGAGTTCATGACATCACGTGTTGAGATCAGCCTTCACATCATGACGATGTTTTTGTTTTGTTCTTTCTAAGATAACTTTTGTATAATAAATATCTATCTATATTTATAGATATATTGTATCTTATATTTATCGATAAACTAAAAACAATCTGAAGCGTAGTATTTATTAATGAGTGATATGTCTTGCGTCAGCGGTATGAAGTGAAACTCTCCTTCTCCCCCTCCTCCTCCTCCTCTCTCCTTCTCCTCCCCTCCTCTCTCCTCTTCCTCTTCTTCCTCCTCCTCTCTTCTCTTTCTCTCCTCCACCTCCCTCCTCCCTTCCTCTCTCCTCTCCTCCTCCTTCCCCTCCTCCTCTTCCCCTCCTCTCTCCTCCTCCTTCCCCTCCTCCTCCTCTCTCCTCCTCCTTCTCTCTCCTCTTCCTCTTCTTCCTCCTCCTCTCTTCTCTTCCCCTCCTCTCTCCTCCCTCCTCCCTTCCTCTCTCCTCCACCTCCTTCCCTCCTCTCTCCTCCACCTCCCTCCTCCTCCTCTCTCCTCCTCCTTCCCCTCCTCCTCTTCCCCTCCTCTCTCCTCCTCCTTCCCCCCCTCCTCCTCCTCCTCCTCCTCTCCAGGTACTCCGACCACCTCCACCGCTTCCATGAGTCCGACGCCAACCTCTGAACGGGAGGTTTGGGACGACCGGCAGCCGCTTAGCGTCACCTCAGAGCGTAGATCAGCGATGAGACCTTTAAAGGTCCCATGTTATGCCACCAGGTGTGAGTGTGATTAGCTAATCACACTCACACCTGGTGGCATAACATGGGACCTTTTAAACCCAGAGTCCTGGGAGGAGAGCAGATGGGGAACATGCATGTAGTGGGTGACGCTTGAGTTGGGATCCTTTCTCCATTAAACGAAGCTTTGCCGTCGCTTGTTGGCTGTACTACCCCGTGTGACCCACTAGGGGGCAGTCGATTCCATTTAATTATTATCCGGAAGGGTTGAACGGTCCCACCGCCCTCCCTTGATTTGTGCAGACCGCAGGGGGCATCTCTAATCCACGGAGGTTAGATTAATGTTGAGAGGCAATCTCATGGGATTATATGAAATTAGATGATTAATGAGTGGATTCAGGGTACAAATGTTAATCATAGTCTCAGATTATTACTAGAATTAATATCTGAGTGCTATAGTAATGAATTGATTCAAGAAATGTAATAGTATAAACGATTATTGATATGGGATTTTTTGTGATCAAGTTAATCATGTTTTGCTTAGTAAGGGTTTATTCAATATACAAAATAGAAATTGTGGGTGTACTTCCTATAAAGATGACGAAGACCGTGTAGGCCTACACTTTAAGAAATCCTATTTCTCCTCTAAGCTTTGCCATGGCTATGCTTCAGGCCCAATCTGGCAACCCTGTCAGTCAGGCAGATATAATCACGCGTATTAAACATTATTAATCAATAAGGGTAAACAAGGGTCTGTTATGTCGATCATATAGTAGTTGAGAGGTTATTATATAGGGACGTGGTTGGTGAGTGAGCTGATCAAGATTTAAAATGTTCAGCCTTAAGCTGAGCTGATGGTTATTCTCTATATCCTACTATATATTCTTCTCCTTATATTCTGTGCATGCTGCATTGTCTGCTCGCTAGCGTTGAAGGGCTTTGCTTTAATATATATCAAATAAAGAGCATCAAATCTACTCTGCCGTGATCTTCCTTCACCCCGTGTTCATCAGCAGTGATTGACAGCTGATAAAGCAGTGATTGACAGCTCAATATCTAAAGCATTATTTGATTCTTTTTCACACACACACACACACACACACACACACACGCACACACACGCACCACGGCGTGTGTGTTTCTTGGATGGATGCCCTTTGATGTTGCGTTGCCACGGTTTCCATTGATCTGCTGCGTAGCTGCTTGGAGGACGGCCGGCAGTGGCGGGTCTTTCCGTACCGGGTTCAGCTCGGAGGTCCGGGCGGCAGCAGAGGGCGCCAGCGATATGTTTATTATGAATGAATGATGAATTATGGAGTGGCTCACACGCACACGCACACAGACTAATATGCACACACGCACACAGAGACAATTACACACACACACACACACAGACAAACAGACTAATATGCGCATACACACTTACACACACACAGACAAAATAATCTCACTGATTGAGAGACTTCTGTAACTATCGTATCTTTTGAAAGTGTTATGCTATGATATTTTACGTGTGAAGTTCTGGCTTAAAAAAAAATAAGCATTGATCCAAATAAAACCTGATTGTGTCAGGATGTTCCTTAAAGAAACCTCATACTGTATTTTAAACCACAACTTAACATGCAGGCAGCTACACCATCAGTGCCTTTATTCTCAATGTGCTTCATGAATATGAACATTTCCCTCAAAGGGCTCAGGGCTGTTACTGCCGAGTTACATAAGCTCTCCTCCGCCTGCTGGGGGCTCTGCAGGTCCAACGTCTGACCACCACGTCCTCCATTCACAACTCTCTCTCTCTCTCCCCGCTGGTCTCCCGGCGTCTGGGAGGATGTCATTCAGCCCATTCACGCCGCGTTCCGCTCCGCTGCCGAGCGCCGCTGAGCCGCTCGGCGCGTTGCGCGGAGACCGAGGACACAGAGGGGGTGTGGGCGTGGGACTCGGAGGAGGGAGATCGCTGAATGTGTGCGCGCGTGTGTCCGCGCGGCGCACACGCACATACTCCCACGCAAGTGTATACTATTTCTCGTCTTCCTTAGAAACTCGGTGAACTCTCTCACACTCTTTCTTGCTCCACTTGCTTTATCGCCCACCCCCCCCCCCACCCCCGCCACACCTCACCCACAGCCCCCTCGGAGGTGTTGCTATGGAAACAGTCCTCCTCTGTCAGGTGGCTCCATGCTGAACGCTCACTGCACTCTGATTGGCTGTGCCGGGCCGTGTGCTTGGAACACTCTTCCTCGTGGCCCCGGCTCCGCCAATCATGGCCAGGAACCAAAGTCTCTCTCTACTCCATCTCTCTCTCCATCTCTCTCTCTCTCTCTCTCTCTCTCTCTCTCTCTCTCTACGCCATCTCCATCTCCCTCTCCCCCCTCTCTCTTCCGCCAGCCTCCCCTCTGGTGAGGAGAGGGTGAGGGGGGGCTGTAGAGATGAATCACCATCATCTACGGAACGAAGCTCCGGGCAGGAGGAGCAGCACAGCGATGTGTCCTCCCCCGTTAGGGTCCTCCTCTCTGGGCTCGCTGCAGAGCACAGAGGCGTCGGTTAACCCCTTCACCGCGGCCGCGGCCAGGGCTTGGAGCTCCAGAATTTTTTTTTATTTTAATGGAGCTTATTTATTGCATTTCTGGATGAGCAAAATTACTACCAAAATTAACCCTACAAACAACAAACACAACCCAAGCGATACACTACACATAAACTCATTATCTATAATTAAATCGATAGGCCTACAGAGAGAAAACATTTTTTATAGTAAAACATTATATTTTGTGTGTGTGTGTTTTATCAGTTCGATTTTTTACTTTAGGATATAATTACCGAGGTCTGGAGGTCTCCAACCTTAATATGTAAATATAGTTATGTTTCCTTAAGAGCAGCAAATAACAGCGAATAACAATAAATATGAATACTCCTTAACATAAACACGTCTTCACACGTGTGGGCGTGTTAAGATGGCGGCCGTATGGAGGAGGAGGTGGACACACACACACACACACACACACACACACACACACACACAGGGGGTATGTACTTCCTGTGCTGCTGCTGCTCCCTGTGTTGTTGTTGTTGTTGAAAGTGTGGTTTACTGAGCTATCTTCAGCCCCGCCACCGAGGGGCTCTGATGACATCATCACACACACACACACACACACACACACACACACACACACACACACACACACACACACACACACACACACACACAGCCTTGCTAGCTCTGTAGCAGACGTAATCGTAGGTCGAGGGTCACACGCACACACAGGGATTGACCGGCTGTTGGCTAATCCAGGTGGTCTCTGTGATCGCTGTAGGACCCTCACATTATGCTGCTACCAGGACCAGGTCCGTAGGGTCTAGACCTGTAGGGTCCAGGTCCGTAGGGTCTAGACCTGTAGGGTCCAGGTCCGTGGGGTCCAGGTCCGTAGGGTCTAGACCTGTAGGGTCCAGGTCTGTAGGGTCCAGGTCTGTAGGGTCCAGGTGTGTAGGGTCTAGACCTGTAGGGTCCAGGTCCGTAGGGTCTAGACCTGTAGGGTCCAGGTCCGTAGGGTCTAGACCTGTAGGGTCCAGGTGTGTAGGGTCTAGACCTGTAGGGTCCAGGTCCGTAGGGTCTAGACCTGTAGGGTCCAGGTCCGTAGGGTCTAGAGCCCCGGAGTGAGAAATCTTATATTTGTAATGTATGATCTAATCTCTGTTTTAATGTATGGGGAATGTTTCTTTTATTCTTTAGAATCTATTCATATCCCAGCCATAGAGAAACCTGATTATGTGCCACACGCATACACACTCTCTCTCACTCACTCACTCACTCACTCACTCACTCACTCACCCACTCAGTGTTGGTTGTGTATCCTCTAAGAGAGTTAAAGCTTCAGGCGTGGGGCGTGGAGCTTCACTAGAGCCGTGACGATCGATCCACCAGAGGCCAGCGGCCCCACGGCGGCCCCCCACGGCCCCCCGCGGCCCCCCCATGTGGCCCCCATGTGGCCCACGGCCCCCAGGAGGCTGCTCTCCGTCCACCACTTTAAACACTTCCCCTGGACCCCTCGGCTCAAAGCCTCGGCTCTCTGCTTTAGCCACACACATATACACACACAGAAACACACACACACACACACACACACAGAAACACACACACATATACACACACAGAAACACACACACACACACACACAGAAACACACACACATATACACACACAGAAACACACACACATATACACACACACACACACACATATACACACACAGAAACACACACACATATACACACACACAGAAACACACACACCCTCCCACCACACACACACACTAAACCCCCACCACACACACACACACTAAATCCCCCCCCCCCCCACACACACACACACACACAAAGCCTCCCACCACACACACACACACACACACACCCTCCCACCACACACACACACACACCCACACCCTACACACACTCCACCACACACCACACACACACTCCACCACACACCACACACACACACACACACACACACACACACACACACACACACACACACACACACACACACACACTCCACCACACACACACACACACACACACACACACACACCCTCCCACCACACACACACTCCACCACACACACACTCCACCACACACACACACCAGCAGCGCCCGGTTGTTTGATGTTTTCCTGTGATGTACATTTGAAGTTTTGATCGATGACTTCCACCAAGGAGAAGGCTGCATGTTGCCAGCATGCTCCAGCCATTAACCCTCCACCCCCATCCACCCCCACACACCCCCACCAACCTCCACCCACCCCCACCCAACCCAACCCAAACCCACACAACCCACACCAACCCCCCAGTACCCCCCCTCCCCATTCCTCCCCAGAGACTACTCCTAGAGAATCATCTTTCCGGCAGGAAGTGTCTGAGGATCAATGAGAGAGAGAGAGAGAGAGAGAGAGAGAGAGGGAGAGAGAGAGGGAGAGAGAGAGAGAGAGGGGTGTGGTGGTGGTGGTGAGGGAGGGCTAGGGACTGTTTTTTAAAACACGTCATCAC
>NC_140274.1:20186476-20193817 GCF_964030765.1 Micromesistius poutassou
GGACAGACCACAGGACAGAGCTCAGGACAGACCTCAGGACAGACCACAGGACAGACCTCAGGACAGACCTCAGGACAGACCACAGGACAGACCTCAGGACAGACCTCAGGACAGACCACAGGACAGAGCTCAGGACAGACCTCAGGACAGAGCTCAGGACAGAGCTCAGGACAGACCACAGGACAGACCTCAGGACAGACCTCAGGACAGACCACAGGACAGACCTCAGGACAGACCTCAGGACAGACCACAGGACAGACCACAGGACAGAGCTCAGGACAGAGCTCAGGACAGACCACAGGACAGACCTCAGGACAGACCTCAGGACAGACCTCAGGACAGACCACAGGACAGACCTCAGGACAGACCTCAGGACAGACCACAGGACAGACCACAGGACAGAGCTCAGGACAGAGCTCAGGACAGACCACAGGACAGACCTCAGGACAGAGCTCAGGACAGACCACAGGACAGAGCTCAGGACAGACCTCAGGACAGAGCTCAGGCCGGCCCCCCCGTGGACTGCTCCTCTGAAGAGGGAACAAGAGGCTGAGGTTCAACTCAAAGCACAGCCTCTTAAAGTGGGACTGTTGTTGTCTAACAGCAGGAATCCTGTCCACTGATCCCCCGACGGCGCCCTGTGTTTGTAATAACGCCGTTTAAAATAACGGCGTTAGGTAACGCCGTTATTTTTTCAGTAACGGGTAATATAACTAATTATTTTTTTCCGTCGTTACAACGCCGTTATCGTTACTGAACGTTAAATGTGGTGCGTTACTATGAATTGATTGAATAAACTGCGTAATCCGAACGCACCCCTGGCTGCATACACAAACTGATAGTGAGGAGACCGGGTGGTTTAACAAAGAGATAAGAGATTATTATTGGCTAAGGCAGAGTCATGTTTCATGGTAGCCAATCTGAGCCAGTGTTCACAAGCCAGGATACGCGTGCCACACGCACACACGCACACACGTACACACAAACACCAAACAGATTCGATGAAGCAGTAGAAATTACGAGTCCGGAGCAATCCGATGAAAAGTTGGCATTTTCAAGGTGGAGATATAAGCACTACTTCAAATTCATTGAGGTCAAAGGCAAGAACGTGCATGTAAAGTGAACATTATGTCCAGGAGCAAAGACTTTGTCGACATCCGTTGTAAGCAACTCTAATTTAATGAAGCGTCGCACGCGTCTACAAAGCTACTTTTTTTTTTTTTTTTACAGTAACGCAAATAATTACTTTCCCTGGTAACTAGTTACTTTTATTATAGAGTAATTCAGTTACTAACTCCGTTACTTTTTGGAACAAGTAGTGAGTAACTGTAACTCATTACTTTTTGTTAAAGCAACGTTCCCAACACTGATCTGCTCTGGTTCCGGAGGGCGTGTCTGGATGCTGATGCGCGTGTCGCTCACACGCGGTGGCGTCATCGACGTGCCGGCGGCGTCGGAGGCACAGCGCCCGGCCGGCGCCACAGAGGCTGCAGCCGCTCCTCATCCTCATCCTCCATCGTGTTGTTCACGCCCCAAAGTGTTTAATGAGGAGTACTCAGCTAGCGTCTCCACGTAGCCGCGGCGCTGCGGGGGCCGGCCCATGGTTAATTAATGCCGTGTTTGAAGCCCATACGGCGGTAATTGAGTGGCGAGACTTAAACGCGGCGTGGTTCGGCGGGGGGGGGGGGTGGTGGGGGTTGGTGGGGGCGTGCGGAGGGGGAGGGGGAGGGAGGGGGAGGGAGGGGGGGGCAGGATGCTGCTGCTGCAGTCGGACACATGACTGGAGAGGCTAATCTTAGACAGCCAGCTCCCGGACCGTATCCTCTAGGGGGGGGGCGTCCCGCTGGCCCTCTGCCGCCAGTGTGTATGTGTATGTGTATGTGTGTGTGTGTATGTGTGCTTGCGTGCATGTGTATGCATGTGTGCGTGTGTGTGTGTGTGTGAGTGAGTGTGTGCGTGTGTGCATGTGGGTGTATATATATATATATATATATATATGCATGTGTGCGTGTGTGTGTGTGTGTGTGTGTGTGAGTGTGTGCGTGTGTGTGCGAACAAACACCACACAGCACACACAACACCACCAGAGGATATGAGCGTGTGAGCTGCATCGGCTCTGCTCACGCAGCACACACAGAAACGTGAGGAAGTGTTGATGAATGAAAATAACCTCAAAAAACGTAGTGAGTCCGGCCTCTGGACGACACACTGGACACACAGCACAGGCGTCGGGACAGACCCCGTGCAATGGGTTTCACAGGCCTAAGCTGCTCACACACACACACACACACACACACGCACATGCACACGCACACGCCTTCACAGACACACAAACACGCACACACACACACAGACACACACATGCACGCACTCACTATATATATATACAGTACATACACCCACATGCAGACGCATGCACACACACACACACACACCCACACACACACACACACACACACACACACACACACACACATGTATATACACCCACACGCAGACAAACGTATGCACACACACACACACACACACACACACACACACACACACACACACACACATCGAACACACACAAACAATGTCTCCTTCCTCTCCCCCTCTCCCTGCTCAGCTTACAGACACAACCATCTGACGGAGATATCAGCTGGCTCCCCTGGGCGGGCGGAGGAGGGCGGAGGAGGAGGGGGGAGGAGGAGGGGGGAGGAGGAAGCAGGGGGAGATACTTACAGCAGATTGTGGAGATCAGGGGGTGAGAGTGGCGGAGGGAGGGGGGGGGGGAGGATTTGCAGAACGGAGGTTAAAAGGACACGGTTGTCATTGGATGGGGGTGGGGGGGGGCGTGGCCTGGGTCTTCCTGGGTAGCCCGTCTCCCTGGGCCCCCCCCCTCTCACTCTCAGGGTCTCATTCATCTTGCTGCTGTCTCGTTTGCACACACACACACGCACGCACGGTGTGTGTGTGTCGGTGTGTATGTGTGTGTGTGTGTGTGTCACCCCTGCTTCAAAAACTGTGCTCTCAACTTCTCATTCATGTTTCTTCTGTCTTGTCTACCTGGACCTACACACACACACACATATTCACTTACACATACACACACACCCACACACATACTCACGCACGCATTCACTTACATACATACACACACACACACACACACACACACACACACACACACACACACACGCAAACACACACACACACTGATTGTTTGAGCAGCTGGCCCTTGGAGCACACACACACGACTTCTCACTATTGCTCTGCTTCACGACCTCACTAGGCAGTCCCATACACACACATACACACACACACACACACACACACACACACACACACACACACACACAGTGGCCCTGGGTCCTCTGTGACGGTTCTCAGCAGCAGGTAGAGCCAGTGTGCTGAGTGTCTGAGAACCTCAACACTGCTCACTTCCTCTCTGTCTCGTGGCTTCAGTTTCATGCTGACCGACTGGGTGTGTGTGTGTGTGTGTGTGTGTGCGTGTGTGTGGAGATCACTTAACGCTCGTTAACTCCTGCCACTCACAGCTGGGAGAAGCGCAGAGCCAGCAAAACCAAAGGGTTATGATTAAACAGAGAGCTCAGCACTGGATGAACTTTAGCCGTGGAGGGATAGAGGGATAGAGGGATGGAGGGGTGGAGGGGATGGAGGGATGGAGGGGTGGAGGGGTTTGCTGGAGATTCAATAGATCACACATCAACTCAACCTCAGAGGAAGTATCAGTGAAATGACCAGCGGTATTGGAGCATGTCTGTGTGCAGTATATCTTATATCTCCACAGAGACAGACTTGGAACGCTGCCTTCACGGTCGCCCTGGGAACAACTTGCTTTGTAGAGACTCAGGGAGTCTCCGACACTGTCCCGTGGTAAAATGATCGATTTTACACCCAAGATAAATGTATGTGATGGTGATTCATCAGGGTAACTGTGTGTGTGTGTGTGTCAGAGAAGCACTACCCAAACTACTCAAAGATGTAGGGCTAAAGTACTTAAAAAAGGAAACGCAAACGTGTTCTGATTGGGTAGTACCCCATTGGCAACACTGCAACCCCACCTTCCCGGGCTAGCTGGGGCAGAGGGGCTGACATGGCTGCCTCACGGCCCCCAGACTGTTGGCCGCAGACCTCCCAGCTCCTCCAGGAGACGGACCGGGGGAACATCAGTCTCCAGCCAATCAGCATCAGCTCCTCAGAAGGTGGTGCAGCGCCATCAGTCACCCAGACGAATGGCCAGGGATTGTTTGTTTGTTTGTGTGGGGCTCTGCGGTAGAGTTGTTTCCACGGCGACGTGATGGAGTTTGACAGGGGTTTGCCTCGCTGTACTGACCGCTTGATCCCACCGATGGGATGGGATGGGATGGGATGGGGGGGGGGGGGAGTGATGGGACAGTTACAGAATCACACCGGCGGAACATCGAGTCACCATCGTGTCTCAGTGACGACGGTCACAAACGTGATGCAAACGTACAGAAATGAAACCGATGCAGGCCCGACACGGTGAACTGCGTGTGTGGTTCTTCTCCGCGTCGTGTTTAGAAAAGGGGAACTAACTAACGACGCGGTCCGACCGTTTCAGTCCCTTTCCGTCCCATTTCTCATCTCAAGTCAATTTGGAATCCGATTGTCAAACCGTAACAACTGCTTCCCAGCGGTTCTTTGGTCGCTTCCGCCCCCCCACGCTAACATGTGACCCCCCCCCCCCCCCCCGCCCCCCCTCCTTCCCAGGCGGTCCCGGCTGGGGGACATGGCCCAGTGATGAACGGAGCGGGGGGCAGCCCAGACCTCTCCTCCTGCCCGCTGCCCGACTGGCGTGAGTTCTGCGAGCTCCACGCCCGCGCCTCCGCCGCCGACTTCGCCCACAAGTTCCAGCGCTTCCTGACGGAGAACCCCTGCTACGCCGCGCCCGGCGCCGACCTCAGCTTCTCCCAGCACTTCACCGCGCACTTCCTCGACTGCTTCTCGGCGGCGCTGAGCCAGGCCCGGGAGAGCCGGGCCGCGTCCCCGGGGGGGGAGGACGGCGGCTCCGGGGCCCCGCCCAAGTACAGCATCGTGCCCTTCCTGGGCATCCAGGGCTGCCCGCTGTCCTACGGCCACGACCCCTACCAGCGCCGCAAGGACGCCGGGGCCTCCAGCGAGTCCCTGGACAGCATGGACAGCCTGGGGGGCGGCGGCGGCGGCGGCGGCGGCGTGGACGCGGGCGGGGCCTCGTCCCGGGGCCCCCAGGCGCCCCACAAGGCGCCGGCGCTGGGCCAGTCCCGCAGCTCGGAGGACGTGTCGGTGTCGCACCCCAAGGCGCGCTTCAAGAAGGGCTTCTCGCTGCGCAACATGAGCCTGTGCGTGGTGGACGGCGTGAAGGAGATCTGGCACCGCCGCGCCTCGCCGGAGCCCGACGCCGCCGCCGCCGCCGCCCGCGGGGCCCGGCGGGCCAACGGCGGCGGCGGGGCGGGGGCGGGGGCGGCGGCGGGGGGGGAGGCGGCGGGCGGGGAGCGGTGGGCCCAGAAGCTGCGGCTTCCCCGGGGGTCGGCGGGTCACCGGGCGGAGCTGCTGGAGGTGCAGCGGGAGGGCGCGCTGCGCTACATGGTGGCCGACGACAGCAGCTGCGTGGGCGGGGCGGCGCAGTGGCAGAAGTGCCGGCTGCTGCTGAGGAAGACCAAGAGGGAGGAGGAGAGGGACAAGTTCTTCCTGGAGTTCTACGTGCCGCCCAAGGTGAGAGACCGGGTCTACTGTGGAGCCCTGGGGCCCTGTGGAGCCCTGGAGCTCTGGAGCCCTGGGGCCTGGAGCCCTGGGACCTGGAGCCCTGGGGCCTGGAGCCCTGGGACCTGGAGCTCTGGAGCCCTGGGCCCTGGGACCTGGAGCCCTGGGGCCTGGGGCTCTGGAGCTCTGGAGCTCTGGAGCTCTGGGGGCCTGTGGCCTGGAGCTCTGGAGCCCTGGGGCCTGGAGCCCTGGGGCCTGGAGCTCTGGAGCCCTGGGGCCTGGAGCCCTGGGGCCTGGAGCTCTGGAGCTCTGGAGCTCTGGGGGCCTGTGGCCTGGAGCTCTGGAGCCCTGGGGCCTGGAGCCCTGGGCCTGGAGCTCTGGAGCCCTGTGGGGTCACCAACCTTTTTGAACCTGAGAGCTACTTCAAGAGTACTGAGTAATACGAAGGGCTCCTTGTTTGATACAAACGAGGCGCTTTGCAGCCAGGTTTTCCTTTGTTCTGGGCTTATCTTATCTAGCTCCCCATCGTAGCGTAACTTTCCAGACTAGGTCAGAGTTCATAACACATTTTATTTCTATTCAATATGGTCATTGCCATCAATCATCATTTACATCAATGCAAGTGTTATTGATTCAAAAGGAACAGCTCTTGTGGCTCCCAGTCTGTACAGGTCTAAACCGACATCTACACACGTCTTACACACCGACACATCTCTCTGTGTGGGACTCCCACATCATGGCCCCGGGCTTCAGGAGGTCTGAGAGGCGGTGCAGCAGAGTGTGTGGATGTTCTGCTGTTGGCCTTTTGGTCAAGGGTGGGGGAGACGGGGGAGAGAGGCCGGACAGGTGGGGAGAAGATCAGGGACACCACGACACTCTAGCTAGGAGGAGCCGGGGATCGAACCAGCAACCTTGCGGTTACCAGCCAACCCGCTCTACCTGAGCTAATGCCGCCCCCACTTTATCCGCCTCACTAGATACTGCGTCATTCACAAAGCTGACGTTGTAACTCCTAAATATCAAAAGTCCTTCCATCATCACATTCAGTGGAAAGTACGGTTATTATTAGTTTTTTAATTACTTTCATATCCTCATTCCCACCAAAGACGAGAAGCCTCCGCAGAAACAGAAAGGGAGAGGATCACAGCATAAGAACTAGTGCAGCGCCCTGCCCTGCCCCCCCCCCCCCCCCCCAGATCAGGAGATCAGCGCATTTATAATGCAGGGCGGGGCTCCTCCTCAGGAGACTGCTGCCCGCTCGTAAAAAAAAAAAGCCGGTTCCTGCCTGCTCACGGCTTGTTGGCTCCCCGGCTCCGTCCCCGTCAGGGCCATCAATCTGATGAACCGCTGCGCCCGGTGGCGGGAGGCGGCGCTGCAGCACGGCAGCACCCTGCATTATGACGCAGCAGAGAGAGCCTGCAGAGGACGGACGGCTCCTCCGGCCGTCCGTCCACCCACCAGTGTAGGACTACATCCAGGACTAGCACGCTGGCAGTGGGTAATGTAGTTCTGTTCGCGAGTATATAGAACTACATTATGGACTAGCACGCTGGCAGTGGGTAATGTAGTTCTGTTCGCGAGTATATAGAACTACATTATGGACTAGCACGCTAGCAGTGGGTAATGTAGTTCTGT
>NC_140274.1:20194017-20214017 GCF_964030765.1 Micromesistius poutassou
ACCCCTCCCCCCCCCCCCCCCCTCTCTCTGTCTCCGTGTTTGTGAAGCTGCTCTGGGTCTGCTCCGGATATCCTCCCAGCTCTCCCTGTGGACGGTTGTTAAAGCCCCGCTGGAGGTCATGTAAACACTGGGCCTGACGGGCGTGGTCCTCCAGCTCCAGATGGTTCTCTCCCCTCCCCCCGCGGGCTGAGGGGGGTCTCGGGGCCTTCAGAGGCCTGGCCTGGGTCCAGAGGAGCTGACGGACGACGTTCAGGTCCCAGATTACAGATTATACCACCAGGTGTGAGTGTGATCAGCCGTCACGAGCCGTTTTGGAAATCTGCCTCTTCTGACATCACAGGTGGGCGTGTCCACCCAGATGTGTGCTGGATTGGTCAGTCTACCAGCCTACCCAGTGGACCGTAGCAAACGTTGCTCATCTAACAACGTATAGATGAGCGGGTGTTTTCTAAGAACCGGACTCGTTACTGATGGACGAGCCCCGGCTGGGAGAACCCGCCGTCCCCCGTCCCACGCAGGGTCTGTCCCCCCCCTCCGGTGGGGATCAGCAGCCGAGAGACCCCCTGTGGACAGTGTTGCCAGATTGGGCCAGATTTCGCCGCCCAATCTGGCAACCCTGGCTGCCAGATTGGGCGGGAAATCTGTCCCCGTCCGGCAACACTGCCTGTGGGTCTAGAGGGGGCGGCCTTGAGAGCTTCGGGGTACCAAACCCGGCAGAAGACGGGGGGATGGACGGACTCAGTGTAGTGGGACCACAGTACGGTAACCATGAGGCCATGAGCTGGAAAGATCCATGGATTTCTATTGAGGATCGTAATTGAAGTCGTTTTGTTTTAGTTTGAAAAACACCCTCACCGGACCCTTCGGGTCCAGGACTTTTATGCAATGGAAAAAGAAACTAACTTTTGCACCTTTGTAAAGCATTTGAACCCCGCCCCCCATGTGTCCCGCGACACATCCATCACCTAGAAGCAGCGCACCTTGGCTTGATGTAGATATAGATGGAATAGAGGTACATGCTTTTCACAGCATTCTTTTGGTTTTGGATAGGCTAAACTTGCACAAGTGAATTTACAAATGTTGCTGGTTACAGGCAGGTGTGTGTGTGTGTGTATATATATATATATATATATATATATATATATATATATATACACACCCTGCTTTCAAACAAAGAGCACATGAGTTGAGTTGGAGCGACCGCACCACGGAGATGCTTCTGTCTTTTTGAGCAGGGTCACGTAGTTCCCGTTATGGGATGGAAGTGGTCAGACTTACCGGGAGGTGGAGAGACAGCTATATGTGCCAATTTAAATCCTATTTTTTGACAAGTATTTATTTCTCGACAGTTTTAAATGACTTTTTCCAGTCTAGTTTTATTTATGTACAATTTGATTCTCCGTGAAGAAATCTCCTCGGTTGGTCACCGGAGAAGATGGGTCATTTTCTTTTCTTAACACTAGAGCTGATTTCTGTTGTTTGGCTGAGTTTTGAAAAGTCTGTGCAGTTTTGTACAAAGTGATGTACTTGACATTCTACTTTATATTTCTGTGAATAAAACGTGATCAAACTGTAGCAAAATGTGTGTTTATTTTGTTAATGACAATTTGGAGTTCCTTGTTAAATACAGCATGTTAACATTGTGTTTGTCGATACATTTGAACCTTGAAAATAGTGTTAACTCGTATTAAAAACCTTCCCTATAGACCTTAACAAAACTCTTCAAAAAGAAAACGAAAATTCTCTTGTGGAGATATCCACGGGCTTTCAGAGAAACTGAAACTGAAACCAAAATGGTTGGATTCATGACGCGAGCTCTTGGCTTGGTTGGTTTGTTTTTAAACAGATGTGCCTTTGTCTACTGATCCACTGTTACGTCGGTAGAGTGAAGGAGAACACCACCCCCTAATGATACCTAGAGGGAGCTCATCGTTTCAATGGCCGCCAAAGCCCCCTACAGGCCACTAGTTGGAACTGGAAGGAACGAGAATTAAGAATGAAGCACATTTTTCTTTTTTATATATTATATTTATATATATATATATATTTCATGTATTTTATGTTTGTTTGTGTAGAATAAATAATAACTTGAATAAACTCATCTCATTATAGCATATTACATTACAAAAAAAAACACTTTCTTTTATTGGAGCTTATTTGTTTAATAAATTCCTTCCTGACAGAACGGTGAATTAAAAGGAGCCCCATTAGGACCATTCCCATCAGTACATTGTACCCAGTATGTATTCAGCAGGTGAATATAAACCAGTTCGTCCTGTTGATTTCAGTGTTTTGATCCCCGCGACTCCAACTGTGGGCAGAACGTCTGCACAGCATCCGTCTTCAACCTCAACACCTCAACACAAATCACTTCCACCGTTTACCTCGACAATAAATAGCTTTAATCATCTAGCGTTGTGCGACATCAGCCACCAATCAAAGCAGCCCGTCCTCCCTGGAGCCTCCGACCCCTCCTCCCTGGAGCCTCCGACCCCTCCGACCCAGGGCCTCAGCGGGCATTCATCAGGATCAGCCCCCCGACGGCCAGCAGGAACCCCACCGTCACCTCCATCATCTTACTCCGCCGCCACTTCTCCAGGCTCCGCCTCCGCTGCTCCTCCAGCCACTCCCTCCTGGCCCGCGCCCGCTGCTCGCGCTCCAGCTGCTCGCCGTAGTGCGCCCGGTAGAACGCGTCGAAGTCAAACATGGGCCGGCCCCCGACCCGCGAGAACTGCTGCTGCTGGTGCTGCTGCTGCTGCTGCTGGTGGTGGTGGTGGGGGCCCTGGGGCCCCGGGCGCCTGCCGGGGGCCTCCTTGGCCGAGGCCCTCCCGGTGCCGTTGAGGTCGGCCGGGCCCAGGATGCCGCTGTCGTACTTCCTGCGCAGGGCGAGGTTCCCCAGCACGCTGTACGCCTCGCTGACCTCCGAGAAGCGGTGGGCGGCCTCCTCGTCGCCCTGGTTCTTGTCGGGGTGGAAGAGGAAGGACTGCCTGTAGTAGGCGGTCTTGATCTGGGACTGGGTGGCGTGCGGCGACACCTTGAGCAGGTCGTAGTAGGCCGTCCTGCTCCGGTACAGGGGCCCCGCCTCCTTGGTGGGGCGGCTGCCGTAGCCTCTTGGGAGCTCCAGGAGGTGGAGGTGACGGGGTTGAGGTCTGAGTGTGTGGCCTGTGGTGAGCGTGCTGAACTCTCTGGGGTGTTGGGCTGAGGTAAAAGTTTCAGAGCGGACAGCAGCAGCCTTGACATCTGCTTTGCTGCTCCAGCAGGTCATCCTACCAGGCAGCAGACCCACCCGGACCCCCGGCTGAACACCGGGAGATCCGTGCGACGCTGTTTTATGGACGTGCGAGTCTTGGACCAGTTCTACAAACGGGTATACACCGGGACCCGGCGGTATCCAACCCCACCGTGCCCGGTTTTCAGTTGCATGTTTTATAACGGAACGTTTTCGAGTGTATGAGCGCCTGTCTGAAGTTGTTTTGATTTTTGGAGCCGGCTTATCTTCGCACAGACCTTCATCGGACTCCGCGGCGCCTCCAGGACCTCCAGCTCCGGCGGGTTCACAGCCGGAGGACCGAGCCGCAGCTCGGACCGGGAGGACGGGTCGCCCCCGGGCCCGCAGCAGGGCGGACAGCCCGGGAGCCCCGGTGCTCAGCCTCTGACTGACCTCTGCCATGTTCCCGGCGCCGCCAGGGCCGGAGGAAATAACACGGAAACACGGGTCAGGGTATCCGGTACGTCCGCCGCAGACCAATCAGGATCCATGTGATCGGGAAGTAGTTGTCGAAGCCGACCAATCATAACGAGGCGCGGAGTAAACAACAAACGAAAGTGTTGTTTGATCGCTAATCTGTTTATTACTCACACACAAAGTGTGCTTTGGTTTATACGAGACCATCAGGGTCCTTGTTCCCCTCCCAGTATGACCAGTTTGTTACCGCAGCGGACGGGACCAGTGTTGCCAGATTGGCCCTATTTCCTACCTAATCTGGCCCAACCTCCGGTCAACACCGAAGGGGACCGTCCCTTTAACACGCACAGGGCGCATGTCGTGACGTCACGTCCGGCCGTCTCATATGACGTCAGTTATTTTCACGTGTGGAGAGACGCGACCACAACATTAGTTAGTGGTTAAAATTATACTTTCTGTACTCTTCATCCCAGCCGTGGTCCTACACACCGCCGAGCATGGCGAGCGGTCGCAGGCCGGAGCATTTGGCTCCTCCAGAGATGGTGAGAGACTCATGAGAATCGTCCTTTTTGATTAACGTCATTTGCATTTCATCACAGATTCTCAGCTAGACTATGATTTAAACCGTGTATTAATGTGCATCTCCGTGTCCGAAAGCTTTGGATCTACCTCTGAATGTACCCTGTGACCGTCATTGTTTGACTAGAACCATCATTGACATTTGTGATCTCCTTTGGTTGACGTGACTGCAGTTCTACAACCAAGAAGAGGCCAAGAAGTACTCTCAGAAGTAAGGGCTGATGCTGCTGCTTTATACATGATGAGATAAACCCTGTTTATCTATATGAAATGCTTAAAGAGGACATATACCACCAGGTGTGAGTGTGATCTCACACCTGGTGGTATAATATGTCCCCTTTTAAAATCCTGGTTTGCTCTATGAGGATTTAAGTGATATTATTGTTAAAGTCCTGTATTTCTCATCTCATCGTGGATCCCAGCTCCAGAATGATGGAGATCCAGAGCCAGATGTCCGAGCGCGCCGTAGAGCTGTTAAACCTTCCAGAAGGACAGCCCTGCTTTCTGCTGGACGTCGGGTAAGGAACACACCGACCTGGAGAGGGAATTGATTTTAACTGGGAAACCCGTTCTTTGTTCAATATTTTCAAACTATAATGAATGAATAACTACATTCTATTAGAGGAAAATGAAAATACTGGATGTATAATACTTAATCTATAGCTTGTCAGGGGGGAGAATTGTAATTTCAGACTTCCATTTGTTCGTGTTTTATCTTTGAACCGAGTACACGAGGATCACATGGTTCCTACCGCTCTCCTCTCCCCCAGGTGTGGCTCAGGGCTGAGTGGAGACTTCCTGTCAGAGGAGGGTCACGTGTGGGTCGGAGTGGACATCAGCACCGCCATGCTGGGTCAGTTCAGGTTCACGAGGCGCCCGGCACTCAAGTTACCTTTCATCTGCCTCACATTGTATTCGCTAACATTTGTGTACCAGTTGGATGCGTAAGTGTGTTATTCAACATGTATACTACATATATGTAATAATAACAACATGAATGTCAAGACATAACCAAGCAAGGAAGTACGAACGGTAAATTTCATCACCGGAATTATTTTGTTTTCTAGTAGCCGATTTGCTCACAGTAATATATTTGTTAAGCTGGCTTCATTACATCAAATATAAACGTACTCGACTTAAGCTTGTTGGACAGGCTGCCTCAGAGAGTGTGTGTGGTGGGGGGGGCAGGGTAGGCTGCCTGCCTGCCTGCCTCAGAGTGGGGGGGGGGGGGGGGCAGGCTGGGGGCTCGGTACTGACCGGCGCTGTCTTGTGTCCTGCAGACGTGGCCCTGGACCGAGAGGTGGAGGGGGACCTCGTGCTGGGGGACATGGGCCAGGGCATGCCTTTCAAAGCCGGCACCTTTGACGGCTGCATCAGGTAGAGGCTCCACCGTCAGAGTGAGGCTAAAGTTACATTCATGTTCCTCATCCTCACATCATTAAAGGAGTGCTATCATGCTTTTTACTGGTATATGACGTATGTATACATGTTTGCAGTGGGGGGGGGGGGGCAGAAGTGCAGAAGTCGTGCCTCCCGGCTACCCGCAATTTTTTTTTTTAACTTCTTGGGGGTACAAATTTGCTGACGCACGCACAAAGCGTTCGACCAATCGCAACAGAGTAGGCGTTCTGACCAATCACAGCAGACTGGGCTACTCGGGAGTGGGGCCTTGAACAGTGTGAGAACAATATGGGGTATTTCTAACATACAGGCATGTTCTAGTAGTATTCTAGTAGTACCCCCAAATGCAATTATTAACCCTAAAAAAGCATGATAAGGGATCTTTAAGTCACTTGTGCATTCCCTCTAAGCTTTGTTTGTCTGTGTCCTAGTATTTTAGCTGTACAGCGGCTCTAGCCTCTAACCCTGCTCTGTTTCTGTGTCACAGTATTTCAGCTCTACAGTGGCTCTGCAATGCAGACAAAAAGTCCCACAGTCCTCCCAGGAGGCTCCACGTGTTCTTCAGTTCCCTCTACTCCTCCCTGGTGGGTTCCTGTCCTCGTTGAAGGCCGAGAACTTCATTCTGAATCAGTTGTTTTGGTGGTGACAAATGATGTCATCCTTATTTCTCTTTCAGTCGAGGGGGGGGCGAGCAGTCTTCCAGCTCTACCCAGAGAACTCTGAACAGGTGTGTGTGTGTTTGTGTGTGTGGGTGTGTGGGTTTGGTTTATTGACAAACCTATTGCCCCCATTGTTTTGTGGCTCCTGAGCTGACCTGAGATCTGACCTTCTCCCCAGCTGGAGCTCATCACGTCCCAGGCCATGAGGGCGGGCTTCAGTGGCGGCATGGTGGTGGACTACCCCAACAGCAGCAAGGCCAAGAAGTCCGTACCTGTGCAGTCTTTGATTCAGCTAGCATGACCCAGAGCTGCGCTCGTCTCTGAGGACTTCGTCTCATCTGAAGTCGTTCACTTTGTGTCCTCAGGTTCTTCCTGTGCCTCTTCGCCGGGGCGTCGGGAGTCCTCCCGAAGGTAAGCCTCTCGGAGCGCTGGGCCAGATATCGGAGTGGTTTTCCGGTCTCCTCGGTTGTCCTGACTTTGCTTGCTGAATGTGTTCCAGGGGCTGGGATCAGAAGCATCCGACAGGAACGTTCCGGACCAGGTCCAGTTTTCAGGACAAAGGTACTGACGGTGTTTGGCTCGTGAACATGAACTCGTATCGCATGACTCTATGACGATGCCACGGTTTTATGCTCCGGTCTCGGCCTCCAGTGAGAGCAGGTTGGATCCAGCCCTGCCTTCGGTGAGGTGTGAGACCCAGAATAAACGCGCTCTGATGGGTCGTCGTCCTGTCTGGCTCAAAACTCAGCCTGGCAGATTTTCCTCCCCTCAACATGTTTTAGAGCTGTGTTCAGGACACGCGGCCCTGAGCCCACTCGGTCAGCAACATACACACAAACAGGCGGCATGTGGCTCAGGAGGTGGAGCGGGTTGCCTAGTAAACAGATGGTTGCCGGTCCGATCCCCGGCTCCTCCTAGCCGAGTGTGGGGGTGTTCCCTGAGCAAGGCACCTCACCCTGACTGCTCCTGACTGTCGCCCTGCATGGCTGACATGGCCGTCGGTGTGTGAACGTGTGCATGAATGGGTGAATGTGAGGCAGTATTGTAAAGAGCTTTGATTGGCCACTGGTTAGAAAAGCGCTGTATAAATGCAGTCCATGTACCATTTACTTACAGCCGTGTTCTGCTGAGGTCACATGGCCCCTGAGCCGACTCAGTCAACAACATTCGCACATCACCTCAATCCCAACGGTGTGTCTTTGACACGGAGGTGTTTTGAAACAGCTTTAATGAATACTAATGTTTCCCTTTTGCTGTACTCTGAAGAACGCGCTTCAAGAACCTGAAGGGGCGGTCGCTGAAGAAGGGGAAGGACTGGATCCTGGACAAGAAGGAACGCCGGAGGAGACAGGGCCGGTAGGTGGGGGGGGGGGGGGGGGGGGGGACGTTGTATCTGAAATGGTCTGCTTGATGATCAAGGAAGTAACGCCATGTCCTTAGAATCTATCAAGTCCAGTTTCCAAGTCCTGTCCTGTCGGCTTTTCTTCTGCTCAACTTGTATTGAGTGTCGTCATCTTCTCCTATCCATCCGTCTCCATCCGTCTATTTATTTAGAAAATACCTCTATGTTGCGAAACCTGAAGCAACCATTCTTTCACATCTGACGTTTGATGTTGGAGTATTGCAGAGCAGCAGTACCTAAAGCAGTAGCAGTGTCACCTCACTCTCATAAAGTGGAGTTGCTGGAGACTAAAGGGCTGATTATGGTCCCATGTTCACGCAACGCAAGGGGGTCACGGACCCCTTACGTCCTTTGCGGACCCTCCTTGCGTCCACCGCAAATGGCCGGACGTGCGCCTCACAAAAATTGTAACCTTCCGTCGAGGCGACGCAGCCGCAAGGGCTGTGATTGGTCCACTCAGTAAAAACCCGACGCAGAACCATAAAGCGTCTGCGTGGTCGTTGCGTTGCGTGAACGTGGGACCATAATCAGCCCTTTGCCACGACGTTAGAGAGCGGCTGAAGCACGTGTCCACTCTGAGATGTCCTTCCTTCCTCCCTCCCCCCTTCCTTCCTCCCTCCCCTCTGCAGAGAGGTCAGGGCGGACACCAAGTACACGGCGCGGCAGAGGAGACCCCGCTTCTAGCGCTGGAGAGGGGGCGGACCCTTGGTCCCGTCTGAAAACACAGTCCGAAACAGGTCTGACAAACTGGGGGAGATGTGTGGTGAGAACTCGGTCCACATCAATCTTGTTTATGGGATCGACACATTGACCACGCAACCGCACGAATCCAAGAGCTATAAAGGTGCAAAGCGTATGTTGTGTGGAATACAAAATAAAATAACATTTTAAGATGTACAATTCGAGAGCGGCACATTCAAACATGTAATTGAGCTTTATTTGACTTGCTTGATGTCTCTGTGCTGTTTAAAGGGAGAAGTTATCCCCATCTCCTGCATACAAATTGTATTAAAAACCTTTGTTTTCATCATTGTGAATTTCAATTATTTCGACGGGATCTTCGGGTTCGTTATCATTATGTGACTGTTTAAATATGAATTGATAGCGCCCGTTGCCTCCAGATGTCACTATTTCGCCAGACGCAAATCGTGCTCCAATCTGAGACTTCATTCCACTCCTACTGGGCGTTATCGCCTAACCTTTTCAATCGATAAACACAACCAACCTCCATACCACTGAAGTCAGCCATTTGGTCAACCTTTTGAGGCGTATATAGGACAAAAGGTGCGATCCCAGTGGACAAACTCTTCTGAAGATATTGATAAGGCCAATTACGATGATTTGGAAGGAAACCGGGGTGTCCAATGGGTTAACAGTAAATGGCCTCGCCTCACCTTTTATCCGCGTCACCGGGATGTAAGTGGTCCCACCGCCCCATCAGTCAGACGGACGGGGAGACAGACGGTCGCTCGCCGGTAGAAGACGCTCACGCACCCGGTCGGACGCGCCTTTAACGGACTGCGCGCGTGGAACCGCACGACCACCGCAAAAAACAACAAAGACTCCGAGCGCGGCGGAGGGCAACGCGGAAACTGTCCAGAGGAGCGTCGGCACCGGAGGCGACCATGAAGGACCGAATGCTAGAACTTCGGCACGTAAGTGACTGCGTGTTGTTGTGCGTATGCATTGGTTTAGGTCGGTTGTTTGCACTGGACGGACCAGATTCGTGTTCTCCAAACGCATGCAGGCTGTGGTCGCAGTTGTTGGAGCGAAGTGGAGAGCGCAACAGTTGTGTCTCCCACATGTATTCAAGTAGGCCTGCAAACGCTGAACTCTGTGAGATAACGTCCTCCTGTTCAGTCAGATCGTGTGCTTCTGATCATTAAACCACATCAGTCCATAAGATGGTGTGCTTCTGATCCTAAAACCACATCAGTCCATCAGATGGTGTGCTGCTGATCATTTAACCCCATCCGGCTCCTGCTCCAGATCCAGTGGGAGGTTGAGTGGCCGGCAAAAGAGCGTCGATGGTTCGCACCACACGGCGCCAAACGCGTCGAGATCTTTATTAAGCCAACGTGAAAAACAAGGGACATAATGTTTACCGTTCTGTCCTTCATTATCTTTATGTTATTCATGTTATTGTGCCGGTTATACCTTCATGGGCGTGTAGGATACACTGGAGTACGGTCAAAGCCCCGGTGGTCCTCCGTTAGTGCGCGTCTCCCTACCAGTTGCATGTTGAATGGTTATTCAGGCAGAAAATAACGTAACTTATCCATCGAGAATCGAAATGGTCAAAGTTGGAGGTTCAAATATGTGATAAAGCCTACTGCGCTCAACTGGTGGGTATCAGTCCCCGCTGGGAGACCCGCAGACCTCCAAGAGGTGGACCCCCAGAGTCCCCAGACCTCCAAGAGGTGGTCTAAGATCCCCAGAGTCCCCAGACCTCCAAGAGGTGGTCTGTGTGTGAGGCTGGGATCATAGATAGACTATAACCTCGCATTGGCGTCCAACTACCCCTGGTATCGGCATGCTGGCTTGTGTCATATCATAAATAAATAAACCAGTATTCATGGGTTGGTTTATGTTAGTTTAATAATCATTCCGGGGAGTGGACTGACGCCATCATAATATTCAAAAATTGTTTTCGATTTGCAAAATTAATTCGTGCGAATGCGGCGTATTGGTGTTTATTATTGGCTATTATATCACGTCTGTTGGGGAAATGGAGCCATGTCAGAACTGTGTAAGTGGCGATTAAGTTGACGAGAAAGCAAGGCGAAACAATCTGAGAGTCCTCCGTTCCAATCGGTATCTAGCTATGAATTGGCCCCAGGGGGACTTTGATTTGGCGTGTGTGTGTGTGTGTGTGTGTGTGTGTGTGTGTGTGTGTTGCAATTATTTTCAAATTTGCCTGCGTTATTAAAAAATTATGTTAGACATGGAGGAAACGACAAAAATACTTGGAGCTCTGCCCTAGAGTGGAACTGAAGACTATCTAGTTTACCACAGCCGCTCTCAACCAAAGTAGTTTAACTCAACTAAAAAAAACAAATTAAAAAAAGATAACATCTCCATAGCAAGAGTTAAATGTGGTCCCCTGGATTTGAAGAGGCTGGTGGAATGCTATGATCTTATTTGACTGCTCAGCTGAGAGAGAAATGAATAATGAATGAGTTTTGCTTGTTCATTATAATCCACATGACTAATTAATAATCTGCCATTTTTTTCCCCCCTCGCGTTTTCTCTGAATAGTTAATGTCCTAAATCCTATGAAAACATTGTCGCCTTCACAAGATGGCGGCCAGCGAATATCATGCGTCGTTCCACCATTCCGTCAATGTTGTCGACACGACGAAGGGGGCGAAGTCTACTGCGTGGAGGATCAGGCTGCAGCCGGCGAGCACGGAGCGCGTGGGTCCGCCTGTCGGGTGTGTGTGTCGCCCCATGTGCCCGTGTGTCATCGCTTGGCAGCCATTGAGTTATGCTGTGTATGTTTCAGAGAGCAGGCTTTGCTCTGATTGGTCCATATGCTCATAATGAGACATTATGGAGTCGACACCTCCTCCCCCCCCGCCCCCACCCCCTCCCCTCCCCTCCCCCCATCCCTCCCACGGTGGTCTCCCAGCCTATAAGACGCCAGCGTCAACAACACACACGTCATGCTTGTAATGCTACACACACACACACACACACACACACACACACACACACACACACACACACACACACACACACACACACACACACACACACACACACACACACACACACACACACACACACACACACGGTGGTGGTGGTGGTGGTGGTGGTGATGGTGGTGATGGTAGTGATTATGATGGTGGTGGTGGTGATGGTGGTGATGGTAGTGATTATGATGGTGGTGGTGGTGGTGGTGGTGATGGTAGTGATTATGATGGTGGTGGTGGTGGTGATGATGATTTGTGAGTGACGATTTTTTGTCCGAATCTCCCCAAGAGGTTGGGGTTAGTCTCAGCACGGACGTCAAGGTTACGTCAGATATGTCTAGCTTTAGCAGGTCGTCATGCTGAACTTAAAGGTCCCGGCTGTAAGGGTGACCCCCCCGTCCGTCCGTCTGAAGGCATGCTGTCTGTCTGAGGGGCTGTCCATCCTCACTCACTCTGGATTCATGTAGTCATTCAACGGCCGGAGATTACGTTGAATGAATGCAACCCCCCCCCCCCCTCGCTCCATATATTTAATTCATGTTATATTTACAACGTGGTTCGTATCACACATCCAGAGTAAGACTGATCTGATAGGCAGTAACTCGGGAGGTGGAGCGAGTGTCGATGTGTCCCCGAGCGAGACGCCCTCACCCTGACTGAACTGGCTGTCGCCTTACGCGGATGACTCCGCCGTCGGCGTGGGAATGTGTGTATGAACATTTGTAAGTCGCTTTGGACCAAAGCGTCTCAAGTGACTCAATGCCCTGAACGTAAACGATCTGGAGGGCTTGGAACGTTTGAGGGAGCAGAACTCCCCTGAATCAGGGAGACCAGTGAAGATCTCATCTGAGCACAAACACATTGAGCTGTGATTCACACCTCCGTCTCGCTCTCCCTTCAGCTCCTTCAGGGAATCAGCTGTTGTTATATTATAGTACACCTCTTCCGAATGGTATTTTGTAGGCCTGGGCATTGAAACAATAAATGATCGTATCGTGATAGACTTTTGATCAATATCAATATAAAACATGTTCAATATATATCGATAAGAGACTGGACCACCAAATCTAGCAGCTGGGTTTGTTATACAAACACGGTTCCATACTTATTTACAATATTTGAGTGTTTTTCATTGTTGTATCGACATTGGAGTATTTATCAATGAAGAACAGTGGAAGGTCATATTAAGTGTTAAACAGAAGTGCTTAAATCCAGCATGGTAATTCATAGTCTTTTTAGGTCATTCAAATTATCAATAGTTACCTATAACGATCAATATGATCAAGTTACATTGTGATATGTCTTTCAGCCATATCGCCCAGGCCTAGTATTTTGTGTGTGTGTGTGTCCGTTAGTGTGTGTGGGCATTCTGTCACTATCTTTGTGAGGTTAGAGTGACACATTAACTAATAGGAAGGCTTGAGATAAAAGAGCCTGTGTGTGTGTGTGTGTGTGTGTGTGTGTGTGTGTGTGTGTGTGTGTGTGTGTGTGTGTCTGTATCTGTATCTGTGTGTGTGTGTGGTGCCTTTAACTGTGCCCTCCCTCTCCCCTCTCATTATGCCTCCTCTTCCTCTCGTGAGCCCGTCTGCCGTGTCCCTGACCCCCCCCCCCCTCGGCCCCCCGCCTCCTGGTTGCCTCAGCGGGGGGGGGGGGCCAGCCCTCTGAAAGCAGGCAGAGCCGCTGCGGGCGGAGAGGCGGCGGGGGCGGTCGGAGGTTGTGTGTGCACTCATGTCCCACTCAAGCCCCCCCTGTAGACCCCCGTCACCCCCCCGCCCCCCCGCCCCCCCATACACCCCCCCTGCTGGGGCGGCTCTGATCCGTATCGATGTTTCCCTTCTCTGCGTTTGGTGTCCTGTGGCGGGGATTGTGTTGTGGTCATGAAGGACAGCCTGCCCTGTGATGTCCTCGCATCTACACACGCACACGTCACGTTGGATCAATATTGATCTTTGGGCCTAAATCTAGAATGCTATATAAATAGTATTTATTGTGTTGTCCCATACTACATCTCTCCCTCTCTCACGCACGCACGCACACACGCACGCACACTCACACACACAAATGTATTTATGAAGACACACACACACACTGCCTGCTTAATTGCACTTAATAAGCCATAAATTGAGTGTGACCGAGCTGGTATTCTCCCAAAGACTCATCAGTCTTTGCAAACACGGCCAGCGAGCGACTGATCCGGCGTCCACCGCCGGCTGCGGCTCATTGTTTACACAGCAGTGAACCATTCAATCACCACGGCGCACTTGGCCGCGTCGGCCCTTTTATAGACATGCGGGTTTCAGAATGAGCTGCTGGCTTCCACACTTGAATCCGAATGGGGATGTTAACGGTTTATTTCACACAGAGCTTCGGGGCTCACCTGGTCCGGCTGTTGCCGCAAAGACACTTTTAGGAGTGCGACCGTTTACCGCCTGCCTGGCTGTCGCGTCTCTGCCGATGTCGGAATAATGACGCGTTGTGAGGAGTCTGCTCTCCACGTCTAGTATCGATCTCCTGTTCAACCAAACGGTTCTTCCACGTCTGCTTCCAGTCCACCGTGGCACCTTGGTGGTCATCTGAGTCGTCCCTCACTTTTTTCTACCATTTGTTCTTTCCTCCAGTTCAATCTTTTGAAATGGCGGCATGTGGCTCAGGAGGTAGAGCGGGGTGGGCTGGTAACCGGAAGGTTGCTAGTCCGATCCCCGGCTCCTCCTAGCTCTGTATAAATACAGTGAAGAGAAAAGAAGAACTGAAGGTGCCCTCTGGTCTCCCTGGTCTCCTCTGGTCTGAGAGGCATGGATGAGAGGGTTCTGGTTCTCCAAGAAGGTGGACCTGGTCCTCAGGGTCCTCTCCCTGACGGTGGACCTGGTCCTCAGGGTCCTCTCCCTGACGGTGGACCTGGTCCTCAGGGTCCTCTCCCTGGACCATGCCCCCCCTCATCCTCGGCTGTCCTTCGTTTATCACTCTCAACAGATCGACTTTGGATGAACTACCTTCTCTATCTTCGTCTCGCCCCCCCCCCCCCCCTCTCCAGGGTGATCCAATCAGAGGCGGGCTACTGTCAGAGTCTCTGTGGATCATTGGGTTACAAAGCGGAACACTCTGGATGTCTTCAAGGGGGGGGACAGCTCAGGCTCAGACGCCCGCCTGTGTCATTAGATCTCAATCGAGGCTCTGTGACATTTCCTCTGCCCTCCCTCCCTCCCTCCCTCCCTACCTCCCTCACACTCCCCACTCCTTCCTCACACTCCCCTCCAGTTCCACAGTCCACACACACACACACACACACACACACACACACACACACACACACACACACACACACACACACAGAGCCGGCCACCTGCAGTCAGCAAGCTGCATGTAGCGCCCCGTTCAGAGCGATAACTGAAACCAGCAGGACCATTGAGGGCGGGTTCGCCCACGCGTCGGACCAGTTCAGGGCGGATTTCATTCAATGGTGAGAGAAGGCAGACTTTATGGATTTGTCTCCATTGGATTACGGCGCCTTTATTCCATCACCTAATGGACTCTGGTCATACCAGGGAGATGGGCCAGGGAGCATGCTCACCATCGCACTGCTGGTTGTGTTGTAGTAGCATGCCTCCTGAGGTGTTTACCACAACCCGCAGACCGCATTCCACCTGCTGCTCCTCCTGCTCCTCGTTTCCTTCTCCTCCTCCTGCTCCTCCTTCTTCTCCACCAGGGCAGGGCCGTGTTGGACCCGCGTCAGGTGGTGGAGGTGAGGTAGGGAGTGGAGGTGAGGTAGGGAGGCGGGTGGAGGTGAGGTAGGGATGCGGGTGGAGGTGAGGTAGAGAGTAGAGGTGGGGGGGGGGGGGGCTGGAGGGTAGGGAGGGGGGGTAGAGGTGAGGTAGGGAGGTGAAGGTGAGGTAAGGATGGGAGGTGAGATACGGAGGTGGGGGTGAGGCGGGGGGGGGGTGGAGGTGAGGGGGGGGGGGTCAGGCTGTATCCGCAGTGTAAACGAATCCGGCTTCAGCCAGAGTCCTAAGGAGGGATTTCCTGTAATGAAATCTTGACTAATCAGATGATTGATGAGATGCGATGTTTAACCGACCATCACTTCAAGGAGCACAGTGGTGGGGGAGGAGCCAGGGGTGGCCTTGATATTCAGGGGAGAGAGAGAGAGAGAGACAGAGACAGAGAGACAGAGATGTAATGGAGTCCATGTTGTGTGGGCACGTTGCTGTAATGGGATTGTAGAGCGAGCGGCGAGAGTCTGCAGGGATGAGGAGAGGGAAGGAACCGGGGGAGGAGGAGATGGAGAACAGAACACGGATAAGGAGAGACGGGGATGCATTGTGAGAGGGAAATTGACGAGGGCACACGCAAAAAAATCACACACACACGCACACCTAACACAGCATGTGTTGTGGCGGTGTCTCGTCTTCAATTCACGACATTCCTACTTGTACACCAGGGGAAGATAGGCGTGATAGCACATAGCCACCAGCTAGGCCTGATAGCATTGACCATGGTAAACGGTCTGTTCTTGAGGAGGTTCTGAAACGAGGAGAAATGTCTTCCTGGTTCTAATGATATCTAATGCTATCAGCAAAGGCTTGCTAATGCAGAGGATCCATCTCCCTGAATTAAAAACAATTAGCGTGTGTCCAATACTTCACTGTGTGCCTCCTGTAAGTCAATTAGCCCCCGCCCATTGACCGGTCTTCACTTCCATCTAGGGGTGTAACATACACAAGTACAAAAGTCCCGATTCGGTACGTACCTCAGTTTTTAAGTCACGGTTTGGTATGTTTTTCGGTACAGCAGTTTTTATTATTTTATTTTTATCAAACAATTGGATTTTGATTTGATTTATTAAATTGTATCAAACTAATGCCTTACACAAATGGAAAGACATAAATACAATTGAGGATAAAAACACAATAAAGTCCAGGACTTATTTCCATTGTGTTCCTCAACACAAAACATCAGGACAAGACAAGACACTCACAGAGTGTGTGATAATCAATAAAAACTTTAGTCAAAAAATTATATAAATATATTTTTTTTTTCTTGGTAGGCCTACGTACCGAAATGAAACGTGCATCGAAACCGTCGAAACCCGCACCGAAAATATTCGGTACGAATGAGTGCATCGTTACACCCCTACTTCCATCCCTCCCGACGTACGACAGGCTCTCACGGTCCAGACTCTGGTCTGCCGTTGATCGGCTGCTTCTGTTCGGTTGGTTTGTGAGGAGACGTCGGGTGACACACGGTTTACTCAGTTCATCCTCTGGCGCGGCTACCAACACTGAACCACAGGGGCGACAGTAGCTCAGAAGGTGGAGCGGGTCGACTGGTGACCAGAAAGTTCGATCCCCGGCTCCTCCTAGCCTGAGTGTCGAGGTGTCCCCTGAGTGAGACGGCTCACCCTGACTGCTCCCGACGAGCCGGCTGTCGCCCTGCGTGGTCGACTCCGCCGTCGGTGTGTGGATGTGTGAATGAACGGTTGTAAGTCACTCTGGATAAAAGCGTCAGCAGATTGCCGTAAATGTAGATGTGACCCAGGAGGAGGAAACGGATGAGATGCCAATCGAAAACGGCTCACTGTCCAGAGAGTAGAGGACTGATTATGGTCCCACGTTCACGCAACGCAACGACCACACAGACGCCTCGACTCAGTGGTGAACCTTTATGGTTCTGCGTCGGGTTTTAGTGAGCGGACCAATCACAGCCCTTGCGGCTGCGTCGCCTCGACGGAAGGTGACAATATTTGGGAGGCGCACGTCAGGCCCTTGCGGTGGATACAACAAGGAGGGTCCGCAAGGACGTAAGGGGTCCGTAACCCCCTTGTGTTGCGTGAACGTGGGACCATAATCAGCCCTTAGCGGCTCTCCGCTCTGCTCTCTCCGCCCGCCCGCCACCCAGCAGTAACTGCCGGGTGGGCGGCGGACCCCCCTCCCCCGCAGACAGCAGCACGCCTGCGCCACCATGACCATGGAAATGTGGCTGTCATTATCCGCTTGTCAGCGCTGGGGAGGCGAGAGACACGAGTCGTCATGTGAAGGATAGGACAGAGTGATTGTATTCACAGGGAGGAGGACACACGAACATCAAGTGTTGTGTGGTGCTGCTCGATTATGGAAGAAATCATAATCACGACTATTATTTTTGAGTTTGAAAACATCGATGCAATATTCAGCATTTCTCTCCAAAGAACACTTGGTAACTGAGAACTTTGAAATTTAACAGAATCGAAAATAATGCACAGATATGTATCCAGCAGTTCTGCAATTTCTATAAAACATTTAATGAATAAAATAAATATACCCCAAAAAAAACTTGATTATATTAGTTTGGTGATCGTTTGACGCTTCAATCGAAATCGCGATCAAAATTAGATTCATCGGCCAGCCCTAGTGTTGTGTTGTGTGTTGCGTTACGGCTGTGGATGAGAGTGAGGGCGCGTGTGCGTGATGATGAACGTTAGCTGACCTACAGTAATGAACGCAGCTCAGCTCGCAGACCCGCACGGACGCGGTGAGTCATTTCTGATTGGACCGGGGGCTGTCTTTGTCCACCAGCTAGGCATGGTAGCACATAGGCACCACACACACACACACACACACACACAAAACACAGCATGGTGTTGTGGTGGTGTCTCGTCTTCAATTCATGACATTCCTACTTGTACACCAGGGGAAGATAGGCCTGATAGCACATAGCCACCAGCTAGGCCTGGTAGCACATACACATACACTTACACATACAAAGTCGTTCATCGACACAGCTCTTCAAATGAAGCGTGTTCATCGCCCCCCGTATCAATCCTAATCGGCAAATGCTCTTCCGAATACGCATAAATAACACACACATAAAGGGAGTGATCAAACAATTGTAACAATAACTCCAAAACAAATGCTGCCAGATTGTACGATTGTGTTGTACTGACACAACGTGTACGGATCTGACAGCGAGGCTCACCCAGACATAGGACGGCGCTGGTCAGCATCCCGGTGACACCCAAGACTGAGCAGAACCCTCGGGCGGAGAGGAGGCTTCCATTCAATTCAACTTTATTCATATAGCCCTTAATCACAGGTACAGTCTCAAAGGGCTTAACAGGCCATGTGTTTATGACCCCCCCCCCCCCCCCCCACCCTAGCCCCCCAGAGGGCAAGAAAGAACTCCCTAAATTAGCAAGGGAGAAATCTTCAGAAGGAACGCAGAGTCTGGGATCACTCCTTCCAGGGATGGTCAATGGGAGTGCAATGGGCCATAATTAACATACATACATACATACATACATACATACATACATACAAACATACAAACATACAAACATACAAACAAACAAACAAACATAAGTGCATAACATTAAATCGGTGATGGAGTCCTTTAGAGCTGATCTCTAGCGCCCCCTGTGCTGAGTGTGAGCCAGTGCCTCTCTGCTTCCCTCTCGGCGCCGTGCCTGGAACCACTTGGCAGCGTAGTCAGAGGCCTAATGACGCCAGCGCTGCTCCTGCCAGGGCCCAGACCCGAGCGGCCCCCGGCCCCGGGCCCCCAAGGGGGGGTGGACAGATAGGTTAGGAGCCACGCTGCCAAACATGTCTCCGCCATGGCACTGGGCTTCTGACCATCAGTGCTTCTTGGCTGTGTGCATGTGTGTTCTGTGTGTGTGTGTGTGTGTGTGTGTGTTCTGAGTGTGTGTGTGTGTGTGTGTGTGTTCTGAGTGTGTATGTGTGTGTGTTTGTGTGTATTCTGACGGTGTGCTTACATGCCTGTGTGTTTGTGCATTTCTTAGTGTGTATGTGTGTGTGTATATGTATTCTGACAGTGGGTGTACATGCCTTTCTGTGTATGTGGAAGTGTGTATGTGTGTGTGCGTGTGTTAGCGTACGTGTGTGTGTATGTGGCAATGTGTGTGTGTGCCTAGCTAGGAGCATCTGCTCCGCTCCTCTCAGAGGGAAGGAGTTCAGAGGGCCACACCCTTGGTTCTCAGTCAGTACGTTTACATGCACAGCTTAATTCGATTAAAGCCATAGCTCGATTATGCTCCTCAATTGGACAACTGCAATTGTCCGTAAACACGTCGGGAGAAAAAAACATTTATTTTGACAGACACCTTTTTAAATAAATCGCAGTTTCTCGTTATCCCTTATCCGACGGCGGCGACAACAACAAGACTATCGTCTCCTTCTACTTCCGGCTCACGGCCCCGGGAAAAGATCTCGAGCATGCGCAGAACGCAAATCAACGCATAAGCCAATTCGATTGGCTACATGCACGCTTAGCTCGACTATGAATCGTCTTAACTCGACTATGAGTAAGCCAATTCGATTCGAGTATAGCTCGACTAAGGTGTATACATGCATCTTAGTAATCCAATCATAGTTGGACTAAGCCAATAAGTCGACTTTCTTGAGTGTCATGTAAACGCACTGAGTGGTGACACTCGCTAGGCCCAATCAGACCCCAGACATCCCCTCGGCCTGCTGGGGCCCAGCCCCTTCCCTTCCCTGGGGGAGACTCCTCCAAGCCCCCGTTTTCTGGAAGGCTCTCCCTCCTCCTGAGCTCTCCCCCCCAGAGCCTCCAGGCTGGTGGTTGATGGGCCC
>NC_140274.1:20216517-20223545 GCF_964030765.1 Micromesistius poutassou
TGTTGTGGGATGCCATCTTGGCCACAGTCTTTGTATCGTCTTCATCACCGCCGCCACGACCAGCTGTCAGCTGTGTGGATGGTGGTCCTCGTTTACGATTACCATGACGATGAAGTCGAGAGAGAGAGAGAGAGAGAGAGAGAGAGAGAGAGAGAGAGAGAGAGAGAGAGGGAGAGAGAGACATAAGTCCTCTTGTGCCATCAGGCAAACACACATACAAACACATCCATAGACCCACACACAGACGCACAAACACACAGACACGGTTGTAGATCCTCCTGTATTTGCAGGAAAGAACACAATAGGCGCGCCTACACACACACACACACACACACATACACACACACACACACACACACACACACACACACACACAATCAGCCCACCTACAGCCGGCCCCGCAGTGGTCCTCTGGTCTTCCACAGCAATTAAGCGCTTAATAAAATACGGATCCAATCAGCAGCTAATTAGGGAGCTAACGAGGGCTTAACGAGCTGGGATCAGTCTGGCGAGGGGGCGTGTCAGACGGATGCATGGAGTCAAGAGAGGGGGCGGAGCTCAGAGGAAGACCACATGATCCAGACCCGATGGTTCAGTAAAAGGAACGGGATGATGGGAGGAGCTGGTGGACTGGGGGGAGGAGCTTGTGAGGAACGGGACTCAGAGCTCTGGGATCCTGGGGTCCTTCTGTTGAGTGACAGCAGAGAGCCTGGGCCCTGAACTAAACACGGCAAGGGGTGGAGCTACCCTTGGCTTCCTGTTTCGCTACGGAGACATCCTACCGAAGACCAACTCGTTGGTGTGAGCTTTAATGAGTGTGAGGGTTGTAATGAGTGTGAGTGTTGTAATGATGTCATGTTTTGTCATTTCCACTGGCTGACTTATTTAATTTATCTTTCGCAACTTGTGAAACACCCTCATCATGGAAAAGCGCTAGAGTAACCCCTCTTCATAAAGGTGTCTGACACCTCAGACACCAATAATTATAGACCAATCTCAATTATCAATAGTAGAGCAAAAATATTTGAAAAACTAATATTTAATCAATTATATAAATACCTTGCAGACCATAACATATTATCGCCACACCAATCAGGTTTTCGACCTAATTACTCAACCACCACTGCTCTTCTAAAATTTACAAATGATATACTGTCAGCTGCTGACAGCAATATGCCTACAGGTGCTATATTTATTGACCTTTCAAAAGCATTTTATATGGTTGATCATTATCTTCTACTAGATAAATTGTATGCTATTGGTCTTTCTACTAACTCTCTTTTATTTTTTAACTCATTTCTTCATTTTAGAAGTCAGTGTGTCTCCTTTCAGGGAAGTCAATCAGAATTCAAGATCATTGATAAAGGTGTTCCACAAGGCTCATCCTTAGGTCCTCTTTTGTTCTCAATTTTTATTAATGATCTTCCTCAAATCTGTTCTGACTGCGAAATTCATTTATATGCAGATGACACTGTATTATACTTTTCCAGCTCTGACACTTCACAAATTCAATATTCTCTACAATCTGATTTCAATTCTGATTTCAAATAAGCTTCTGTTGAATAATAAAAAATCATATAGTATGTTGTTTTGCACTCGACCTGATCCTTCGTTATTAAGTAACTGGTCTATTAGTCTTCTTGATGGAACAACAATAGATAAAATTGAAGAATTTAAATATTTAGGCCTCTGGCTTGATTCTCAGCTATCCTTTAAACCTCATATGAACTCAATCACCAAGAAAATATTTGGCTGTCTGAAATCACTTTATCGTTCTGTTGACTGCTTCTCTCAAGAAGTCCGGAAAATAATTATAATGCAATTACTATTCAATATTGGACTATGCTGATGTTATCTATGGTAACACCACTGAAACAAATCTCTGTCCTCTTAATGTGCTATATAATAGTCTTTGTAGATTAGGTTGTGCTCAGGTGTCCTTTTAGAACCCATCACTGCCTAATGTATGAGTCCCTGAACTGGCCTGCTCCTAAGTCCAGAAGGCAACTCCATTGGTCAATACTTACTTTCAAATGCATCTATTTCAATTTCCCTTCATATTTGAAACAACTCTTAATTCCTTTTACTTCTCAATACAGTCTACGGCACATGGATCACCTGTTTCTAGTCACACCTAAAATCAAAAAAGAAATTGGTCGTCGGGCGTTCAAATTCAAAGCTCCATCAGAGTGGAACAACCTTCCTTCCTCACTTAGGTCTATCATTTCTTTTCATATCTTCAAATCATCTTTAGTTACGCATTATAAAACATCCTGCTCTTGTTTCTGATCTATCTTACCTTTTCTTTCTAGGACTCATTCTACTCATACCTGCTTTCATTTTGCCACTATACTGTATGTGTATCTACAAATATGTACTGTATACTTGACTTGTGTATGCAAGAAAATGTATTTATATTGGTGTATAGTATGCTTTTCAGTACAAATGTCTACCTTCATTTTGTTGAGGGATTCCTTTTTATTTATTTATGTATTTTTATTTATTTATTATTATTATTATTATTATTATTATTGATTGTACTCTGTAATACTGGCTGGTGAGGGGTGGGGATGGGGGGGGGGGCTAGCTTTGGGGAGCAGTGTTGGAGTATGCATGGGTGTGTGAGTGTATGTGTTTGTCCTTGTGCTTATGTGTTTGGATTTATGTTTAGTACTTACTCTTGCTATCTTTGTATTGTTTGTCATTATTGTAAGGACCCCCTCGAAAATGAGATGATACATCTCAAGGGGCTATCCTTGAAATAAAGAATAAAGAATAAAGAAAGAATAAAGAATGAGTGTGAGTGTTGTAATGAGTGTGAGGCGGGGGGGGGGGGGGTGGGGGGGGGGGCCAGGGTGACAGCCAGGATAACAGTGGGTCGATCCCACCTGCTCCCCAGCCTCCGCTGACTCGTGTCTTAATGGGCTTCGGATTTCCAATATCCAAGGCGACTGCAGTGGCGGTAGTGAAGTGATGCAGTCGGCATGACGACCAGGCAGCCCTGAGAGGAGACCGCTGCCTCCTGCTTGGTCCAGTGTCCAGGTCCACGGCTCATCAGGCTGGGGGGGAGGACGGAGGGGGGGGGGGGTCTCCTTTAAACGCCTTTATCCAAAGATACCTACAATAAGTACATGTGTCAGAAGAAAGAGAAACAACAATAATATGTCGGTACAGTAAGGATAACAATCGCTAGGTTAACCCATTCCCCGTATAGACAACAAAGCTAGCTAGGGTAAGATGCTACACAATGCTAAGGGCTATTTTAAGTGCAAGGTGGTACAACATACAATAAGTGCGTAAGAGGGGTGTGGTGGGGGGGTAATGGAGGAGGTATGCAGAGTCTAGGTGAACTCTGAACAAGTGAGTCTTGAGTCTCTTGCGGAAGCTGGTGAGCGACTCTGCAGCCCTGATGTCGGCAGGTCTGTGTGGAGGTGGTGGTGGTGTGTGTGGTGGTGGTGTGTGTGGAGGTGGTGGTGGTGTGTGTGGAGGTGGTGGTGGTCCGGGTAGAGGTGATGGAGCTCTGGAGAGGAGGATCCCCCAGAGAGAGCTACAGAGAGTGGTTCTTCTGAGGCTCAGAGCCGGAGGATCACGTGGCTCATCATCTGCACTGCACTCTGCACTCAGCATCTGTAATACGATGAAGACATATTGATCCAATATCTGCCAATATCACCCTTATTGATGATGCTGCCCACCCACCCTAGCCAGCAGTCTCTAAAGCACGTTCCTCTCCATCTCTCTCCCTCTGTCTCTGCATCTCATGTCTCTCTCACCCCATCTGTTTGTTCTAAATATGTCTCTCTCTCCCCACCTGTTTCTGTCTTTCTTTTCTCTCTCTCTCTCACTCTCTATCTCTCTCTCCCCACCTGTTTCTGTCTTTCTCTTTCTCTGTCAATATCTCTCTCTGACTCTCTCTCTCTGTCTCTTTCTTTTTTTTCTCTCTCTCTCTCTCTCTCTGTCTCTCTCTTTCTCTGTCTCTCTTTCTTTTTTTCTCTCTCTCTCTCTCTCTCTCTCTCTCTCTCTCTCTCTCTCTCTCTCTCTCTCTCTCTCCCCCTCCAGGTGGAGGAGATTCGAGTCTTCATCGAGTCTCTGGCGGAGAAGGTGGAGGAGGTGAAGAGGAAGCACAGCGCCATCCTGGCCTCGCCCAACCCCGATGAGAGTACGTCTGTCTGTCTGTCTGTTGGTCTGTCTGGCTGTCTGCCTGTCCGTCTTTCTGTCTTTCTTTCTTCCTGTCTGTCTGTCTGTTTGTCCGTGTGCCTGTCTGTCTGTATTCCTGTCCGTCTGTTTGTCTTCCTGTCTGCATGTCTGCCTGTCTGTCTGTCCGCCAGTCTGTCTGTCTGCCTGTCTGCCTGCCTGTCTGTTTGTATGTCTGTCTCTCTGTCTGTCCGTCTGTCTGCCTGTCTGTCTGTCTGTCTGTCTGTCTGTCTGTCCGTCTGCCTGTCTACCTGTCTGTCTGCCAGTCTGTCTGTCTGTCTGTCTGCCTGTCTGCCTGTCTGTCCGTCTGCCTGTCTACCTGTCTGTCTGTTCGTCTGTCTGTCTACCTGTCTGTCTGTTCGTCTGTCTGTCTGTACCGTCTCACTGTGTGAGAGGTGTGTCTCTGAGAGGGGCGGAGTTGCGCCTGGCTTCCTGTTTGGTGACGGAGGTGACGGAGGTGCTGTGATAGTAGAAGCTCCTGTGTGGGCGGGGCTCCTCTCCTGAGGGGGTCTGATACGTCTGCGTTGGATTGAAACGTTAAAGGTGACCTATTGTACCACCAGGTGTGAGTGTGATTAGCCGTTACAAGCCGTTTTGAAAATCTGCCTCTCCTGACATCACAGGTGAGCGTCTATGACGGATAGATGAGCAACGTCTGCTACAGCCCACTGGGTAGGCTGCTAGACTGATCTATCCAGCACACGTCTAGGTGGACACGCCCACTTGTGATGTCAGAAGAGGCAGATTTGTAACTGTTAATCAACCCCACACCTGGTGGTATAATAGGTCACCTTTAACAGAGCCTCTGTTCAGCTCACTGCTGCTGGCGGAGGACTTTGTGTTTGCTGTCAATGAGGCCCCGCTGGCCCCGCCTCCACAACACCTCTCCACCAACAGGCTCTAGCCCCGCCTCCACAACACCTCTCCACCAACAGGCTCTAGCCCCGCCTCCACAACACCTCTCCACCAACAGGCTCTAGCCCCGCCTCCACAACACCTCTCCACCAACAGGCTCTAGCCCCGCCTCCACAACACCTCTCCACCCAATAGGCTCTAGCCCCGCCTCCACAACACCTCTCCACCAACAGGCTCTGGTCCCCACTTGTTTGAGCCATGCTATCGATCGCTCAACTCCCCCAGCGCCCTGCCAACTCTCTCTCACATCTGTCTTCCTCCTCCCCCACCTCTTCCTCCTCCTCCTCCTCCTCCTCCTCCTCTCTGTCAGGTCATTGATCTGGACCCCCACATCACAGCTCCATGAAAAGCCCACCAGTTCTCCTCCCCTCTCTCTCTCTCTCTCTCTCTCTCTCTCTCTCTCTCTCTCTCTCCCCCCCCCTCTCTACTCTCTCTCTCGCTCTCTCTCTCTCTCCCTTTCTCTCGCTCTCTCTCTCTCCCCCCCTCCCCCCCCCCCCCCCCCATCTCCCCTCTCTCTCCCCACCTCTCACTCTCTCCCCTCTTTCTCCATCTCCATGGCATCCCTCCCTGAGTGTGTGTGTGTGTGTGTGTGTGTGTGTGTGTGTCACTCACTATTGTGTCACTATTGTGTCACTATTGACATGGGGGGGTGGGGGGGGGGGGCGGGAGAAGGCTGGGAAAAAGGTGTGCGCGTGCATTTCTATGTATGTGTGCGCGTGTGTGTGTGCATGTGTGTGTGGGTGAGTGAGTGCGTTGGTGCGTGCCTGTGTGTGTGTGTGGGGGGTAAGTGCACATCAGTCCGGGCCTGATGTGAATGTCAGGGCGGTTGCTGATGCGGGGGTCAACCGCCGACCGGGCTCGGGGACCCCCTGATCCCCTCACTCCGGCCCCCGGCTTCACCAGGGGCCCGCTGGGGCCGGGTGGGCTAGGGGGTCGGTTTGGCCTGAGCTAGCCGCTAGCTGCAGGGTGTGTGTGTGTGTGTGTGTGTGTGTGTGTGTGTGTGTGTGTGTGTGTGTGTGTGTGTGTGTCAAGACCACACCGACTGTATATCGTTCTTCTCTTCATAAACGGTGCTAGCACTCGCTGCTAGCGCTCACTCTGTGCGTCTCTTCTCTGTGTGTGTGTGTCTCTTCCTGGTGTGTGTGCGTCTCTTCCTGGTGTGTGTGTGTGTGTCTCTTCCTGGTGTGTGTGTGTCTCTTCCTGGTGTGTGTGTGTCTCTTCCTGGTGTGTGTGTGTGTCTCTTCCTGGTGTGTGTGTGTCTCTTCCTGGTGTGTGTGTGTGTCTCTTCCTGGTGTGTGTGTGTCTCTTCCTGGTGTGTGTGTGTGTCTCTTCCTGGTGTGTGTGTGTCTCTTCCTGGTGTGTGTGTGTGTCTCTTCCTGGTGTGTGTGTGTCTCTTCCTGGTGTGTGTGTGTGTCTCTTCCTGGTGTGTGTGCGTCTCTTCCTGGTGTGTGTGTGTGTCTCTTCCTGGTGTGTGTGTGTGTCTCTTCCTGGTGTGTGTGTGTGTGTCTCTTCCTGGTGTGTGTGTGTCTCTTCCTGGTGTGTGTGTGTGTGTCTCTTCCTGGTGTGTGTGTGTGTCTCTTCCTGATGTGTGTGCGTCTCTTCCCGGTGAGATCCGGTTCTCTCCTGGCCGGAGGAGGAGGAGGAGGAGGAGGAGGAGGAGGAGGAGGAGGTGTGAGCTTTAGCTTCTGTCTTTGCTCTCCGTTGGAAGCAGCAGGTGTTGCGTCCCTCCTGGTTTACGTCGGGGTCGGCGGGGTCTGAGCCGGCGATCAGATGCGCCGGTGTGTCCGCTCCGTTCCCCGTCCTGCGTCCGGGTCTCCTGTTTTATTTGAACTCAAACTACAGGAGCGAGACAGAAGAACACTGCTCGGCCTTTATACTGAGCCGGACCACGTGACCTGCGTGGCAGCGGTGGATGTCTT
>NC_140274.1:20223745-20231245 GCF_964030765.1 Micromesistius poutassou
TGAAATTCACCACTGAGAATTCGAACACCACTACGAAATGGCGAGCGCCCTATATAGTGCACTTTATCCGTGATAGGGAACGATTTCAAACACAGCTCTTGTCTTCTCTCTCCTCTCCCTGAATCCAGCCGCTACCTGTCCTCCATCTTGTCTTCTCTCCCCCCCCGTTGTCCTCCATCTTGTCTTCTCTCCCCCCGTTGTCCTCCATCTTGTCTTCTCTCTCTCAGAGTTCATACGTCTGCAACCCAGATGGCTCCAAGTTCTGTCTTCACAATGACCTCCTTGAACACATACACACATGCAGATGAACGCACACAACACACACACACACACACACACATCTACACAAAACACACACACACACACACACACACACACACACACACACACACACACAGACACCTACACAGACACACACACACACATACACACAAACACACCTGCACACACAGACACAGACACCTACAAAGACACACGGCACACACATCTACACAGAAACACACACACACACACACACACAAACACACACCCACCCACACACACACACTTACACACATACTTGTTAAGCTGTGGTAGACTTTAATCTAAACTCAGTAAAGTGACCAGCAGCCTTCTGTCAGGCCTGGTATCTGTTAGCTGTTGTCATCGTTATCGCGTGGTCCGGGGGCGGGGTGGGGGGGGGGTTGACATGTTGGATAATAGTGAGATAAGCCCCCCCCCCCCCAGCAGACACCTGGACTCTGGCCGATCGATGGCAGAGCAAAGAAACACGGCCGGGCTGACACATCCGGGAAGAGCCAGTCAACAGAGAGTAGGGAAGAGCCAATCAACAGAGAGCAGGAAGAGCCAATCAACAGAGAGCAGGGAAGAGCCTGCAATCAGGGCACTGTGGGGGGGCTGTGGTGTCTGGTGTCTCCTCTGGCTCCTACGGGTGGAGGTCCTCTCCTCTCTCCTCTCTCCTCTCTCCTCTCCCCCTCCACAATTCTCTCTCCTCCTCTCCTCTCCTCTCCTCTCCCTCTCTCCCCTCTCTCCTTTCCTCTCCTCCCCCCCCCTGTCTCCTTTCCCCTCCCTCCTCTCCCTCTCCTCCTCTCCTGTCCCCTCTCTCCTCTCCCCTCCTCTCCCTCTCTCCTCTCAAGCGCTCTCGTCCCCATGGCAACGCAGCCTTAACGACGGCAACCAGTGTGACCCGAACATTCCGTGTGAGAATCCTGGGGAGGAGTGGAGTGGTGTGTGTGTGTGCGTGGAGTGCTGTGTGTGTGTGTGTGTGTGTGTGTGTGTGTGTGGAGTGTGGATTTCTAAGTGTGTGTGTGTGTTGTGTGTGTGTGTGTGTATAATTCTAAATGTGTGTGTGTGTGTGTGTGTAGTTCTAAGTGTGTGTGTGTGTGTGTGTGTGACGGCTCTGTGAGGCTTGCTGGTGAGATTGACTGCCGGCCGATGCGTCCGTCCCCCCCTCAGTACTCGCCCATCAGTGCCCCCCTCCCCCCTCTCCTCTCTCCCCCCCCCCCGCCCTCAGACGGGCGGTAATGACGCTGCCAGCCGGCGGTGGACCCAGCCGGGCTCACCAGCCTTGTGTCTCATGGGGAAAAGATTATAAGTATAATTATTATTATTATTATTATAGCGTTATAAATACATAAACTGATTGACCCCGTATACAAGGGGCTGACGGGTTGCTATGGTTACAGAGGAGGAGAAACACATTTTGTATGGTCGATGGAGACGCCTCGGTTTTGCAATGTCCTGCAAAGACATGCACACGCACATTCCTACATGCCAAGCACACACATGCACCCACAAATTCACACACACATTAACACACACACACACACCTCACACATTAACACACACAACTCAATCTGACCATGGGCACTTTGTTATACAGTTACGCACTCACTCTCTCACTCACTCACTCACTGCAACACACACACACAGACACACACACAGACACACACACAGACACACACACACACACACACACACAGTATGTCAGTTCTATGTTTGCTGTGTGTGTTTGCTGTGCTTCATGTATTTATTAATGTAACTCATTACTTTATGAAGAGCAGCAGTCCTCTCAGGAGACATAGGGAATCAAACCCGGTATCTCTCTGCTGGAGTCCCAGCACACCAGCCCCTACACACTCCTGCTGGACCCTGTCATAATGTACACAATAACATTTTACTTTACCTACGCACTTAGACCGCTGGTCACGGCCAGGCTTTGACCCACAACCTGGTGCCCATGAGCAACACGTGCATTCATCGGGGCTTCACGAGTCTACGATCGTCTACGATAATCTCATTCTTTAATGGGTGGAATCCCGCTGCAAGGCATAACTTTAACGGTTCGATCTTTAAGGAGAATATACTCTTCCGTATGAAACAGAGCCAGTCCAGATAACCTTTATTGTGCTCACCAAACATATCTATTTAATGAACGGGCGTCGGCTGTGCGACGGCCTCAGCTCTTCGCGGCGTTACGTAATCCCCGGCAAGAGCGCTCAGCCTTGGCCCATCTGAGGAGGCTTGTGCTGGAGCTGTTTTCTCTGCCCTGGTCTGGTAATACCGTCTCATGCTCCGACGACCACAGGCGATGCGGGACAGGAAGTTGTATCGCCCGCAAGAGGAAGCACAGCTTTAATTCAATCCAGCGGACTGAGCTCGTTAACCTGTGTCGTGTGTTTCATCCAATGGCGCTCGGATGATGAACGACTCGGTTGGAGACTAGCGAGGCTCTACCGCCCAGCGGTAATTTGTCTGCCGGCGTGACTGCAGGAGAGACGTTTTGAAACGCGTCTTAAAGGTCCCATGACATGCCACCAGGTGTGGTGTGATTAGCCGTTATAAGCCGTTTTTGAAATCTGCCCCTTATGACATCACGTGGGCGTGTCCACCTAGACGTGTGACGGATAGATCAGTCTACCAGCCTACGCAGTGGACTGTAGCAAACGTTGCTTATCTATCCGTCACACATCTAGGTGGACACGCCCACCTGTGATGTCATAAGGGGCATGTCATGGGACCTTTAAAAATAGACCAGATTTCACCCGTTTAGGCGCAGACTCTTCCCCTTCTCGCCCTGCCTCTGCTTCTGCTCAACCCCTCGTCTCCCACACTCTCGTTTCTCACCCGTAGTGCAACTACCGCACATCTCAGCACCCGGTTAAAAATAAAGTTCACCAGCTCTTCCATGCGGAGCAGAATCCACTGTGAGACACTGAATACCTTTTGAGAGCAGCAATATTGGTATGATCACGACAACGGTCAGAAATACAGTTTTCATTCAAATATTTGATGCCTCTGTTGATTCAATCGGTCGGTAAACACACAGAGCTGTAAATCCGTCTCCACCGATCAGCCTCAGTTTGTCCCAAATACAGAAGAGGTACTATCGTGTTCAGCAGACATACCGGTGGCTGAGTACCAGTCTGCAGCTCCCAGCACGCTGTTTGAAACCAAACCACTGTGTTCATGAAACTTGGACTACAAAATCATAAATATAAATATTCATTATTTTGTGCATAATCGAGAGAGAAGAGAGTGGGAGACAGAGAGACAGGGTGAGGGAGGGAAAGAGAGAGAGAGAGAGAGAGAGAGGGAGAGAGAGACCAACTGTTACCCTACCTTGGAAAACCAGAGTTCTCGCAAGAGCACAATTTGAATTTGCTCAGCGAGTCACTCTGTGAACGAGCAATATACTCACTCCTCGATTCCCCTGGCCCAGAACATTAACCAATCACATCGGTGTATCTGATATAGGCGGGCCAAAAGCATTGGCAAGAGTCTTATCTATTGGTTGGCCCTGCTGGTCTTGATACGTCACCCCTTGTATTCTTCTGATTGGTCGTAGTGTTATCCAATTACGTGCAGTGATATTTACAAATGCATGCTTGGTGCCGCCCCTCGAGTTGGGCCATTTTCATTACTCGTTGCTACACCCTACAGCTTTCTATATGTGGGTCTGGATTTCCAGGCTACTGTTACCCATTAACTCACTGAAGTCCTCCTCTGGGGAGACCCACAGCGCCCTCTGCTGGGCTCTGAGATGACCTGCTCCTGATAAATAGTCTTACATTCGTCCAGAGCCCCAATTAGAGCCTTCCCCGTTGTCACTATCACAGCCAGCTCTGTGAAAGAGCTGGCTCACAGGATGTCTTGTGTGTGTGTGTGTGTTAAGTGTGTGTGTGTGTGTGTGTGTGTGTGTGTGTGTGTGTGTGTGTGTGTGTGTGTGTGTGTGAAACAAAGTGTTTGACCAAGCCTCCCCCTCTCTCTCCCCCAGAGACTAAAGCTGAGCTGGAGGATCTCATGGCCGACATCAAGAAGTTGGCAAACAAAGTGAGATCCAAATTAAAGAGTAAGTCTTCGCCCTCCTCCCCCATCTCCCCCCAACTCCCCCCTCCTCCCCCATCTCCCCCTCCTCCCCCGTCTGCTGGGCCCTGCCTCCCCCCATCTCCCCCTCCTCCCCCGTCTGCTGTCCTTTCCTCCTCTCTTCATCCTATCATCTCGTCTGTCTTGGTCTTCTCTCGAGTTTTCTGACGGGGACCATAACCTTCCTCCCGGAACCTAAGAGAGAGAAAAGATAATGGCTGTCTCTCCCTCCCTCCCTCCCTCCCTCCCTCTCTCCCTCCCTCCCTCCCTCCCTCCCTCTCTCCCTCCCTCCCTCCCTCCCTCTCTCCCTCTCTCCCTCCCTCTCTCCCTCCCTCCCTCCCTCCCTCTCTCCCTCTCTCCCTCCCTCTCTCCCTCCCTCTCTCCCTCCCTCCCTCCCTCTCTCCCTCCCTCCCTCTCTCCCTCCCTCCCTCCCTCCCTCTCTCTCTCTCTCTCTCCCTCCCTCCCTCCCTCCCTCCCTCCCCTCTCGAGTGGGAGGAGGAGAGAGGGAGGATGAGGAGGGTGATGCTAAGTGATGCTTGGTGTGGGACGGTGGTGGAGGAGGCCACGGACTGGGCTGGAGGATTCTCCCTCCAGTGGCTCTGCTGCCGACTCAGAGCTGGGATTCAGAGACACCCACACACACACACACACACACACACACACACACACACACACACACACACACACTTCCACACGATTCTTGAGTCATGGCCAGAAAGGTGTGTGTGTGTGTGTGTGTGTGTGTGTGTGTGTGTGTTTATGGGCATGGGGCATGGATGTGCATGTTGGTGTGTTGTGTAAACACAATCCTTGTGGGCCCCGCTCTTTTCACCCCCAGCGTCCTCTATGGATTCACAGATGGAATAGCGATGGCACAACCATCCATCCACCGTCCCCTTCAGCGCGGGGGGGGGGCCTGAGGCCGGTCTCATCGTCAAAACGAAAGCAGATGAGATCGCGGTCTCAGCGTTAATGAGGAATTTGGCGTCTCCCCACGTAGCCTGGATTTGGTCCTCTTTAATTGATGTCATTATGCATGTCATCGGCTTCTTCACAAAGGAACGCAGACGGGCTAAAAGCACTCATTAAGGCCTCCGGGCTATTCTCAGAGGGGCTCTTGAAAGGAAAGGAGGAGAATTATCCCCATAATATATACCCCCTCCCCCCCCCCCGTGAGTAAAGAGCGCCATTCAGGGGCTGTCTCCTCCAGTGCTTCCATTAGGCTGCGCGTCTGCGACAGCATCTCCCCTCTCCCTACACGCTCCTTAATGAGCCTCAGTCACACTGAGGCTGAGGGCGGCTGGTGTCATCACAACATCAGCTCAACCCCGGTACGCTTCATAGTGTTTAATAGATTATTATGTTCTATAAAATATATGATGCTTTATATAATGTTTAATAAGAGAGAAGAGAGAGAGAGAGAAAGAACGAATAATCAAAATATATAACGCTTTATAGTGTTAGTGTTTAATCAAAAGTTAATGTTCAATCAACATGATAAGTATCTGGTGTGATATACGATAAAGGAGGCAGGTGCAGTAAGTGTCCGGTGGCTAGAGTGGTTGTTCTGAATCTTCAGGGCTAGGGTCAGGGTCAGGGTTAGGGTTAGGGCTAGGGTCAGGGTCAGGGTCAGGGTTAGGTTCAGGGTCAGGGTCAGGGTCAGGGTTAGGTTCAGGGTTAGGGTCAGGGTCAGGGGCTCCTTAGCGGAGGCTAACCAGGTGTTTCTCCTCAGGTATCCAGAATACCATTGAACAGGAGGAGAGCCAGAACAAGTCCTCCGCCGACCTGAGGATACGCAAGACGCAGGTACGATTCCCACCGGAACGCTAACTCACAGGAGTCCGATGAGAACCAGAACACCGGCACCTTCCTGTCTCCGACGTGAATGGATTCTAATGAACGGATCCGTTCATTTCCGGAACGTCCTCCACCTTTTCCTGAACTTTTGTCCTCATGAAGAGCGATCGCTGCTCCCGCTCACCTCCTGCTCACTTCCTGTTCCCCTTGTGTCTGTTCTGTCCTCAGCACTCCACACTCTCCCGGAAGTTTGTGGAGGTGATGTCGGAGTACAACACCACGCAGTCGGACTACCGGGAGCGCTGCAAGGGCCGCATCCAGAGACAGCTGGAGATCAGTGAGTGGAGGAGGGCTTCCTGAAGGTCCATGGGTTACGCCTCCTGCTCTGTTAACTGAAGCACTGTACAGGGCACCTCCGTTAGCATCACTGATACTGAAACAGCATCTGATAATGAAACAGCATCTGATAATGAAACAACGTCTGATAATGAAACATCATCTGATAATGAAACATCATCTGATAATGAGAGATCTGATACTGAAACAGCATCTGATAATGAAACATCTGATAATGAAACAGCATCTGATAATGAAACATCATCTGATAATGAGAGATCTGATACTGAAACAGCATCTGATAATGAAACATCTGATAATGAAACATCTGATAATGAAACATCATCTGATAATGAAACATTGTCTGATAATGAAACAGCATCTGATAATGAAACATCATCTGATAATGAGAGATCTGATACTGAAACAGCATCTGATCATGAAACATCATCTGATAATGAGAGATCTGATACTGAAACAGCATCTGATAATGAAACATCTGATAATGAAACAACATCTGATAATGAAACATCATCTGATAATGAAACATTGTCTGATAATGAAACAGCATCTGATAATGAAACATCATCTGATAATGAGAGATCTGATACTGAAACAGCATCTGATAATGAAACAACATCTGATAATGAAACATCATCTGATAATGAAACATTGTCTGATAATGAAACATCTGATACTGAAACAGCATCTGATAATGACAGATCTGATACTGAAACAGCATCTGATAGAGACATCTGATAATGAAACATCATCTGATAATGAAACAACATCTGATAATGAAACATCATCTGATAATGAAACAGTATCTGATAATGAAACATCTGATAATGAAACAATTGATACTGAAACAACATCTGATAATGAAACATCTGATAATGAAACAACGTCTGATAATGAAACATCAACTGATAATGAAACATCATCTGATAATGTGATGAGGCTGAATGAAAGGCTGGGCGTGTCAGTGCGGCTGACTGTAGC
>NC_140274.1:20236245-20471300 GCF_964030765.1 Micromesistius poutassou
GCCCCTTGGAGGGCGAGGCCCGGTCTTTGAGCATGGCTTCTGTGTGCGTCCCAGTGTGTCGTTGTGTCGGGTGTGGCATGCGTCTTCCTGGGGGGGGGGGGGGTCGGGCTGGTCTGCTCCTGGTTTGGCGTGGTCGTGCGCTCTTGGTTTACGACCGGCGTGAGAGGAGGACATTTTGCTGCAACGATTCTGGCCAGCGTAGGATCGCAGCGCAGGGTTTTAGACTTTTGTTTTTCTACCTTCAGGTAAAGGTCAACGGAAACAGTTGAGTTGAGAGTGTGATCCTCAGACCGGGGTCCACTCTGCCGTGTCTACCACGCAAATGCGTTTCAATGCCTTTTCGCTGTCAACCTTTTGAAGGTCTTTATTTCAGGGAACGTTCTTTTCCAATATGAATGTCAAAAAGTGTGCGTAGAAGAGAAGGATTCATTCATGATTAACCGGACAGCGCCCCATCATCAATTTTAATGTCTTGACTGTATTTATGCATGTCAATTGTGGCACCCATTGCACTCCTGACCATCCCTGGAAGGAGGGGTCCCCCACGCTGCTGCGTTTCTTTCTCTTTCGTTGTTAAAGTTACTCGGTGGAACAACACTGCCCCCTCATGGTGGATGTTGATACTGCTGATGATCTGCTCCTCGTCCCGTCTCGGTAGATACTATCATGAAAGCAGAACCAAATAAAAGAATGTTCTTTATTTCCGTTCATTATGTATTTATTTTATTCTGTACATCTTTCCTTCATTCCTTCCTTCCTTCCTTTACCTTGATTTACCATTAATGTAACACTAATGTCACATGAATGTGACATTAATGACGGCTCAGTGAGCCCTGGCTGTTCATCCGTCCTCTAACTCGTCCTTTTCCCACTCATGTCTCTCATGCAGAAGATGATCCTGATAGGAGTTTGTTTGGCCATATGTGTGGTGGTCCTGGTCATTTCCCTAGCGGCCGGGCTCTCGTAGGCCCCTTGAGGAGCTTCTGGACCCAGAGCACGGTCCAGGAGCCACATCACCACCCTGAGGCTCAGACAGCCCGGGATCCCCAGGGTCTCCTGCCTCCGTTCCCCTGTTCAAACACTGGGAAGTGCACTCTAGGCTGTGGAGCCCAAACAGTAACGGGCCCTATTCACCCAGCCGCCATCTTGGTGCTAAACGGTAGCTCGTGGTGGAACAGACCCAGCTAGTGCTTAGAACCAAGACAGAACCAGGATGGTCGCCATGGGGTAAGGCCCATGAAGGTCATTTCTCAGAGTGTGCCTGGGCTCAGACACTGGCTCAGATGATGATGATGTCACCTATTAGCGACCGATTAGGAACTGTATTTCTGTTTTCAGGTCATTTGACATGCTTGTCTTGAACCAGCACTGTGTCTGGTGTTGGCTGTCCTGACAAAGGGGTTCTGACGTGAGGGTAAAGAGTAAGTGTTAGCGTGAGACCGTCAATTGTTTTGAGATTCGTACTCTGTCAGGTAGTGTCTGGAGGAATGCGGTGGGATTGTCCGTCACCAAACCATACGGTGGGCTGCGCACAGAGCCTCTGGGGGCTGTGGTCCCTCCAGAGCACGGTCCCCTCTTAAGGGACTCGGGGCTGTGGTTCCTCCAGAGCCCGGTCCCCTCTTAAGGGACTCGGGGCTGTGGTCCCTCCAGAGCACGGTCCCCTCTTAAGGGACTCGGGGCTGTGGTTCCTCCAGAGCACGGTCCCCTCTTAAGGGACTCGGGGCTGTGGTTCCTCCAGAGCCCGGTCCCCTCTTAAGGGACTCGGGGCAGGCCCTGCCTCACAGACCCGACCCCCCCAGGGCCTCGGTTCAGGAGCACACAGAGCCAGGTCGAGTCCGGAGGCCCTGCAGATTGTCACCCTTTTGAAGTCACCGATCTGGTTGTCACGCCATTTCAGAGCCACTTAAACAGAATGGAGGCCCCTTAGCACGTCGCAGACAGAATGGGGGTCCCAGTCACGGCCGTTTGCATGGTTTTCTCGTGATGCATGTTGTGTGCAGTCCATTTACAAAGCTCTGCATGCTTGCTGCATGATGCAAATCGGTTACATAGGAAGCCACAGAATAAACAGGAAACAGGGAACAGGGAACAGTAACAGAAAACAGGAAGCCACATAAATACTAAGAGGACTAAAGTAAAAGATATTATTTATTTCAATCCAGCGTTAACATTCATAGCTTTAAAAAATATTTGAATTCCCTTGATTGTGTTCAATTTTACAAATAGAAATGAAGCATTAAATGTATTTTGTTTCACTGAATGAAAATGACTAAAGACAATTAATATAATTATTATATATTCCCTACAATATATAACCCCCACTTACCTTCCAATAAGGAGCCTGGTTAACCTACATAATGATCCTCGTCAATATGTATATTATCATGTATACTATTATCAAATAGGATATAATTATACCGCAGTGTCTGCATTGTGCATGATATTGTATTCCATGCTGTAACATACGTTTCCAAATTCTAACGTGTGGATTTCTCTTTTAAATCCCAACCTGCTGCCCTTGATGACATGTTTTAACCGAATCGTAACAATCATGCAGAAGAAAATCCTGATTATCATATGCTGTGTGGTGCTGGGAATAGTAATTGCTTCTGTGGTCGGGGGGACGCTGGCCTGAGCCGACCCCTCCTCCTTCCCGGCCTGCCTCCTGCACATTCAGACACACACGCACACATGTGCACATGTCACACACGTGCACACATACACACACACACGCACACGCACACACACACACCAACACCAACACCAACACCAACAACAACCCGCACACACACACACACACTCAATACTTTGCACCTCTAGACCAATAATTTGCAAAAAAAGGCCAAACATCCACTTTTCAATTGCGTGCTTTCTGGCTGAGTTCTATGATAAGAAGGTGTCAGATAGACAGCCCACAGCGTCCTCACAGCGGACCTGCTCCTGCATGCCTTTCTCTTTGTAAATGTTGGTGCTGCAAAATGTTTAATCGGAGTGTTGAGTGTTGTCAAAAGATGTGAAGGTGTTTCTAAAAGTGGATTCTTCAAGGAAAAGAAACTAACAAAATATTACTCAAATTGACCATCACATCACCTGACTTCCAAGTGGGCCGTTTGGGGGTCTACTTTGGGTTGCCTAGGACAGGCAGTTGTTAACCCAGAGTGTTTGATTAACAAGGTTGAGTTATAAACATCCACTCAGTTCTGGGTTTACTTACCGCATCGCAGACGTTTTCTCTCTCCGTTGTCCTCTGGCTCCCTGCTGAACCCCTGCATGGTTAAGTGATGTAATGTATCCACATGTAGGATGGGTTATTGATCTGCTGTGGGACCGTGGCGACTGACCACACTGCCAAACCTCCCTGCCTGAGTGAGGCAGTCACTTAACTTGTTGCCCATTTGGCCTTACCAGCTAAAACAGCATCAGAGTGATACTCGGATGGTGAATGTGTGAGTCAACGCGTACGTGTGTGTGAGTGTGACGTTGTGCGCGTGTGCTCGTGTGTGTTCATTGGTATGTGTCTGGCTGTTGCGTGTGGTTGTGACTAGCCGTCGCTGTCTGTTCTGGTCAACATGTACATTCCTTCACAGATATGAAGCTCAGTAACCTTGCCGCCATGTTCAAAAGAAATAGGAAAATATGTTAAATAGCCTATCTATAGTTTAGCTATAAACGTTTTAATGATCATATGCACATTATCATGGTGACGTGTGTCCATCATCTGTTCCTATTTATTCTGGTGTTTTTTTTATTATTGTTAAATGATGATTAACTCATCGCATCAACACATTCAGCCAATTGTCAGCATCAGGTCTAGAGGTGGTGGCTGTAAAAGGCTCAGATATCAGTTATCACAAACTGGCGACAGTAAAGCTACTAAGACATGTTACCGTGTTGCCTACTCAACGTGTGGCCTTTGTGCTGTGATGGTTTGGTTTTATTTGTTTACTTCTAATGTTTATTTATGTTGTACTATTTTTTTAATAAAGTTTGTCTCAAAAAACAACAACACTGATTTTGTGCATCACTCTCCATTTAATTATTTCATAATCTTTACTGTGTTATGTATTATACTCACAATATTTCAAGATTATCTAAATAAACACAATAGTCTTATTCTAAATGGAGGGAAAGTATAGGATGTTAGTAGATTTACTGTAAGATTAACATTTATGTTGATTTCATACATCACATATCTCATATTACATCATTATTGTGATTGCACCTTCAGCAATCGATTAGCTGTTAGGAATCAAGGTTTCGGTTTGATTTCCCGACACCACGTTACGTGACAGTGATGTAAAGTGTTCAAACCATTTCCCACCGGTCACCGTGGAGCCTGATTCTAATGACCGGGGAAGAGGTAAAGGTTTCTGGGTAAGGTGCATCGGTCTTTGACAGCCATCTGTCTTGTTGAGGGTGAAGGAGGTTGATCTTCAAAACGCTTCAGGACCTGTGGGATGGAGAGCACACGCAACCACTAGGATGAAACAACTACATGGCTGTTGGTCGTGGTCGGCTCTAACTGGATGGACGGGAATGTGAGGCTGTCCATCAAACAACCAGATATCCGCATGAGAGAAGGACACTCACTCTGCACGCCAGCCTAACGAGAATGATCGGAGTGACTTGCCTTTCTGAAGAGTTCGTCGATGTGGTCCTCGTGTGCGTGGCGGTTGAAGATCTCCACAATGTATTGGATGAAAAAAGAACCTTTCCCTGTATGTCTATACGACACCGTATCTGCAGAATAGAGTGAAAAGATAATTAGAAGTCATCGATCAGAGAAACAGGGTGTTTATTTGCAAGTCCTAATTCAAACAGTTACAGTTTGTTTTGTATCCTCAGCCTATTTATTTTTTAAGTTGCATGAGGGGGGGGGGGGGGGGGGGGCAGACTCACCGGCTGTGCAGGACAAAAGCGAAACCAAGTCTTTTTCTTTGTGCACCCTGTGAAGAGCATCCTCCTCGATGTCTTTATCCACAGGGTCCGCCAGGTGAGGTGGGAGGGCCGCATCCACCTGCACTACCGGGGCCTGCTCTGGGACAGACCCTGGCCCATCAATGAATATCGCAGACCCATCTTTATCTGGAAGAGAATACAGTGAATGTAGTATAACAGTAATTCACTCAAGGTTTCGGGAATCATTTAAAACGTAATATTGTAAAACAGGTTTATGGTTATGGCTAAGTTAAGTTCAAATCGAAAAAGGAACCCCAAGCACACCTCCTCTGCAGGCTTGGATGATGATGACTTTGGGTTTGTCTACCAGATTTCGACAATGATTAGAATCCAAGTGTTTGTAGATATTGTCAATGGGGAACTGGTCGGGGTCTGCATCGCTGTGTTTGACACCTAAAATGGCTCCCTTCACCCCATGGGACATGATGACCACAAAGACAGAGTCTGTCGTGGCCAGACGGGGGTCTTTAGAAAACTTTTCGACGACCTTGTCCATCTCCTGTGCAGAACATGAATCAGTCAACGAGACACTCATCGCAGGACCACAGATCACATGATATCTCATGTGTGTGAGGCCCAACGTACCGCTCCACTGAGGTCTCTGTGTGGCTCCACATTGTATCCGAGTGAGATCAGCAGTTTGCTCATATCCTGCTCATCTTTCTCAGCACCATCCCGATTTCCCCCATGGTCAAAGTGCACATTGGTGATCAGCAGAGCCACACGCGTCCTGGTGGCTGGGGCCATGACGGCGTATATCTGACCACATCATCCAATATAATAAAGGAAACAGGTGCATGACATATTACTGATACAGTATGCATTATCTTATCTGATCGTTTGATACCTTGATAGTTCACATCAAATTTTATGAGCCTCACCATATAACCCACCAGATAACCGTTATGCATGTTTATGGTTGGCTAAAACACATGCATGAAGTCAATGTTAGAGGAATAACAGCCTTTAAAGGGCAGAGGAAGGACTAACGTTGTCTCTGTCCTTCAGCTTCTCTGTCTTGAACTGCTCAGAGCTGTGGATGAGTTCAGAGGTCCTGCCCTGCGTCTCTGTTGGGGAAACTTCCAGTAACAGAAAATAAAGGTCACTCGTACATTTGGTGCAGTGTTTTACTTAACAAATTTGATCCGAATAATTGCATGCAAGTCACCTTTATACGATGCTTTAACCTCCTGAGATCCAGCCAAAAGGCTTCCTGCTAGAATGTTAATGAAAGAAAAAACATCAATCAGAGATTTATTAAATGTCTCTTATCGAGGACATTTGAACTCACATTACAGGGGAATATATATGTCTCACAACTGACTTTTGAAATAAAACCAATGCAGTGAATACAATGTTGTGATTTTATAGCATTAAAAAAATCTTTCTTCATTCCTCAAGACTGAAGCCACCATTTATTCTCCATCTGTTTGAGTGCTGATATATTTAATTCAGCAGCCAATTATGAAACAGTCAATTCATTGCAACGTTACTGTAACACCAAAGGCTTCCTCCAACAACAAATTAAATAGTCAAACTACCATTAAAAAAAAACATGGTAACACTTTATTTGAAGGTATCGACATAAGAGTGACATGTCACTGTCATAACTATGACATGACACTGTCATTAACTTAATAAACGGTATAAACATGTCATAAACGTTTATGACTTCTGTCATTAAGTGTCATTCTGTTTTTGTTATGACAAGTTGACATTGTGTTTGGGTTGTCTTGATTATGACAAGTTGACATTAATCAAGGTGACATTACCTTAAGTTGTCTCGGTCATCATGACAAGTTGACATTAAATTTGTTTGGGTTGTATTTAAAATGACAACTTGACATTAACCAGGATGGCATTACCAGAGACAACTTGACATAAACAGAAAATGCACCTCTTTTTGTATTCATGAAATGTTGACATAATGATTATTATAATTAGATGTGCATGGTTACAGACCAATTCTTTGTTAATATGGTAATAAATTGATAAATAATAATAAATGGTAATAAATTGGTCAATTCGACTGTTACGGGTTAACATATTGTGTATTTTTCCTATGCTTCGTTGTGCTGCTCTGCCTCCATGTTCCTAGTAGGAGGAGACTGGGCGTTACCTTGGGAGTTACTGATTGACGAAAGGCCGGCTCTCTATCTCTCTCACCCTCGAAATGGCAGACGCTGGCTGGTCACACTTCGTTTGTTAACTCAGAATTCGTTTGTTAACTGGTCTGCTGGTCTGATCTTTGTTGATTTTTAATCTTTTATCTTTTATATATCTTTTATATTTTATGGTGGGAGTGGTTGCGTTTTCTTTTCTGTTTTTGTAGCAACTGTCTAATTTTTTCTGTTGACCAAATATGGCTCTTTTGGGAAATGTAAGCTTTAGCGCAAGTTCTACCAGGAGGACTCAGACTCTGGCGCGCTACTCCCTCATTGGTTAATTGCTTTACCAATCACCGGCCTGCACCTACTATTTAACAGCTGTCTAACACACCTCTTCCGCTGCTCAGGTATTTCGTTCGAAGTCACCGCGTTACCTCGGCAGCTCATAATGTCAACACGCTCTCATCTTGAGTTCGATTTTTCCCAATCCGACGACGATGCCATCCCGCAGTCTCCCGACATTGTGCGCAGGAGTTCTAGGATCCAGCTCAAATCAGTTTCCTGGGCATCCTGGCCAACGCGCAAATTACTCGAACTACTAAATCAAACAAGGCGTCCCGGTCGAAGCTGGGCTATCAAGGGAGGAGATCCTTCACGTAGCCTCTGCATCGCTGGTGAACTCTCAACTCCCACCTCCTCCGGACGCACTTCCCTCCCCATCGTCTGTTCCAGACGCCGCTGCCACCGCGGCGCCCTCCCATCTCCTGCCCGAGTTCTATGCAGAGGTACCATCGACCTCGGCTTTCTCCGCTATCACGGCGGACGCACCAGCCGCGGGGACCGTCTTCCGGCCGGCTGTTGCCTCCGCGGCAGCCGCCCCAGCTCCTATATCCTTTTCACTATCTTCAGCTATACCAGTCCAGTATCCGGGTAGAACATTTATTACGCCCGCCGCTGCAAACATTACCCAGCATAAGAAAAACAATATCCTTCAGGGGAAAGACGTTAATTTAGCTGGGTTATTGCTACCTTCACCCGCGGTCGAGCGCAAATGGGTTGATTGCGGCGATGAGTCCTTTTAAAGACTAGTGATCCCAGGATTACGCGCAACCTGTCCTTCTGTGAGTTCGTTATCACGTTCGGCATCTACAGAGACATTTTGTGCCAAGTTTACCCGGAAAGAATCGGGTCGAACTGGACGCTTACCTCGCTATCATTGCTGAACTACACCAGCGCTATGGGGGAACATTGTTTTACGAGTACCATAAAGCGTTTTCGGCCAAGTCAGCCCAGTGTATCATCACGGCAAACATCAGACTAGACTGGTCCGTTATGGACATCGAGCTGCTGCTCCGTCATTTCGGTGGGTTTAAAGCCATAGCGTGCGCCGTCTGTAATTCCCACGGTCATGCAACCGCGCTCTGCCCTATAACTGGAACTACCTCGCCCACTATGGTTCCTGCCCATGTCGCTGAACACTATTTGTAAGGACCCACACCCAAAATCCACTTGCCCCCGCCGTCAAAGGCCGGCAAACAAAGGGATGGCCCCTCTCTACAAGAGATTCTAAAAATCCATCCCTCTACCCCTATTAATGTGCTGTTATGTTATTCTTAATCCAGGAAAGGCCGCCGAGGCAGGATCACTTTTAACTCACTTTATTTGCTAAAGGTTTTGGTCTATTGTCTATCGTCTATGAAACAAAAGGAGAGGAATGGTATATAACACGCGCGGAGCGTCTCTAATGCCGCTTTTCCACCGCCAGTACCAGCTCGACTCGACTCGCCACGCCTTTTTTGCGTTTCTATTGGCCACAAAAGCCGGTACCTAGTACCGGGTACTTTTTTTTTGTACTACCTCCGTCGAGGTTCCAAGCGAGCGGAGTAGGTACTTTTGTGTGACGTAAACAGGCTGCTGGTAACTGATTGGCCAGCGGCTGTAAATGGGAATAATCACTCAAAGTTAAGTTGTGTCCGGCGTGGTTGGAGTCCACAAACCCGCTCCCGAGGGGGACACTGATCAGCGTTTCGCCGTGTGTGTCGCTCCTTTCCCAGGGCTAGAGTTAGGCTGCGCGTGGTTGTGTGTGTCCGGCGTGGCTGGAGTCCACGGACCGGCTCCGGAGGATCAGCGTTTCGCTGTTTCGTTTTAGTGTCGTTCCTTTCCCAGGGCTCGAGTTTCGCCTCCATCAACGTTACCGTATGACAACAATAGATGAGCAGTCATTGCGCTTTTTAGGGACCGAGCCAAACATGGCAAGGTCCCTATTGAAACCCTCGTGATTATTCTTCCGCCGATTTTTCTCCCTCTTCGACTGCATTTTTCCCCCCCTGAACATATACGAAAACTAAATTTTTTTTGGTGCAATTGTGGGGACTGGTGAAAAATTTGATATTCTAGCCCTCAAATTCACATTCGCCCCTAGGTGGCGCTATAGCAACTGTTCAAAAGTGCAAACTTTGCACAAGCAGCACGCGTCACCGGTTTGACCTACACTCATGAAACTTTACACACACATGAAAATCCTCATGATGAACAAAAAAGTCTCTTGAACTGAACATTTCCGGGTTGCCAGATTTTCCGCCATTTTGAATTATGTTAAAAACAGCAAATTGCCTAAGGATCCCAGGTTTTTCGACTTTGACAAAAATCCTTTGGCAGATATCATCTATGGCCGATTATCTTCAATATGACTTAAGGATTAGTCTGTACAATAAAATTTCAAGCTCCCATGAGCCATTGAGTTCTAAAATGGGTGTGGTTGAAAATGCCTAAAAAGTAAATTGCTCATATCAACATCAAGTTGGACTCCTATGATGTTGACCCAGATACAAAAGTTGTTCAGAATCAAATTCTGAACAAGATAAAGTAAAAAAAAATTAAAATGGGGCGTGCCATCGGAATGGGCGTGGCCTGTCACTAAAAGCGCCACAGTTCATAGACACAATGTTTGATTTGAGCGGAACCAACTTAGTGGCCATTGAGGACCAAAGTTTCAACTGCTCAAGTAAAATGAAGTCGATTGCCAAAACAACATGGCTGCCAGAGGAGGGTAAATCACTCAGCGGAGACCGTAATAGTTATGGCGGAGACCGTAATAGTTATGAATATGAAATTCACAGGACACGTGTAGACTGCTGCCTGTAGCTCACATACCAAAAATCCTGGTTCTCATGTTTGTAGCGCCCCCTACAGGAACATTAAAATGCAGCCCCTGCGCCACGTTTCACCAATATGTATGAAACTCGGTATGCACGTACAATGTGGCAATACCTACAGAAAAGCCTCTTGGACCCATGCCCCAAACCCCACAGGAAGTCGGCTATTTGCATTTTAATTTTTCACTCTTGGTGGCCATTTTGATTTTTTTTCACTTTTTAGGGACCGAGCAGAACCTGCAAGGTCCCTATTGTTATTTTGCCTTGTATTTGAATGAACTCCTCCTAGGGAATTTATCGGATCTGCTTCCAAATTGGTCAGTACAGTCATGAAGTGGTGCTGAACCAAAATCGTGCTATTTGGGACTGTACGTCTAAGGGCGTGTCCGTGGCGTGATGTCAAAGTTGGCCATTTTGAATGGAATTTCACTTTTTCGCATTGTATTTGAACGAACTCCTCCTAGGGAATTTATCGCATCTGCTTCACAATTAGTCAGTAGTCAAAAAATGGTGCTCAACCAACGCCGTGCTATTTGTGACTGTACATTGAAGGGCGTGTCCGTGGCGTGCCGTCAAAGTCGGCCGCTTTCAATTCCGTGGTCTCATTTTCGCTTTTTTCCCCTTGTATTTGAACGAACTCCTCCTAGGGTATTTATCGGATCTGCTTCACAATTAGTCAGTACAGTCAAAAAATGGTGCTGAACCAACGCCGTGCTATTTGTGACTGTACGTTGAAGGGCGTGGCTGTGGCGTGCCGTCAAAGTTGGCCATTTTGAATTCCGTGGTCTTATCTTCGCTTTTTTCCCCTTGTATTTGAACGAACTCCTCCTAGGGTATTTATCGGATCTGCTTCACAATTAGTCAGTACAGTCAAAACATGGTGCTCAACCAACGCCGTGTTATTTGTGACTGTACGTTGAAGGGCATGGCCGTGGCGTGCTGTCAAAGTTGGCCATTTTGAATGGAATTCTTTCACTTTTTCGCCTTGTATTTCAACTAACTCCTCCTAGGGTATTTATCGGATCATTGATGTAGGGTTAATGAACATGTAATTCAGTTAAATGTGGTCTTACATGTTAATGTCAAAACAATCAGTAGGACACCACAGGGCACCTCTGCTTCTACAGATTACATAAATTCACGAATTTTTTTTAAAACTGCGCTTTTTTAAAACTGCGCGCAGTGATGAACGGGACCTCGTGCCGGCTTGCGGCTGCGTCACGTGCGGTCCTAACATGTGCACATCTTGCCAGCACACATGTTACGACGGCACGTGACGCGGCCGCAAGCCGGCGCGATTTTTTTTTAAAACTGCGCGCAGTGATGAACGGGACCTCGTACCGGCTTGCGGCTGCATCACGTGCGGTCCTAACATGTGCACATCTTGCCAGCACACATGTTAGGACGGCACGTGACGCGGCCGCAAGCCGGCGCGAGGTCCCGTTCATCACTGCGCGCAGTTTTAATTTTATTTTATTTCCCATCATAACCTTTCCCGGGAATCAGGAAATAGTCTTGATCAGATTCAGATTTCCCAGGAATCGCGTCTCCCGTGATTAAAACCTAATGACGACCCGCCCAGGGTGGAGAGGTTCTTTTCTACGACCCGCCCACATTGAAGAGGTACTTTTTTAGATGGAAACGCGCCTGGAACCGTGTCGAGTCGAGGCGAGTTGAGTCGAGTCGAGCTGATACTGTCGGTGGAAAAGCGGCATAAGCTTTATATCTAGGATACGCCGCAAAAGAGATTCTAGCTCGCTACCGCTATGCTGTTGCTTTTTATAAACAGGTGAAGGTAGACTTCTTCTATCTCGCTAAAAACTTGCTCACTTCATTTGCGTGTCCGTTGTTGCCCCCTATGTGTAAATGTTGCAACTTTGTTAAATGTGCTCAGTGCTGCCCTCTGTGGTTATGTGAGAGTATTACCTCCTAATTGTTAAATGTGCTCAGTGCTACCCTCTGTGGTTATGTGAGAGTATTACCTCCTAACTGTGCTCGGTGCTGTTCTACGTGGCTATGTGAGAATACTACAGCTAAAATGTGTCACAAGAGAATATTACAGCTAAAATATGTCACAGTGCCTACATTATCTAAATTTCTATTATTTCATCCAGACCCCTGTTTTGTGAACCACCTCATCACAGGCCTTTCACAAGAGTTTCGGGTGGGAGTCCTCTCTTCTTTGTCTTCAAATTATGTGGCTAAAACCTCCAATCAGCTCTGGGGGAACACATTTTTCCATCTTCTTAAAACAGTCTAAAAGCGATAGCTTAGGGCAGGGGTCGGCAACCCAAAATGTTGAAAGAGCCATATTGGACCAAAAAAACAAAAACAAATATGTCTGGAGCCGCAAAAAATTAAAAGCCTTATATAACCCTTATAATGAAGGCAACGCATGCTGTATGTATCTATAGTAGCTATATTAGCTTATCAAAATGACTAAATTAACTACAAATACATAATGAGCCTTCATGATTTAGGCCAAGTCCACACGTACCAAAACGATCTTTTTTTTCTCTGTTTTCCCTGGCATCGTTTCAAGAACATTTGCGTCCACACGGATCCATCTCAATACGACTCAACACGCTACTTCATGTTCCAGGCGTATAGGTGGCGCTGTTTTAACCCTTTTGATCGTCTCAATTGGCGCACGCATGGCTGTTGTTTGTTTGTAAAATGTGGCTTATGTGGTTGTCCATCAGTCTTTTTTTCTCAGCGTGGTGGCACAGGAGCATAATATTTTGCGTAGTGGTGGGCCGTTATCGGCGTTAACGTGCTGCGTTAACGCGAGACTCTTATCGGGCGATAAAAAAAATATCGCCGTTAATCTATTCTCAAAATTGAACTAACCAGAAGCTGAGTGTTTAATAAAATATACTGTCCATAATCGCGCCATATGCTGGAGACAATGTAGCAATGATAATAGAAACAACTTGGGTGAGCGATGACACGTTTTGGGTTGATCGTGACATCAGAGCGTCGAAATAGTTGGTGTTGTTGTTGTTGTAATAATCCAAATCTTCCTCCGAGCTACCCGCCTTGGTACGGCGGTAGGCGGACGCGTACCAGCCGTCTGCCGTCAACGCCGCCGCCCCGGCTGCCGCGACGCGCACCGGAGACGAGCGTGCCGTGGACCTGTAGCGAGAGCACGTCCCGGCGCCGTTATATTTTCCCGCGTTTGAGTTTGTGATAGTAAGCGTGTAGTAAATTATACTAGAGTTTGTGATGCATTTTGGAAACAGGAGATGAGCCCCTGGTCTAATGCGCCACCTGGCTTGAGAAACCCCATCTTTTTCCATTTTCAAACATTTTTGAAAAAGCTCCAGGGAGCCACTAGGCGGCGTTAAAGAGCCGCATGCGGCTCTAGAGCCGCGGGTTGCCGACCCCTGGCTTAGGGGCAGGTGTAACCATTATAATTTCGAGAATTAACAATTCACTCTGTCCTTATGCTTCCATGCTTCACTACCTTAAGCTTCGCCAACGCATGTCCCCTGATTCACCTCTGTTCACTTTGCCTAACGGATTGCCAATGACAAAGGAGTGGTTCAGGACACATCTCGCCAAGGTGGTGGAGGGCTGCGGCCTACCATCTCCCCTCTATACGGGTCACTCCTTCCGGATAGGAGCAGCAACTACAGCTGCGGAGCAAGGGCTGTCCGACTCATCCATCAAACGATTGGGAAGGTGGTCTTCTACGGCATACGAATCGTACATCCGATCAGATTCGAGATTATTTCGCCAAGCACAAACAACGCTCTCCAAAGTTGGTTAATTGGTCAAGGTATTTGTCATGTTTGCAATTACTGGTGGTGGTGGTGCTCGATTCTCACGTAAGATCCGGCTTTATTCCTATTTTTAAGGTATTACTGTTATCTATGTACAATTATTGACCACGTGTGGCTCACCAACTAAACACTCAAGGTTCGCTCGTAGCAACTCCGGTGAGTGCATATACCACGTTGGTGGCTCATTTCCAAACACTCTAGGTTGCTCGTAGTAACCCCGGTGAGTGCATAGACCACGTCGGTGGCTAACCAACTAAACACTCAAGGTTGCTCGTAGCAACCCCGGGGGTGCGTAGACCACGTCGGTGGTTTACTTCTAAACACTCTAGGTTGCTCGTAGCAACCCCGGCGAGTGCATAGACCACGTCGGTGGTTCAACACAAACAATCAAGGTTTGCCTGCAGCAACCCCAGCGGGCGTACTAACTTCACCGTTTATGTAGGCGGTTTTTAAACTCAACTGTGTTTTACGTGTAATATGATTGTTTCTAATTATGTGTTGTGCAATGGGTGCGTTGTTTATCTATCTAGGTCGGGTCCTTGCCCCTTCTCTACGGCGGGTATGTATCATCTCATTGTTTATTTTTGACTTATCCCATTTCTTTTGGGGTAGGCTCCGCCCCTGCCAGTCCTGACAGGTCATGCCGAGTTATCACTTACTCTTAATGTTAATTCCCATGGGGTTATTTCCTCTCTTTGGGGAAGGCTCCGCCCCTGCCAGTCCTGGTAGGACACGTCGAGTCCACACGCCAACCAGGGTCCATGACGGGGCTTACGCCAAAGACTCTTCATGCAAAGTTTTTTCTATCATGTCGCTGTAATAAATCATTATTTTTATTTCTGGGTGAATGAGTCTTTATGGGAGAACTGTCGGGAAGTTCAATACTCAACCTTGAACTAAAACAAAGAAATAAACAAAACGTTTTTCTTTCCCGAAAATCCGTTTCCTTTTGAGTTATTATGTTAGTTGTTCACACGTTTTAATGTGGGCTCGTAACATAAATGGGGGGTCGTCCGGGATTTGAGTATGTTTTGCGTGTTCATCCCAGGGATTGCGCATTTAAATTTTTTTCTTTTTTTGGGAAACATTTTTACTGCGTCCGCATTTGTTTACCCTTTTGACGCGTTATGGGGATTGCATTTTTGACCCAGTATTTCGATTTTTCCCAGTGTGCCAGGCTACCAGCACTGTCTATCACTTTTCTCGCTTTTTGTGAATTTTTTACCAGTTTTATCTGCTGCTTCTTTGGCTGTTTTTTCGCCATGTTCGATCTAGACAAGTTTATTAAATCTCCAACTCCCGACGCCTTCTCTGCCGCGACGCGCGATGATCTGGTGAGAGTTGCAGGTCATTATAAAATAGAGGTTCGGGGTAGTCCATCTAAAGCAGAGCTTTTAGATAGTCTTACGGAAGCTTTGGGCCGTCTCGGTATATTTACATTCGGTGACAAGGTGCCTCCCGTAACACCCCCGGCTGCTCCTGATCCTCCAATCACACCTACGGTCACCAAAGCGGCACTCGAGCTCCGTCGATTGGAGTTACGAGAAAAGGAGATTGAATGGGAGCGAGAAAGAACGCGACTCGAAGCAGACAGACAGACGGTGCGAGAGCGTGAGAAGAGAGACCACAAGCTTAGAATGCGAGATATGGAACTCGCCCAAGCCATTCGTTTAAAAGAATTGGATCTAAAAGCTCGTGAATCTGGCATTTCAAGCCAGCATTTTGATGTCACTCGTAATATAAGACTTGTCCCACCATTTAACGAGAAGGTTGTGGATAAGTTCTTTGCTCATTTTGAGAGAGAGAGCTACGGTTTTGAAATGGCCTTGAGATGTGTGGTCCATGACGTTGCAGTGCGTTTTTGTGGGTAAAGCGCAGCAGGCTTACTCGTCCCTGTCGTTAGAGGATGCTGCTGATTATGAGAAAGTAAAACAATCAGTTTTACGCGTTTATTCACTTGTTCCTGAAGCGTACAGACAGAAGTTTCGCAACTACCAAAAGCCTGAGTCGCTCACGCACGTCGAGTTCATGCGGGAGAAAGAATTATTGTTTGATCGTTGGCTTAGCTCTCAGAATATAACAACATTTGAGGACCTTCGTGATATAATAATTCTAGAGGACTTTAAAAACTGTCTCCCGAAAAGTGTTGCCACCTTCGTCAGTGAGCACAAAGATTTGACAGCGTCCAACGCAGCGGTGCTGGCTGACGATTATGTGCTGGCGCATAGGGGCGCGAACCCTGTCGGCAGCACCACTTGCAAAGGCGGGCAGCGGCCCTCCTTGCAGGTCTTCTTCGGGGGTAAAAAACGCTGGTCATAGAAGACTCTGTTACACCGTACACGTAAAGTCCAACTACACAGCGAGCCAGTGAAGGTTATTTGCCTACCAGGGGCCAGGGCTCCCGACATCAAAGCTAATCTTAGGGTGCTGGCATGTGGTCAGACCACATACGGGGTTAGACTAGACGCACCAAATACAGACACTAGTTTCGACAACGTAATTCATGAAGGCACCAACGATACTCGAATGAGACAAACCAAAGTCACATAGTTATGCTGAGTGATTTAATCAAGAAGATAAATTCTCTCTGGCCCTTTACCTGACAGGGGTAATGATGAGCATTATAGTAGATTATAATTTGTATCCCAGAACCCCCAACAGATATTCTAGGAAGCCACATACCTTTGACCAAGGCCAAATAAATTGTGTTTTAAAATGTTAAAACAATGAACTACGTATTCTTGTGAGAAACCCATGACATAGAGGGTTATGCAGGTAGACTAATAACTCCTTAAACTAAGAGATAAGGCCGGACAGCTCAGACTTGGACAAGCTCCCCTGTCTGCTACTGCCTGACATCATCAGAGCAGCAGATGGATTCCTGACACGTTCTGAAAGACAAATATATAGAATTTGAATGCATATGATAATTGTAAAAGACCAAGAACATTGCGTTCTTGGTCTGCTCTGCTACTTGCCGCTCCTCGCTGGAATGGCAAAATTAATTCTGGGGTATCTGTGCTTCCAAGTTCCTACAAAATACCAACCGGTGCATCCTGGGTAAAATGGGTGTGTCGAAAACACTTTTGACCCTTCATTGCAAAATGCAAACTTCTGTATTAGGACAGTACTTGGTCCGCAACAGAAGACATATCGTGGCACACGCAAAGTCCAATCCATGGAATCAGCCGTTAAAAGCCAGTCTGCATCATGGCAGGGGATGCGGACAAGGAATACAGCGCAGGAGGGAGCATGAGAGCTTCAGCTCACCACATACTAGTAGCCTGGGTGCTTAAAGCGTGGAACAAGCTGGATACGGAGCGGGTGAAAAACTGTGTGTGTGTGTGTGTGTGTGTGTGTGTGTGGTAGGTTACCTTCCAATAACAGACGAGTCTCGTCCGGTAGGTCCTCCAGGTCTTCCAGACTTCTCAGCAGGTCCTGTGCTGTGACCTTTCCTGGTGTTCGGCACTTCCACAGCTGCAACATGTTCCGTCTCTGCATGAACTCTTGTTTCTCTTTTTCCTTGATGTCGTCCAGATCTTTGATCTTCAGCCCCAGGTGGATGGCCACCTGCTCCCACTTGTCTCCCAGCGTTTTGGCCACATTCATGAGCTGCTTATAGGACAGATCCTGCCCTGCGGAGTGGGTTTCATTGTCCGTGTCTGTAAAAAAGACAAACACAATCCACACACAGGCGGGTCAAGTTCCACCGTCTGACGAGGTACCACTCAACAAAAATGTAGATATTACCAATTTTGAAATGGGTGCGAGGGTTAAGGTGAGGCTACAAACCTGAACCAAACCTATAAACGTATAATATAAAAAATTATACATAAACTACGTGCAGCGGTGGAAAAAAACATTTTGCGCCTTCTGTAAGGGGTGACAGTGAGCCACGCCACCACTATATTTGTACATACAAAGTTCAGCAACTTAAACATTTTATTCAGCCCATTTAAAAAGGTATTTACTAAAAGATTTACTTGGAAACAAAAAAACACTTTTCATCCCAGGCTTTGAGGGCCCTCCCACCATTGGGGCCAGGGGCGGAGTGGGGCACTAAAAGCCACCGGCCCTCCACCGGCCCAACACACCATCAACAACACAAAAAACATTTATGTCACTTTAAAATACTAAATCTATTTTTTTAATCTGGATGAAGACCCAGATTATGTTATGTTTCTTTGAGTGGAACTCCTCCATCAGTTCTAACCTAGCCAACCGCCGTAAAGCAAGAAGAAGAAGAAGATTGAAGCGTGAGTGACCGTTCAAATGCCATGGCGCTGCTGAGAAAATAGTAGGCCTACACCCTGAAATATCAAGCTGTCAGTTGTCAAATTTGCTGACCAAAATGTTAAACTTCAATAATTGTTTGTAGTCAACTTACATAGTCCATTTATTTAAGCTCTCAACAGCATAACCATACAGCATCGCCACATCGGCAGGAAAACACGGCACATGCAAAGTCCAATCCATGGAATCGGCCGTTAAAAGCCAGTCTGCATCATGGCAGGGGATCCGGACAAGGAATACACCGCAGGAGGGAGCATGAGAGCCTCAGCTCACCACATACTAGTAGCCTGGGTGCTTAAAGCGCGGAACAAGCTGGATACGGAGCGGGTGAAAAACTGTGTGCCCTGCACAGAGTTCAATGTTGTCATAGCCGTTACGTCTTTCTGACCAATCGCAGTTCAAAGCCCACCTGGGCTGCACCACTTGGGGAGGGGCCGCTCATTTACTCCCCTCTGCACATACCGACTTGGTTGCGATGTTGACAGTTTGTGAGTGTTGCGTGTGTTGAGTGAGTGAGAGGCTGCGGGCGCACAGCTCAGGCTGCCGGACGGCGCAGCAAGGAACTTTTATAAACGCAATATTGTTATCCCACAGTAATCAGCCTGGGGGCCACGAAACGCTAACGGTCCACTGGGAATTCTGGAACCGACTCTCCCGATTACCACTCCGCCACTGATTGGGCCCCTGGGTACCCAGTCCTGCTTTCCCCCCACTATGATGTGTGTGGGTGTGGGTGTGGGTGAGGTAGGTTACCTTCCAATAACAGACGAGTCTCGTCCGGTAGGTCCTTCAGGTCTTCCAGACCTCTCAGCAGGTCCTGTGCTGTGGCCTTTCCTGGTGTTCGGCACTTCCACAGCTGCAACATGTTCCGTCTCTGCATGAACTCTTGTTTCTCTTTTTCCTTGATGTCGTCCAGATCTTTGATCTTCAGCCCCAGGTGGATGGCCACCTGCTCCCACTTGTCTCCCAGCGTTTTGGCCACATTCATGAGCTGCTTATAGGACAGATCCTGCCCTGCGGAGTGGGTTTCATTGTCTGTGTCTGTAAAAAAGACAAACACAATCCACACACAGGCGGGTCAAGTTCCACCGTCTGACGAGGTACCACTCAACAAAAATGTAGATATTACCAATTTTGAAATGGGTGCGAGGGTTAAGGTGAGGCTACAAACCTGAACCAAACCTATAAACGTATAATATAAAAAATATATACATAAACTACGTGCAGCGGTGGAAAAAAACATTTTGCGCCTTCTGTAAGGGGTGACAGTGAGCCACGCCACCACTATATTTGTACTAGTGGTGGGCCGTTATCGGCGTTAACGTGCTGCGTTAACGTGCTGCGTTAACGCGAGACTCTTATCGGGCAATAAAAAAAATATCGCCGTTAATCTATTCTCATAGTTGAACTAACCAGAAGCTGAGTGTTTAATAAAAAATACTGTCCATAATCGCGCCATATACTGGAGACAATGTAGCAATGATAATAGAAACAACTTGGGTGAGCGATGACACGTTTTGGGTTGATCGTGACATCAGAGCGTCAAAATAATTGGTGTTGTTGTAATAATCCAAATCTTCCTCCGAGCTGCTGTTGGGAAAAACAGTCTGCCTAGTTACTTGACCAGATAAAATGAGACGGAGAGGTAATAAAGTCTATCAGCACGAGGGCCTCGGATTTATTGAGTAAAGTAGTAAAGGTAATACTGATTCATAAAGCGTGAGAGATCGAATATTCTACGTCCCCTAACAGCGCTGAGGTCGTCCGGAGCTTCGCCTCCGAAGAGGTCCTGCCTCGGAAGAGCACCCGTGATCCGGTGCATGTGAAACTTATAGTATCTTTCCTAGCCAGGTGTGTGTGTTAGACTTTGTGTGGGTTATCGAGGGTTCTCTTGTCCCTGAGCCTCCGGGTTGTGTTGTCTTTCTGTGTGATATGTGTGTCCTCGCCATCCAGCTGTGGCAGAGTGTTCTCCGCAGACTGATAGGGGGGCTCGAGGGTCATCTTGACCCTCTTGAATGTGTGGTGTGTTGTGTTTATTAGATTTGGACCCAGAGTTGACTATATTCGTAATGTAATGTCTGTTAGGTTATTTTTGCCCATCACTGCCCGCCTTGGTACGGCGGTAGGCGGACGCGTACCAGCCGTCTGCCGTCAACGCCGCCCCCACCGCCGCCCCGGCTGCCGCTGCTGCCGCGTCGGGCACCGGAGACGAGCGTCCCGTGGACCTGTAGCGAGAGCGCGTCCCGGCGCCGTTATATTTTCCCGCGTTTGAGTTTGTGATGCATTTTGGAAACAGGAGATGAGCCCCTGGTCTAATGCGCCACCTGGCTTGAGAAACCCGTTCTCAAATACTTACTTTTAGTCATTATTTAGGTAGCACACACATACTATGAATGCCTTCGGCAGAATTCAAATGAGCCATTTTAATCTAGATTAATATAGATTCATTCCAAGATTAATCTAGATTAATCTAGATTTAAAAAAATTAATCTATGCCCACCACTAATTTGTATATACAAAGTTCAGCAACTTAAACATTTCATTCAGCCCATTTAAAAAGGTATTTACTAAATGATTTACTTGGAAACAAAGAAACACTTTTCATCCCAGGCTTTGAGGGCCCTCCCACCATTGGGGCCAGGGGCGGAGTGGGGCACTAAAAGCCACCGGCCCTCCACTGGCCCAACACACCATCAACAACACAAAAAACATTTATGTCACTTTAAAATACTAAATCTATTTTTTTAATCTGGATGAAGACCCAGATTATGTTATGTTTCTTTGAGTGGAACTCCTCCATCAGTTCTAACCTAGCCAACCGCCGTAAAGCAAGAAGAAGAAGAAGATTGAAGCGTGAGTGAACGTTCAAATGCCATGGCGCTGCTGAGAAAATAGTAGGCCTACACCCTGAAATATCAAGCTGTCAGTTGTCAAATTTGCTGACCAAAATGTTAAACTTCAATAATTGTTTGTAGTCAACTTACATAGTCCATTTATTTAAGCTCTCAACAGCATAACCATACAGCATCGCCACATCGGCAGGAAAACACGGCACATGCAAAGTCCAATCCATGGAATCGGCCGTTAAAAGCCAGTCTGCATCATGGCAGGGGATCCGGACAAGGAATACACCGCAGGAGGGAGCATGAGAGCCTCAGCTCACCACATACTAGTAGCCTGGGTGCTTAAAGCGCGGAACAAGCTGGATACGGAGCGGGTGAAACACTGTGTGTGTGTGCGTGCGTGCATGCGTGCCATGATGCAGACTGGCGTGCGTGCGTGCGTGTCACTTTCTTCGAGCCTGCCCTGCACAGTTCAATGAGTTCAATGTTGTCATAGCCGTTAGCCGTTGGGGAGGGGCCGCTCATTTAATCCCCTCTGCACATACCGACTTGGTTGCGATCTTGATCTTGACAGTGATGCATGTGTTGAGTGAGTGAGAGGCTGCGGGCGCACAGCTCAGGCTGCCGGACGGCGCAGCAAGGAACTTTTATAAACGCAATATTGTTATCCCACAGTGATGGGCAAAATAACCCGATGAGCACGACACACTATAGAAACACACCATACAAGGCATATGCATTACACCGCTAACCCTTATCTGCCCCAACACATCAGCAGCCGGCCATCCTCCACATTAAGGCCCCAAGCACAGGCAGGAGGACACGAGTGAGCGCATACAACCCGATGACCACGACACATTATAGAAACACACCATACAAGGCAACACATGAAGGGGGGATCAAGAAACATATTACCAGACATGGTTAACCCGTACATCAAAAAGACACACCACATAAAACCTATGCACCACGTAGTTAATTCTTGTTTAAACCAACACAGGAATGACTGGCCATCCTCCAGATCGAGGCCCGAATCAGGAGGCCCGTCATTAAAACTCAGAACAATGCACCACACACTCGCTGGCCCTGGAGCCAGTCTACTGATAACATGGCACCCATAACTCCCAAGATATTCCTTGGGAAGCCCTCGCACCTGGTCTGAAGGAGCACTGAGCACTCATAAATTGTATCAGTGACCAGAGACTCAAGGTCAAGATGTGCACTCAGAGACACACACAAACACCTACCCTAAGCACACACACCTCGATAGGAGGAGAAACACAGCATAAGACTATACCACACAGATCATCTCACACTCTTCTGAAGCAGAACTTCCAAGGAGGCGAAGCTCCAGACGACCTCAGCGCTGATAGGGACTTAGAAATATTCGATCTCTCACGCTTTATGTACCTGTATCACTTTTACCATTTTACTCAATAAATCCGAGGCCCTCGTGCTGATAGCATTTATCACCTCTCCGTCTCATTTTCTCTGGTCAAGTAGCTAGACAGACAGATTTTTCCCAACAACAGTAATCAGCCTGGGGGCCACGAAACGCTAACGGTCCACTGGGAATTCCGGAACCGACTCTCCCGATTACCACTCCGCCACTGATTGGGGCCCTGGGTACCCAGTCCTGCTTTCCCCCCACTATGATGTGTGTGTGTGTGTGTGTGTGTGTGTGTGTGTGTGTGTGTGTGTGTGTGTGTGTGTGTGTGTGTGTGTGTGTGTGTGTGTGTGTGTGTGTGTGTGTGTGTGTGTGTGAGGTAGGTTACCTTCCAATAACAGACGAGTCTCGTCCGGTAGGTCCTCCAGGTCTTCCAGACTTCTCAGCAGGTCCTGTGCTGTGGCCTTTCCTGGTGTTCGGCTCTTCCACAGCTGCAACATGTTCCGTCTCTGCATGAACTCTTGTTTCTCTTTTTCCTTGATGTCGTCCAGATCTTTGATCTTCAGCCCCAGGTGGATGGCCACCTGCTCCCACTTGTCTCCCAGCGTTTTGGCCACATTCATGAGCTGCTTATAGGACAGATCCTGCCCTGCGGAGTGGGTTTCATTGTCTGTGTCTGTAAAAAAGACGAACACAATCCACACAGGCGGGTCAAGTTCCACCGTCTGACGAGGTACCACTCAACAAAAATGTAGATGTTACCAATTTTGAAATGGGTGTGAGGGTTAAGGTGAGGCTACAAACCTGAACCAAACCTATAAAAGGTATCCTGTCACACTAGCCCCACACACACGCACGGTGACACGTACACACACACAGAAAATGTATGTTTGGTACATGAACTGTACTAAAATCATCCACAAAATAGGCATGCATTAAATGATCTTACATTTAAGTATACCTTCAACCTGAAATCATCTTAACTTAAAGAACATAGACCGGTGCAGAGTTTTGAGTGACAGGTCTGATGGCCCTCCCTCACCTCTAATTACTATTGGACAGGTGCCAATCTCCCACCCCTCATACTAACGTTATTGGGTTGAATCGAAACGTCAATTTAACCTCACGTGTATTGGTATTGATTGATGTTTGTAAAAGAATATTATAATAATCCCGCCGTTTTTTTTCAAAACCAGCCCAAATTGTATGTACCCGCCCAATCTGGCAACACTGACCGCAAAGGAAACAATTAAACAAGAGCTTGGGTTTAGAAGAAGCCAATTTAAATTTACAGCGGGGGTCGATGACGTATAAAAAAAACTTGGAGGCGCTGAGTATCTTATGAAGCCACCCATTTAGAGAATGTATGAGACTAACAACATCGGACTATGAGGAAACCAGCGGATCTGAACTGAGTATACACTTTGTCATTTTCCATTACAATAGCACAGTATAGCCCAACCAATTGACCCTACAAAAAAACTCTGACTCTGATCATTCTCCATTCTTATGAAACCAATGGGCATATAATATCATAGGCTACAGTAGCATAATAGGTTGCACCAAAATGTTACAAAGTCCTAAGATGATATGACAAACACAGCTTACCTGCCATAGTTCTGGGTCGGCGTAGGCTATGTGACTTTGTTCCGATGCATCATCAACCAACATGAATCTACTTTTGTTTTTACCTCACCAACTTCATTCATCTTGCATTTTCTTCCATGACGTGTTACGTGCATGCAGACCAACAGGTTTTTATCTAGTCCACCTAATTGTCATCACTCCCCAATAAGGTAAATATTTTGACAATGCGTAGCAGTATAAAATAACACTTTCGTATCGTAGGCCTATCACTTTTGTCCAATGTAACACATTGAAAAGGTTTTCAGCAATGTTAATGTTAATATGAACAACACTGTGTATAGTGTTATCAGGAGTCTACAGAACACAAGGACAGTGATTCTGAACTGAGTACATATTTTGTAATTTTCCATTTCAATACCACAGTATAGACCGACCACTTTAGAAGGCCCTTTTTAAAAAGGTTAAAAAGTTTAAAAAATTAGTTTTATGACAAACATGGCTTACCTGCCATAGTTGCAGGTCAACGTAGCCTACGTGTATGCACACCTGATGCTGACCAACAGGTTTATATTTAGATTATTAGATTGTTGTCACACAATGCAGCCCATTCAGCCCCATTCAGCCTCTCCTGGCTACCTGGCAGTTCTGGATCTAATTTCAATCCTGATAAAGATTTTGACAAGTAAGAGCAGTGGCGATTTACATTTTATATCAGCACCCCTACAAAAATATATCTGACAGAAGTGTTGGGTTAAATTTTTTTGTTATAACAGTGACTCATAGTTCTGTGCAAATCGGCATATCAAGTTGCATGGACTTCACTTGTAAGGCATTTTTCAAGTCTCTTCATAACATTCTAAGCAGGAACTGGATTGCTGCCATTCCAAGAAGGATCCTCGATGTGCAATAAAGAAGCCAATACTTTTTGTAATGGCTTCTTTATTGCTCTAATGCCATACAGGCCATACTTGTACAGCATTCAGAAAATTTGACTCATCAAAATGTTACTCATCTTTTTGTTATAGCAGCCACTCAACAGTTTTTTAGTCTGAGATTGTCTTACCTCTTGCCTGTTGCTACTTGTCCAGGTGCACAGATTGGAGGGATGCCCTGATTGAACTGTATCTGCATTGTGTGATTCTTCTTTCAATGCTTGAGGATATGGTGGACTGTCTCCATGGGGCTCTGATATTGAAACAAAGTCGTGCACATTTCTACTCATATCTGCTTTGCTATTACTTGATCTCTTACTTCCGTACAGGTCATTATGATTTAATCTTTGCCGTAGCACCAAATTCTTGGCCCGAAACATACCATACCCATACCATTGTACAGTGTACAACGAATTTGTAGCAGCATCCAAGTATACAAACAACATATAAATAGCAAAAAAAGAAAAAAAAGAATAAAAAAGTACAGTAGTGCAATGTACGCATAAAAGTTTTTTTTACAATTATTGCACGAGTGTGTGTGTGTGTGTGTGTGTGTGTCCGTTTGTGTTCAGTGCAGTGATGGCTTGTGGAAAGAAACAGTTTCTAAGTCAGTTTGTTTGTTCTCCCCCCCCCCCTTAAAAAGGGGGGGGGGGGGGAGATCCCTCTTTGGATCTATACGATTCACGTAAATTACCTATTTTGAGTTGAAAATGGCGAATTTCGCTGAAAGGTGACTAGTTTGCAGGTATGATAATGAGGAAGTAACAGACATTTTTGTGCAGGAATGATAACTATATTTAAATAGTACTCCCGACCACATGTTGAGCTAAAGCTAATTAGCTATCTGTGAGCTTGCTAGCTTGCTCTCGGTTATGTTTGTTTTTTATTTTATATTATAACTGTTTGTTATATATAACTTTTTGTTGCACAGGTCTGATGTGTTTTTGAGATGGCGCCACGGACGGCAGCCTCGGTGTTTCGGTGCGCATTGTTTTGTATTGTTTTGTTTGTTAATTCAGTTTTCTGCAACACTCGATGCTCTTACACCAGTCAGGAGCTTTTGGACATCAGGGGAACAACTCCAGTGGATTTATTCCCTGCTTTTCAGCTCCCTTACGTTGGATTATTGGACATTCTTGTCAAAGGTGCGCTCACCTGTGCTCACGCAGTGAAGTGCAGGAGGAGAGGAAAACGAGCCGGAGCGCTCGTGCGTCTCCGTCGGCGCGGACATCGCACGCCGTTACCTGGATTATTTCTTTCCAACGTGCGCTCACTGGATGAACTGCAGCTACTGATGGGGAAAAACAGAGACTTTTCCTCATCCTCTGTTTTGTGTTTTCACGGAGACATGGCTGTGTGCAGGGGCGGACTGGCCGTCGGGAGGTTCGGGAGATTTCCCGAACGGCCGGACGATTTCAGGCCGAGCTGGCCGGTCGTAATTTTTTATTTTTTTTAATGTTATTATATTATTTTATATTATTATATATTTTTTCAATTGAAGATGTAAAAAAAGAGAACAAGTTAAGTAAGCCGTGATTCGGGCTGGCCTGCTGGATATTTGCTTACAGCGCGAAACGGAGCTCTGGCCTGACGGTAAAACGGGGCCGATGTTTTACTGTCAATTTAGGGGGGGATCACCCCCACAGTGTATGGGGGCAAAGCGAGCGGCCAAAGCGAGCGGCCGAACGGCCCCTCCAAACTTGGACTGCTCCGCGGTCTGTCATTTCTGATTGGCTCAGCCTGACACACGGCGGTAATTTACTTCGAGTTAATCTCAGTTACACAGAAATACGAAAAATGTCAAAAAGGAAAAAAGGTGGTGGAGAGGAAAAAGAATTGGGTGGCACTCGAAGTTGAGGTTAAAAAGAAAAAAAATGTTAGAGCAAGACGCAGCCAAATGTGCTAAATTAACCGACCTTTTCCGTGGAAAAGCTAAGGTTGACGCCCCTGTCAGCGAGACCAATGATAAGGCAGGAACAGGACACAGCAGCAATCAGGGTCCAGCAGAGAGGAAGCAGAGTGAGCTCTACATCCAGATTATTTTTGATGACAAGCTGTGTGTTTTCTCTAACTATATACATCCAACTATATCAATCAAGGAAAGTCTGTCTGTCTGTGTGTGTGTGTGTGTGTGTGTGTGTGTGTGTGTGTGTGTCCTCATTTTTCTCCTAAACGGCTTGACCTATCACTCTGAAATGTCACATAGCCCCTCAATATATACCTGGCCAGAGACTGACAGAGCCATTTTTCTATATTGTCATTGCAAACATTGGTTTAAAAAAAGCTTGATTTGTGTGAAGCAGTAACCAGCAGTGAGGGGCAGACAATGTGACATCTTTGTATGTTGTTAGATATGACAATTCTTTCCCACTTTTTTTCATTCCACTAAAATAATTGTATCTTGCACTATTTAGATAATTTTCAGCCTTGATTTACCTTTCTAGGCACATGCAATTTCTAATATTTTGTACATGGACAAGATTGCTTATAAAATATTTCCCAGTGATCTTCACAAAATTCTAAACACATGCACATCCCAACATTGACATGTAGTTGCAATGCACATATCCACGGATAAGGACTAGTTTTTATTATTTTACACAGTGGCAAAATTCTACACGCGCTATTCCCGCGGTCTCATAAAAGGCCTCTCCATCCCAAAGTCCCGGGCCAAATTTTTGTCCCAGTCCATCCCTGGCTGTGTGGATCGATACCGGACTCTGCGCTACAGCTGGCAGGCTTCCAACTGCTGAGAGCGGATCGAGACGCACAACTTTCCGTATCTGTTTCTTCACTAACAGTGGCTAGTGTAACGACGTGACAGTCAGTGCGTTTACATGACACTCAAGAAAGTCGATTTATTGGCTTAGTCCAACTATGATTGGATTACTAAGATGCATGTATACACCTTAGTCGAGCTATACTCGAATCGGCTTACTCATAGTCGAGTTAAGACCCCTAGATAATGCGATTCATAGTCGAGCTAAGCGTGCATGTAGCCAATCGAATTGGCTTATGCGTTGATTTGCGTTCTGCGCATGCTCGAGATCTTTTCCCGTGGCCGTGAGCTGGAAGTAGAAGGAGACGATAGTCTTGTTGCGATTTATTTAAAAAGGTGGCGCAGAAGATGGAGGAAGCCGGTGAATGTAGTTACCCCCTATAAGAATTGTGTCCCGGCCGCGGGAGCGCGCATGTCATGCATTCATTAAAGGTGGAAGCACACGGACACTACGCTTCCATTTCACCCAAGGCTGAATTAAAAGTACATGTTTTCTAAATGTGGGTCATCAACGAGGTTGTAAAGTAGTAACTTCGGGCACATCTGTCAAAATAAATGTTTTTTTCTCCCGACGTGTTTACAATCTTTATTCATTCATTGCGCGGCGGCGGGTAATGTATACGGACGGGCGGCGGAGGGGCAGCTCCGGTGGGAGAAAGATGTTTTCAGTAGACAGCTGTCAACTAACTTTGGGTCGGCGATTTATTTAAAAAGCTGGCGCAGAAGATGGAGGAAGCCGGTGGCAATAAATAAGATTCTGATTCTGATATGGTGTCGCTATTCAAACAGGTGGGCTTTCATAAATGTGAGATTCAAATGTTGTTATATAAATGAACCACTATACGATCACGTGTTCTATGTAAAATGTCTATATGTATGTATGTATGTATTTAAAAAAAGAAATCGATCTGAGCTGGAGATCACAATAAAGAGGATCAGCGTGAGACAAAGTCCTGTGTAGCGGTGTTGTCCTTCCAACGCTCCACACAAGTCCGCGGTCGAACACAACCGGTTACACCAGTACCACATGAGTCGCCCAAGGACCCCAAGGTTGGGGACCGCTGATCTAAACAATACCTACTTTTGCAGCTGGGATTCTGTTGGGTTATTGCACATTGAAAATACACATTATGACGGAATAGAAAAGAAAAAGAGAGTAATAATATTGCACAGTATACAGATATTGCACGGTTATGAGGTCAGTGCATGTGTGAGTTCAGGGTGGTAATGGCTCTTGAGAAGAAACTGTTCTTGAGTCTGTTAGTCCTTGTTTTGATGCACCTGTCGCGCCTTCCTGAGGGCAGCAGGTCAAACAGGTCAGACCCAGGGTGGGAGCTGTCCTTGATTACATTTTTTGCCCGGCTGAGGCAGCGGGAGGTGTAAATGTTCATCAGGGAGGGGAGAGTAAAGAGAGGAAAGTAAAACATATTTGGCATAATGTCAACTTGTTTTACCAAGTGTATGATCACAGCCATATAAAAATTACTTTAAAAATATGTATAGGCCTATCTATATTTACATGTAGGGCATCTAGCAAACTTTAATGCCGTCTGCAACGTTAGCTGCTGTGGTCTGTGGGGGCGAGGGGTCTGTGAGCGTTATGGACCGGATGGCAAGCTAGCTTGCTCCGCAAGCGCTCATGGAGCTTCTCGACTCCGAAAACGTTAGTGCACATTTTTGATTCACCAGCAATTCCAGGAAAACTGCTAATATTCAAGATCTACACGGTTGATTCTTTGTCCTAAAAAATTAGCAAAAGTAAATTTAGTGATGAAATAGAATATGGACATTTAAAAAAACATTCCGTTGTAGGTCTGCTCTGGTGCTTTAATTGTAACCGTCTTTGTGAAATGCAAACTTGTGTATTAGGGACAGTACTTGGTCCGCACAAAGTGACGATACACAAATACAGACAAGAACACAGATTGAGAAAGTCACATAAACTTCTTTATGGTGCATTTATGGATATTAAGTAGTGCACTATGTGGAGAACCAGATTCATACAATCACATTTTTCGGACAACATAAGCACCATTGAGGGCACAAGTAGTGGACCAATTGGAACAGAGCCTTGGTAGCTAGGGACTGGTGGGCAGACTGGGAGGAGGGCCTTCAGGGACGGGGAAGACCACACAAAACCGCAGAGAGTTGGCATGTTGGGGCATCTGTCTACATCCACCGATGCGGTCGAACTTCTTGCTCACATCTTTGTTAACCGTCGTCAGGATACTGGCTAACTCTTGGTGACTGGGAAGTATAGAACACACACAGTCCCAGTCAGTTATGAGTGAACAGTTAATCATTATGAAGTATGATTCCTTCAGTCAGAAAGAGCTTTACTTGCACTCATGGATTCTATTTTCTAAAATTAGTATTAGGATACTAATTTAAAATGCAAAAAAACAAATGTATATGTATATTATAATGGCAAAGAAAATAAATATATACAAATTAAAAATCTAAGATAATTAGTGAAAAGCGTGCAAGCATGCAAAGCCTATGGTAAATTACATTTACTAATTCATTGGCTTAAAAGTTATTTCAGAATTTGAAACTAGATACAATGTCAGACAACAACGTCTTAGGTAGGTTTCACTTACCATGGAACCAACTTCACAAGGTTCTGGCACAAGGACTGGATGAACCAGGAGCCTTTCTCCTCGAGTCTCACAGAGACATAGGAGGGAGTGGTAGCCATGGCAGTCAAGAAATCTGCCGTGCTGGGTATCAACTCACTCGCGAACACGGCATCGCTGCAGAGGTCCCCAGTGCTGCTGGGTCCGTCTGTCTGGGAGCGGACCCCAGTGCTGCTGGGTCCGTCTGTCTGGGAGCGGACCCCAGTGCTGCTGGGTCCGTCAGTTTGGTCGCTGACCTCTGGGCGGGCGGGTCTGTTTGCCTGGACGGGGACCGCCTGCTCTTTCTGTTTGCCCTGGCAGGCCTGGATGAAGAACAGCTTGGGCTTCCCTCTCAGAGAGGCGCACCGCACCCCATTCAGATAGTCAGTGAGGTCCTTCAGCAGGACCACCCTCCCGTCCACCCCGTACACGCCGCCCTCCCGGCCGTGGCTCAGGACCACGCAAGCCACGCAGTCCATCCCACCGTGGTCCCTGCTGGCCAGCTCCCGCATGGAGTCGAGCATCTGGTAGCTGGTGAGGTCCTTCAGCACCTCCACCTTGAAGCCCAGCCAGGTGAACACACGCCTCAGGCTCTCTGCAGGACCAGTGGCACATGCGCGCACACACACACACACACACACACACACGTGAGTGTTTGTACTGTATAATACTGAATAATCTATAAATAAGCAGAATCTGGACTAAGACTGAGACTATATACTATGTAAGTATGGTATTAGTATAGCATGGGCCTACCTTCATCAATGTTTGTCCCCATCCGATCACTTAACCCTGTAAGCAGAATCTGGACTAAGACTGAGACTATATACTATGTAAGTATGGTATTAGTATAGCATGGGCCTACCTTCATCAATGTTTGTCCCCATCCGATCACTTAACTTTAACACGCTACGGGAAGGGCTGAAGTCAAAGTTGTTGACGATCAAGCAGAAGCCTCTCTGTTGAGCCTTCATGGGATATGGAGTATCCACATTCTCTGTAATGAACGTGACAGGATAAAAAGAAGAAGAAGAATCTTTATTTGTCATTGCATATGTACAAGTACTACACAATTAAATGAGATCTCTGCATTTGACCATTACTAGCAGCACCACTAGGAGCAGTGGCAGATTTTTTTTTAATGACTTGGACTTGAACACTGGAGACCGGACTTGGAATCGAGGCATAGTGACTCGACTACAACACTGCTTTGTATGGAGTCACGTTGCTCGTCGCGTTTGGTGTGAACGCACAGTAACACCGGCGCCGCTGACTCGGAGGAGGGCTTTATTTCGAATGACCAATAACAAGCCTAGCCCAAAGAATTTACATTCATACGCATTTAAATGGTTGCTGGCAGTGGCATGTACGATCTATCACACAATTAAACGAGGATAAACCCTATGTATTTTTGTTGATTTATTTCGTAGCCTATTTATAATAGTTGATTCATAGTTGGAAGATATATTCGAGTGAATATTTCACGGAGGGGCGGTGCCCTAGTGCCCTCTATTAACCCACCGCCACTGACTAGGAGCATTTAACCATCACTAGCTACAGCACTAGGAGCATTTAACCATCACTAGCTACAGCACTAGGAGTATTTGACCATCACTAGCTACTAGGGATGGGTTCAAATAATCGATTCAAGTATAAATGTATAAATGAGGAATGAAGGAAGGAATAAATTAAGTATAAATGTATCTTCCGATATCGATTATAAAATCTCATAATCTATCTTTTAATCTAAGCCTTTTCCCGTGGATGTGTGAAGTGGCCACGTGAGCGACGTGCGTTTCTTGACGGCCAAGCAGGCGGCGCAAATGGATGAATGGCGCAGCTTTCGTGTAATTCTACTTGCGCGAACAGCTCAATTTGAAATATTTGAATTTTCCCTCAAATTTCACATGACACTTTGTCTTGACAGCCTGTCAGTGCTATCTTACTAAAGTCCAGAGTCCAAGTGATTGTTGCGGTTTGCGGACTCCCGGAGCTCTGTAATATATATATAATATATACATATAATATTACGGCCAAAAGCTGTATGCACCTCCGGATAATATTATGAACCCATAAACGACGGCGTTGGGTTATCCAACATCTCTGGTACTTCCACAACAACAACTGAATATATGTATACATGGTTCATATATGGGCTTTGTTAACCTATTCAAGGTTCTCTCTCTATCCCAGTGTGCTGCTCAGATCTGTTCAGATTTTGTCATGTTTCATTACATTCCTTGGGCCCTAGTTAGACGATTTCAAGCGCAGACGTAAAGCGCAAAGTCGAAGTAGCATTGTGGGTGGTTCTATGGCACTGTTGCTATTATGACGGCGAGATAAATTAGCTTTGCGCCCGATGCAAATCTAAAATGGGTTGGTCTGAAACCTGTAGGAGTGTTTTGGGCGTAACGTGCTTTGCTTAGGAGCACAGGCAGCAGTATTTACCTAACATGTAGGGATGGTATACGTTTGTAAATACTAAAAGATACCAATAAACTAGTCATGAGGTGAGTGCTGCATGCAGTGCTCAACTATTGTTCTTCTTAGGTTTTATTCTTTCTTTCTTTCTTTCGTGGAGCCTGATTCTAATTACCGGGGAAGAGGTAAAACCTTCTGGTTAAGGTGCATCGGTCTTTGACAGGCATCTGTCTTTTTGTGGGTGAAGGAGGTTCATCTTCAAAACGCTTCAGGACCTGTGGGATGGAGAGCACACGCAACCACCACTAGGATGAAACAACTACATGGCTGTTGGTCGTGGTCGGCTCTATCTGGATGGACGGGAATGTGAGGCTGTCCATCAAACAACCAGATATCCGCATGAGGGAAGGACACTCACTCCGCACGCCAGCCTAACGAGAACGAGTGACTTGCCTTTGTGAAGAGTTCATCGATGTGGTCCTCTTGTGCGTGGCGGTTGAAGATATCCACAATGTATTGGATGAAAAAAGAACCTTTCAGTCTATGTCTATACGACACCATACCTGCAGAATATAGTGAAAAGATAATTAGAAGTCATCGATCAGAGAAATAGGGTGTTTATTTGCAAGTCCTAATTTGAACAGTTAGTTTGTTTTGTATCCTCAGCCTATATCTTTTTTAAGTTGGATTTTCAGGCTTCCATAACGAAGAGTAACAGCTTCATCAGCACAGACAGAAATAAATAAACTCACCGGGGGTGCAGGACAAAAACGAAACCAAGTCTTTTTCATTTTGCACAGACCCTGGGACAGACCCTCCCCCTTTATCGGGAAGAGAATACAGTGAATGTAGTAGTACAGTAATTCACTCGTGGTTTCGGGAATCATTTAAAACGTAATATGGTAAAACTGGTTTATGGTTATGGTAAGTTCAAATCGAAAAAGGAACCCCAAGCACACCTGTTCTGTCGGCTTGGATGATGATGACTTTGGGTTTGTCTACCAGATTTCCACAATGATTTGAATCCAAGTATTTGTAGATATTGTCAATGGGGAACAAGTCGGGGTTTGCAGACCAGTGATGGACACCTAAAATGTATCCCATCACCCCATCGGACATGATGACCACAAAGACAGAGTCTGTCGTGGCCAGACGGGGGTCTTTAGAAAACCTTCTGACGGCCTCGTCCATCTCCTGTGTAGAACATGAATCAGTCAACGAGACACTCATCGCAGGACCACAGATCACATGATATCTCATGTGTGTGAGGCCCAACGTACCGCTCCACTGAGGTCTTTGTATTGCTCCACGTTGTATCCGAGTGAGATCAGCAGTTTGCTCATATCCTGCTCGTCTTTCTCAGCACCATCCCGATTTTTTTTCCCATGGGCAAAGTGCACATTGGTGATCAGCAGAGCCATACGCGTCCTGGTGGCTGGGGCCATGACGGCGTATATCTGACCATATCATTCAATATAATAAAGGAAACAGGTGCATGACATATTACTGATACAGTATGCATTATCTTATCTGATCGTTTGATACCTTGATAGTTCACATCAAATTATATGAGCCTATACCAATCAGAACAACGCACCAGATAACCGTTACGCATGTTTATGGTTGGCTAAAACACATGCATGAAGTCAATGTTAGAGGAATAACAGCCTTTAAAGAGCAGAGGAAGGACTAACGTTGCCTCTGTCCTTCAGCTTCTCTGTCTTGAACTGCTCAGAGCTGTGGATGAGTTCAGAGGTCCTGCCCTGCATCTCTGTTGGGGAAACTTCCAGTAACAGAAAATAAAGGTCACTCGTACATTTGGTGCAGTGTTTTACTTAACAAATTTGATCCGAATAATTGCATGCAAGTCACCTTTATACGATGCTTTAACCTCCTGAGATCCAGCCAAAAGGCTTCCTGCTAGAATGTTAATGTTAATGTTAATTCATTTTAACTCACATTACAGGGGAATATATATGTCTCACAACTGAAATAAAACCAACGCAGTGAATACAATGTTGTGACTTTAGTGTTTAAAAAAATCTTTCTTCATTCCTCAAGACTGAAGCCACCATTTATTCTCCTCAGGTCAGATCTGTTTGAGGTGCAGATATATTCAATTCAGCAGTCAATTCTGAAACAGCCAATTCATTGCAACATTACTGTAACACCAAAGGCTTCATCCAACAACAAATTTAATTGTAAAAAAAACAAACATTAGACCGCTGCTGTGCTGTTTGGGTATTTAAATTATAATTATTCAACACTTTTCAACAAAGTAGGGATAATGGCTTTGGATATGCAGTCTAAACAAATGTCCTGAAACAACAATAATTAATGGTTGGATCCCAGGAGATGAAAGGATAAAGAAGCTGTTCTGGTTTTAGGTCTTGTCAAAATAAAGTGGGCAGGGCTTATTGAGAAAACCCATTCCTGGTTACAACTCACCCACAGAATCAGAAGGGATCAGACGCAGGGTGATGCATAAGTATTTGTCCCTCTTCTTCATGCTATTGATCATTATCTGACTTGCTGGCTCCCCTTTGCCGATCACATCCTCGATCATACGCCGTGCCCGGTCTGTTGTGTTTCTCTGGTCCTGAATCACAGACCTCTTTTCCTCAGTACTGAACACCCCCTGCTGCCAAAGATCATCCAGGATACCTTTGATAACTGGGTCTGAAACGCTCTGCACAAAATCTGAAAATATCCTTTTTAGGTCTGAAACAGAATGCAAAAGGCAATATTAAATTTACAATGTCGTAGTCAATATCAATTCGTCTTTGGCCTGTTTTAAATCAAATAGCCTAGGCCTAAATACAAAGATCCAAATGAATGACTTGGTGGTGATTGTGTAGGCCTTCTGTGGTGATCTGGGGGCTTATGGTGCGTTCCAGCAACCCATAACCCGTGTTTTCACAACCTTCTACCCGTGAAAGTGCCCTGGAACAGCAGTCAAACCCGCAACTCACTACCAGTGAACTCGTACCAGATCGATGTAGGCCCACTCAGAGGCGCAGCTTGTGAACAGGCAAGGCAGGCAACTGCTTGGGGCCCCCAAGAAAAAAAAAAAAAAGGTTTCTTTCTTTTTTTCTTGGGGGCCCCCTGGTGAGCCCCTAAGAAGTATCACCCCTATGGCATTTACCACTTGTTTGACGAATATGATCTGCCAGACTTTGACAAACGGTTAAAGACTTTGCTTTAGTCGAGCCAATCGCTACATTTATGTGCTAAAAAAATTTTGCACCATTGTTTCACCTGAACACGTCTGCAGTGGGAGATGAGATTTTGACCGTATAAGCTGATATTGAGCTTAAGTCCAGGGCTCATGGACAATTGGGAACTTACTCACAAAGGAAAAGTATCCAACCATGAGGAAATGTGCTACTATGGAAGAAAATTTACCTTACATTATTATGCTAACATATACTTTTCATCTGGCCTATATGCTATATAAATATAATAATGATGAAAAGCTTAAGAAGACAAGTCACCACTCCTCTCTAACTGTGGCCTGGAGGGTGCCATAAGGTCTGTTGATTAACTTATGTGTTTACCCACTAACATAGAGGTCAAGGGTGACCTGAGGCTAGTCTAGGGGCAAGGACAAGCCGGACACCCCATTCTAGTGTCGTACCTGTAAACATGGTGTGTGCAGGAGATATCGTAAATAACAACATCCTCGATGGACAGAAAGGGTTTGCTCTTACTTGTTCGCGAGTAAAAATAAAGTCTTTTGTCATTCTTGCTCCGGTCTCCTCAAACTCTCTTATTTAAGTTATAGTGTTAAATGCGGTTTATCTACCACACTACTAAAAAGTGTGGGCACCCCTTTGCTAGGGCAAGCATTTGCCCTAGCAAAGGCCAGGAAACAGCATTTGTAGTTTGTTTACTGTTATATTAATGTTCAGAATTTCATATGTAGCACCTTCAAGGGTTTCGATGAGCACTGGAATTGTAAAGTGGGTTTAATTACCTAAGAAAACTATTCAAAATTACTCAATTGCTGTAACTAATTTGAGATAATTAATACCAAGTCACTTCACACCTCAGTTATGTGTGCATTTTAGACTCTGTTTATATATATATTTTTTAGTTGTATTGTTCTATATTTGTATTAATATAGTGCTAACAAATTAATGTGAACACTGACTCTTTCAGTGGAGTGGAATATTCAATGTATTTTGATTTGAGTACATAGCATTTGCACTAGCCATGGCATGTAAAACAGCATTTGCAAAATAAATGCTTTATGCATGGATGAACACTCGCCTTAATACTGGTTTGGTCAGATTATTTATAACATAATGGTGAGGAATGTTGGTTGGAGGGGCCCCCTAGGTATTTTTGCCTAGGGCCCCAACAGACTCTCAAATCGCCACTGGGCCTACTCCCCAGTTCCAGCTCGTAACTTACGGGCTAAAAAGTGTCCCTGGAACGCAGCATTAGTCGGGCCAAGACTTTGATCATTTGGTTCAGGTTCCTCGTTTCTCTCATATGAGCCTACGTACTACCTTCTTAATCTCCTCTACTTCTTATTAAAGGCCCACTGCAGTGTTTGATATCGAGCCTGCTGCTTGAAGTGGAATAATGTAGATAAAGAAACTGCTCCCCCTGCGTCAAACTGCCGAGCAGCAGAAGAAACGGAACCTGATCGCCCAAATCGCTCAAATTCAAATAAATAGCCGAATGTGAACCCCTATCATATGATAACCATGGAAACCTACACCAAAGTGTGCAAAATAAAAAAATAAACGTGCATAAACTGTACATGGTATGTAAAACACGGCCTACCTTCCATCGCTTACGTGGCTTCTCCCCTCTTCGATTTAACTTTCGCTTTGAAGCTTCCTCGTTCTGGACAATCAGCGCGATCAGGGTTCTTGGAAACCACGCCTATTGTTTCTCTTAGAAGCCCGCCAAGCAGTAACCGACCAATCACCACCCCTGTAGTCTTCTGGAGGAGGCGTCCGAGCAACACAGACCGACATTATTTATTCAGGGGAGGCCATTGAGAGCAGGCTCCATTTTTCAACGATGCCCTGATTACAACATTCAAATAAAAACAGAAAATACAAATTACAATAGATATAACCCCCCCCCCCCCCCTTCTGTTACCCGTCTGTCTGCCCCCCCCCCCCTCCCCTCCTCCCCTTCTGTCACCCGTCTGTCTGCGCCCCCCTCCCCTCCCGTTACCTGTCTGTCTGCCCCCCCCCCCCCCCCCCCTCTCTGCTCCTAGGGGGAGATGATAGGCCGCGTAGAGTACAATGTGGAGCACTCGGTAGACTATGTGGAGCGGGCCGTGTCGGACACTACAAAAATCATGAAAGCAGAACCAAATAAAATAATGTTCTTTATTTCCGTTCATTATGTCTTTATTTTATTCTGTACATCTTTTCCTTCATTCCTTCCTTCCTTCCTTGACCTTGATTTACCATTGATGCAGTGGCGGAGCTAGACTTTTATACAAGGGGTGGCCAGAGGGTGTCCAAGGCTTTATAGGGGGGTCCATATACTGGGCATAATAAAGGAAAATACTTACCAGAATTGTTGACGGGGGGGGGGGGGGGAGTTTCGGGTTGCGGGCGGACGGGATTGTTGACGGGGGGGGGGGGTGCATGATTGCTTCACACGTTGACAGGGAGACCGAGACATTAATGGTACATGAATGTGACATTAATGACGGCTCAGTGAGCCCTGGCTGTTCATCCGTCCTCTAACTCGTCCTTTTCCCGCTCATGTCTCTCATGCAGAAGATGATCCGGACAGGAGTTTGTTTGGCCATATGTGTGGTGGTCCTGGTCATTTCCCTAGCGGCCGGGCTCTCGTAGGCCCCTTGAGGAGCTTCTGGACCCAGAGCACGGTCCAGGAGCCACATCACCACCCTGAGGCTCAGACAGCCCGGGATCCCCAGGGTCTCCTGCCTCCGTTCCCCTGTTCAAACACTGGGAAGTGCACTCTAGGCTGTGGAGCCCAAACAGTAACGGGCCCTATTCACCCAGCCGCCATCTTGGTGCTAAACGGTAGCTCGTGGTGGAACAGACCCAGCTAGTGCTTAGAACCAAGACAGAACCAGGATGGTCGCCATGGGGTAAGGCCCATGAAGGTCATTTCTCAGAGTGTGCCTGGGCTCAGACACTGGCTCAGATGATGATGATGTCACCTATTAGCGACCGATTAGGAACTGTATTTCTGTTTTCAGGTCATTTGACATGCTTGTCTTGAACCAGCACTGTGTCTGGTGTTGGCTGTCCTGACAAAGGGGTTCTGACGTGAGGGTAAAGAGTAAGTGTTAGCGTGAGACCGTCAATTGTTTTGAGATTCGTACTCTGTCAGGTAGTGTCTGGAGGAATGCGGTGGGATTGTCCGTCACCAAACCATACGGTGGGCTGCGCACAGAGCCTCTGGGGGCTGTGGTCCCTCCAGAGCCCGGTCCCCTCTTAAGGGACTCGGGGCTGTGGTCCCTCCAGAGCACGGTCCCCTCTTAAGGGACTCGGGGCTGTGGTCCCTCCAGAGCACGGTCCCCTCTTAAGGGACTCGGGGCTGTGGTTCCTCCAGAGCCCGGTCCCCTCTTAAGGGACTCGGGGCAGGCCCTGCCTCACAGACCCGACCCCCCCAGGGCCGCGGTTCAGGAGCACACAGAGCCAGGTCGAGTCCGGAGGCCCTGCAGATTGTCACCCTTTTGAAGTCACCGATCTGGTTGTCACGCCATTTCAGAGCCACTTAAACAGAATGGAGGCCCTTAGCACGTCGCAGACAGAATGGGGGTCCCAGTCACGGCCGTTTGCATGGTTTTCTCGTGATGCATGTTGTGTGCAGTCCATTTACAAAGCTCTGCATGCTTGCTGCATGATGCAAATCGGTTACATAGGAAGCCACAGAATAAACCGGAAACAGGGAACAGGGAACAGTAACAGAAAACAGGAAGCCACATAAATACTAAGAGGACTAAAGTAAAAGATATTTATTTCAATCCAGCGTTAACATTCATAGCTTTAAAAAATATTTGAATTCCCTTGATTGTGTTCAATTTTACAAATAGAAATGAAGCATTAAATGTATTTTGTTTCACTGAATGAAAATGACTAAAGACAATTAATATAATTATTATATTATATTATATTCCCTACAATATATAACCCCCACTTACCTTCCAATAAGGAGCCTGGTTAACCTACATAATGATCCTCGTCAATATGTATATTATCATGTATACTATTATCAAATAGGATATAATTATACCGCAGTGTCTGCATTGTGCATGATATTGTATTCCATGCTGTAACATACGTTTCCAAATTCTAACGTGTGGATTTCTCTTTTAAATCCCAACCTGCTGCCCTTGATGACATGTTTTAACCGAATCGTAACAATCATGCAGAAGAAAATCCTGATTATCATATGCTGTGTGGTGCTGGGAATAGTAATTGCTTCTGTGGTCGGGGGGACGCTGGCCTGAGCCGACCCCTCCTCCTTCCCGGCCTGCCTCCTGCACATTCAGACACACACGCACACATGTGCACATGTCACACACGTGCACACATACACACACACACACGCACACGCACACACACACACCAACACCAACACCAACACCAACAACAACCCGCACACACGCACACACACTCAATACTTTGCACCTCTAGACCAATAATTTGCAAAAAAAGGCCAAACATCCACTTTTCAATTGCGTGCTTTCTGGCTGAGTTCTATGATAAGAAGGTGTCAGATAGACAGCCCACAGCGTCCTCACAGCGGACCTGCTCCTGCATGCCTTTCTCTTTGTAAATGTTGGTGCTGCAAAATGTTTAATCGGAGTGTTGAGTGTTGTCAAAAGATGTGAAGGTGTTTCTAAAAGTGGATTCTTCAAGGAAAAGAAACTAACAAAATATTACTCAAATTGACCATCACATCACCTGACTTCCAAGTGGGCCGTTTGGGGGTCTACTTTGGGTTGCCTAGGACAGGCAGTTGTTAACCCAGAGTGTTTGATTAACAAGGTTGAGTTATAAACATCCACTCAGTTCTGGGTTTACTTACCGCATCGCAGACGTTTTCTCTCTCCGTTGTCCTCTGGCTCCCTGCTGAACCCCTGCATGGTTAAGTGATGTAATGTATCCACATGTAGGATGGGTTATTGATCTGCTGTGGGACCGTGGCGACTGACCACACTGCCAAACCTCCCTGCCTGAGTGAGGCAGTCACTTAACTTGTTGCCCATTTGGCCTTACCAGCTAAAACAGCATCAGAGTGATACTCGGATGGTGAATGTGTGAGTCAACGCGTACGTGTGTGTGAGTGTGACGTTGTGCGCGTGTGCTCGTGTGTGTTCATTGGTATGTGTCTGGCTGTTGCGTGTGGTTGTGACTAGCCGTCGCTGTCTGTTCTGGTCAACATGTACATTCCTTCACAGATATGAAGCTCAGTAACCTTGCCGCCATGTTCAAAAGAAATAGGAAAATATGTTAAATAGCCTATCTATAGTTTAGCTATAAACGTTTTAATGATCATATGCACATTATCATGGTGACGTGTGTCCATCATCTGTTCCTATTTATTCTGGTGTTTTTTTTATTATTGTTAAATGATGATTAACTCATCGCATCAACACATTCAGCCAATTGTCAGCATCAGGTCTAGAGGTGGTGGCTGTAAAAGGCTCAGATATCAGTTATCACAAACTGGCGACAGTAAAGCTACTAAGACATGTTACCGTGTTGCCTACTCAACGTGTGGCCTTTGTGCTGTGATGGTTTGGTTTTATTTGTTTACTTCTAATGTTTATTTATGTTGTACTATTTTTTTAATAAAGTTTGTCTCAAAAAACAACAACACTGATTTTGTGCATCACTCTCCATTTAATTATTTCATAATCTTTACTGTGTTATGTATTATACTCACAATATTTCAAGATTATCTAAATAAACACAATGGTCTTATTCTAAATGGAGGGAAAGTATAGGATGTTAGTAGATTTACTGTAAGATTAACTTATTAATTTATGTTGATTTCATACATCACATATCTCATATTACATTATTATTGTGATTGCACCTTCAGCAATCGATTAGCTGTTAGGAATCAAGGTTTCGGTTTGATTTCCCGACACCACGTTACGTGACAGTGATGTAAAGTGTTCAAACCATTTCCCACTGGTCACCGTGGAGCCTGATTCTAATGACCGGGGAAGAGGTAAAGGTTTCTGGGTAAGGTGCATCGGTCTTTGACAGCCATCTGTCTTGTTGAGGGTGAAGGAGGTTGATCTTCAAAACGCTTCAGGACCTGTGGGATGGAGAGCACACGCAACCACTATAGGATGAAACAACTACATGGCTGTTGGTCGTGGTCGGCTCTATCTGGATGGACGGGAATGTGAGGCTGTCCATCAAACAACCAGATATCCGCATGAGAGAAGGACACTCACTCTGCACGCCAGCCTAACGAAAACGATCTGAGTGACTTGCCTTTCTGAAGAGTTCGTCGATGTGGTCCTCGTGTGCGTGGCGGTTGAAGATCTCCACAATGTATTGGATGAAAAAAGAACCTTTCCCTGTATGTCTATACGACACCGTATCTGCAGAATAGAGTGAAAAGATAATTAGAAGTCATCGATCAGAGAAACAGGGTGTTTATTTGCAAGTCCTAATTCAAACAGTTACAGTTTGTTTTGTATCCTCAGCCTATTTATTTTTTAAGTTGCATGAGGGGGGGGGGGGGGGGGGGGGGGCAGACTCACCGGCTGTGCAGGACAAAAGCGAAACCAAGTCTTTTTCTTTGTGCACCCTGTGAAGAGCATCCTCCTCGATGTCTTTATCCACAGGGTCCGCCAGGTGAGGTGGGAGGGCCGCATCCACCTGCACTACCGGGGCCTGCTCTGGGACAGACCCTGGCCCATCAATGAATATCGCAGACCCATCTTTATCTGGAAGAGAATTCAGTGAATGTAGTAGACCAGTAATTCACTCAAGGTTTCGGGAATCATTTAAAACGTAATATTGTAAAACAGGTTTATGGTTATGGCTAAGTTAAGTTCAAATCGAAAAAGGAACCCCAAGCACACCTCCTCTGCAGGCTTGGATGATGATGACTTTGGGTTTGTCTACCAGATTTCGACAATGATTAGAATCCAAGTGTTTGTAGATATTGTCAATGGGGAACTGGTCGGGGTCTGCATCGCTGTGTTTGACACCTAAAATGGCTCCCTTCACCCCATGGGACATGATGACCACAAAGACAGAGTCTGTCGTGGCCAGACGGGGGTCTTTAGAAAACTTTTCGACGACCTTGTCCATCTCCTGTGCAGAACATGAATCAGTCAACGAGACACTCATCGCAGGACCACAGATCACATGATATCTCATGTGTGTGAGGCCCAACGTACCGCTCCACTGAGGTCTCTGTGTGGCTCCACGTTGTATCCGAGTGAGATCAGCAGTTTGCTCATATCCTGCTCGTCTTTCTCAGCACCATCCCGATTTCCCCCATGGTCAAAGTGCACATTGGTGATCAGCAGAGCCACACGCGTCCTGGTGGCTGGGGCCATGACGGCGTATATCTGACCATATCATTCAATATAATAAAGGAAACAGGTGCATGACATATTACTGATACAGTACGCATTATCTTATCTGATCGTTTGATACCTTGATAGTTCACATCAAATTTTATGAGCCTCACCATATAACCCACCAGATAACCGTTATGCATGTTTATGGTTGGCTAAAACACATGCATGAAGTCAATGTTAGAGGAATAACAGCCTTTAAAGGGCAGAGGAAGGACTAACGTTGTCTCTGTCCTTCAGCTTCTCTGTCTTGAACTGCTCAGAGCTGTGGATGAGTTCAGAGGTCCTGCCCTGCGTCTCTGTTGGGGAAACTTCCAGTAACAGAAAATAAAGGTCACTCGTACATTTGGTGCAGTGTTTTACTTAACAAATTTGATCCGAATAATTGTATGCAAGTCACCTTTATACGATGCTTTAACCTCCTGAGATCCAGCCAAAAGGCTTCCTGCTAGAATGTTAATGAAAGAAAAAACATCAATCAGAGATTTTTTAAATGTCTCTTATCGAGGACATTTGAACTCACATTACAGGGGAATATATATGTCTCACAACTGACTTTTGAAATAAAACCAATGCAGTGAATACAATGTTGTGACTTTAAAGCATTAAAAAAATCTTTCTTCATTCCTCAAGACTGAAGCCACCATTTATTCTCCATCTGTTTGAGTGCTGATATATTTAATTCAGCAGCCAATTATGAAACAGTCAATTCATTGCAACGTTACTGTAACACCAAAGGCTTCCTCCAACAACAAATTAAATAGTCAAACTACCATTAAAAAAAAACATGGTAACACTTTATTTGAAGGTATCGACATAAGAGTGACATGTCACTGTCATAACTATGACATGACACTGTCATTAACTTAATAAACGGTATAAACATGTCATAAACGTTTATGACTTCTGTCATTAAGTGTAATTCTGTTTTTGTTATGACAAGTTGACATTGTGTTTGGGTTGTCTTGATTATGACAAGTTGACATTAATCAAGGTGACATTACCTTAAGTTGTCTCGGTCATCATGACAAGTTGACATTAAATTTGTTTGGGTTGTATTTAAAATGACAACTTGACATTAACCAGGATGGCATTACCAGAGACAACTTGACATAAACAGAAAATGCACCTCTTTTTGTATTCATGAAATGTTGACATAATGATTATTATAATTAGATGTGCATGGTTACAGACCAATTCTTTGTTAATATGGTAATAAATTGATAAATAATAATAAATGGTAATAAATTGGTCAATTCGACTGTTACGGGTTAACATATTGTGTATTTTTCCTATGCTTCGTTGTGCTGCTCTGCCTCCATGTTCCTAGTAGGAGGAGACTGGGCGTTACCTTGGGAGTTACTGATTGACGAAAGGCCGGCTCTCTATCTCTCTCACCCTCGAAATGGCAGACGCTGGCTGGTCACACTTCGTTTGTTAACTCAGAATTCGTTTGTTAACTGGTCTGCTGGTCTGATCTTTGTTGATTTTTAATCTTTTATCTTTTATATATCTTTTATATTTTATGGTGGGAGCGGTTGCGTTTTCTTTTCTGTTTTTGTAGCAACTGTCTAATTTTTTCTGTTGACCAAATATGGCTCTTTTGGGAAATGTAAGCTTTAGCGCAAGTTCTACCAGGAGGACTCAGACTCTGGCGCGCTACTCCCTCATTGGTTAATTGCTTTACCAATCACCGGCCTGCACCTACTATTTAACAGCTGTCTAACACACCTCTTCCGCTGCTCAGGTATTTCGTTCGACGCAAGTCACCGCGTTACCTCGGCAGCTCATAATGTCAACACGCTCTCATCTTGAGTTCGATTTTTCCCAATCCGACGACGATGCCATCCCGCAGTCTGCCGACATTGTGCGCAGGAGTTCTAGGATCCAGCTCAAATCAGTTTCCTGGGCATCCTGGCCAACGCGCAAATTACTCGAACTACTAAATCAACAAGGCGTCCCGGTCGAAGCTGGGCTATCAAGGGAGGAGATCCTTCACGTAGCCTCTGCATCGCCTCCTCCGGACGCACTTCCCTCCCCATCGTCTGTTCCAGACGCCGCTGCCACCGCGGCGCCCTCCCATCTCCTGCCCGAGTTCTATGCAGAGGTACCATCGACCTCGGCTTTCTCCGCTATCACGGCGGACGCACCAGCCGCGGGGACCGTCTTCCGGCCGGCTGTTGCCTCCGCGGCAGCCGCCCCAGCTCCTATATCCTTTTCACTATCTTCAGCTATACCAGTCCGGTATCCGGGTAGAACATTTATTACGCCCGCCGCTGCAAACATTACCCAGCATAAGAAAAACAATATCCTTCAGGGGAAAGACGTTAATTTAGCTGGGTTATTGCTACCTTCACCCGCGGTCTAGCGCAAATGGGTTGATTGCGGCGATGAGTCCTTTTAAAGCAGTGTTTCTCAACCTTTTTTGAGCAAACGCCCCCCTTACCTTACCCTGATCCTCTGGCGCCCCCCCATTATTATTGTTGATTTTGTTTAAAAAATAATAATTGCGACACCCGTGGGTAGGCTATATCCGTTACCAACTCCACTCCAACTCGTGCTACATTGCTTGAATAAAAAACTTCTGTACCGTTTTGGTTTCTTCTGGACAAGAAAATGTGTATTCAGAGTTTTATTAAAAGGTTTTATTACTCAGCTATTGAAGTTTAATACGTGACAGTGCTTGTGTACATTTTTATTGGTTATTGAACCGTTAACCCTCGAACTTGGGTTCAATATGTGTACGAAAGACTCCATTTGTCTACGTGACGTTGCCTAGCAACGCTGCGCATGTGCAGCCTTTATCCGCTTCGTTCTGAGTTGGCGAGTAGCACGTTTAAGTTCGCGGCCAAATAGTAATTAAAGTAGTTTGTTACTATACAAGTTCAGCGCCTGTAACATCAGTGTTAAATGCGTATGTGACGGTTGGTGTGCGTACTTTATGAAAGTAAGTGTTTATCGGTTCGCAGACGTAATGAGCGACGTTGCGGTGGTCTACATGTAATGCGCACGTTATATTGTTTACAATTAGCATGCTAAGCTGAGTTATCTTTATTCACGTATTATGTTGCCTTACTGTGTAATATGGATGAGATTCATGTTGCTTAGTGTAATGCCCCATCCACCGCTTGCTTTGCATGTCCCGCAAACCAACCAGTGGAAGTCCGTGGGGTTGGGGCGAAATAGTTTCGGAAAGCACCACGCTGCTGCGATGAGGTGGGTTTGTTTATCTGCGTTACCATGGCGATCATGACGGCACTGAGCATAAAGTAAAAAGTAGATGAGACGATAGAGGGGTTAGAAAATATGAGGATATGCTTTTTTATTTCAGTTATCCTATTTTTGCACCGAAAATATTTGAAAACCATGTTTAAAAAGTTCAAAATAATGACCACTACTCAAGCAAATTTGCCCCGTGTTCGTTCCCAGCGCCCCCCTAGGTTCTACGAACGCCCCCCAGGGGGCGCTGCCGCCCCCGTTGAGAAACCCTGTTTTAAAGACTAGTGATCCCAGGATTACGCGCAACCTGTCCTTCTGTGAGTTCGTTATCACGTTCGGCATCTACAGAGACATTTTGTGCCAAGTTTACCCGGAAAGAATCGGGTCGAACTGGACGCTTACCTCGCTATCATTGCTGAACTACACCAGCGCTATGGGGGAACATTGTTTTACGAGTACCATAAAGCGTTTTCGGCCAAGTCAGCCCAGTGTATAATCATGGCAAACATCAGACTAGACTGGTCCGTTATGGACATCGAGCTGCTGCTCCGTCATTTCGGTGGGTTTAAAGCCATAGCGTGCGCCGTCTGTAATTCCCACGGTCATGCAACCGCGCTCTGCCCTATAACTGGAACTACCTCGCCCACTATGGTTCCTGCCCATGTCGCTGAACACTATTTGTAAGGACCCACACCCAAAATCCACTTGCCCCTGCCGTCAAAGGCCGGCAAACAAAGGGATGGCCCCTCTCTACAAGAGATTCTAAAAATCCATCCCTCTACCCCTATTAATGTGCTGTTATGTTATTCTTAATCCAGGAAAGGCCGCCGAGACAGGATCGCTTTTAACTCACTTTATTTGCTAAAAGTTTTGGTCTATTGTCTATCGTCTATGAAACAAAAGGAGAGGAATGGTATATAACACGCGCGGAGCGTCTCTAATGCCGCTTTTCCACCGCCAGTACCAGCTCGACTCGACTCGCCACGCCTTTTTTGTGTTTCCATTGGCCACAAAAGTACCCGGTACCTAGTACCGGGTACTTTTTTTTTGTTCTACCTCCATCGAGGTTCCAAGCGAGCGGAGTAGGTACTTTTGTGTGACGTAAACAGGCTGCTGGTAACTGATTGGCCAGCGGCTGTAAATGGGAATAATCACTCAAAGTTAAGTTGTGTCCGGCGTGGTTGGAGTCCACGAACCCGCTCCCGAGGGGGACACTGATCAGCGTTTCGCCGTGTGTGTCGCTCCTTTCCCAGGGCTAGAGTTAGGCTGCGCGTGGTTGTGTGTGTCCGGCGTGGCTGGAGTCCACGGACCTGCTCCGGAGGATCAGCGTTTCGCTGTTTCGTTTTAGTGTCGTTCCTTTCCCAGGGCTCGAGTTTCGCCTCCATCAACGTTACCGTATGACAACAATAGATGAGCAGTCATTGCGCTTTTTATTTTATTTTATTTCCCATCATAACCTTTCCCGGGAATCAGGAAATAGTCTTGATCAGATTCAGATTTCCCGGGAATCGCGTCTCCCGTGATTAAAACCTAATGACGACCCGCCCAGGGTGGAGAGGTTCTTTTCTACGACCCGCCCACATTGAAGAGGTACTTTTTTAGATGGAAACGCGCCTGGAACCGTGTCGAGTCGAGGCGAGTTGAGTCGAGTCGAGCTGATACTGTCGGTGGAAAAGCGGCATAAGCTTTATATCTAGGATACGCCGCAAAAGAGATTCTAGCTCGCTACCGCTATGCTGTTGCTTTTTATAAACAGGTGAAGGTAGACTTCTTCTATCTCGCTAAAAACTTGCTCACTTCATTTGCGTGTCCGTTGTTGCCCCCTATGTGTAAATGTTGCAACTTTGTTAAATGTGCTCAGTGCTGCCCTCTATGGTCATGTGAGAGTATTACCTCCTAATTGTTGTATGTGCTCAGTGCTGCCCTCTGTGGTTATGTGAGAGTATTACCTCCTAATTGTTAAATGTCCTCAGTGCTACCCTCTGTGGTTATGTGAGAGTATTACCTCCTAACTGTGCTCGGTGCTGTTCTACGTGGCTATGTGAGAATACTACAGCTAAAATGTGTCACAAGAGAATATTACAGCTAAAATATGTCACAGTGCCTACATTATCTAAATTTCTATTATTTCATCCAGACCCCTGTTTTGTGAACCACCTCATCACGGGCCTTTCACAAGAGTTTCGGGTGGGAGTCCTCTCTTCTTTGTCTTCAAATTATGTGGCTAAAAACCTCCAATCAGCTCTGGCGGAACACATTTTTCCATCTTCTTAAAACAGTCTAAAAGCGATAGCTTAGGTGTAACCATTATAATTTCGAGAATTAACAATTCACTCTGTCCTTATGCTTCCATGCTTCACTACCTTAAGCTTCGCCAACGCACGTCCCCTGATTCACCTCTGTTCACTTTGCCTAACGGATTGCCAATGACAAAGGAGTGGTTCAGGATACATCTCGCCAAGGTGGTGGAGGGCTGCGGCCTACCATCTCCCCTCTATACGGGTCACTCCTTCCGGATAGGAGCAGCAACTACAGCTGCGGAGCAAGGGCTGTCCGACTCATCCATCAAACGATTGGGAAGGTGGTCTTCTACGGTATACGAATCGTACATCCGATCAGATTCGAGATTCTTTCGCAAAGCACAAACAACGCTCTCCAAAGTTGGTTAATTGGTCAAGGTATTTGTCATGTTTGCAATTACTGGTGGTGGTGGTGCTCGATTCTCACGTAAGATCCGGCTTTATTCCTATTTTTAAGGTATTACTGTTATCTATGTACAATTATTGACCACGTCTGTGGCTCACCAACTAAACACTCAAGGTTCGCTCGTAGCAACTCCGGTGAGTGCATATACCACGTTGGTGGCTCATTTCCAAACACTCTAGGTTGCTCGTAGTAACCCCGGTGAGTGCATAGACCACGTCGGTGGCTAACCAACTAAACACTCAAGGTTGCTCGTAGCAACCCCGGGGGTGCGTAGACCACGTCGGTGGTTTACTTCTAAACACTCTAGGTTGCTCGTAGCAACCCCGGCGAGTGCATAGACCACGTCGGTGGTTCAACACAAACACTCAAGGTTTGCCTGCAGCAACCCCAGCGGGCGTACTAACTTCACCGTTTATGTAGGCGGTTTTTAAACTCAACTGTGTTTTACGTGTAATATGATTGTTTCTAATTATGTGTTGTGCAATGGGTGCGTTGTTTATCTATCTAGGTCGGGTCCTTGCCCCTTCTCTACGGCGGGTATGTATCATCTCATTGTTTATTTTTGACTTATCCCATTTCTTTTGGGGTAGGCTCCGCCCCTGCCAGTCCTGACAGGTCATGCCGAGTTATCACTTACTCTTAATGTTAATTCCCATGGGGTTATTTCCTCTCTTTGGGGAAGGCTCCGCCCCTGCCAGTCCTGGTAGGACACGTCGAGTCCACACGCCAACCAGGGTCCATGACGGGGCTTACGCCAAAGACTCTTCATGCAAAGTTTTTTCTATCATGTCGCTGTAATAAATCATTATTTTTATTTCTGGGTGAATGAGTCTTTATGGGAGAACTCTCGGGAAGTTCAATACTCAACCTTGAACTAATCATTGAACTAAAACAAAGAAATAAAGAAAACGTTTTTCTTTCCCGAAAATCCGTTTCCTTTTGAGTTATTATGTTAGTTGTTCACACGTTTTAATGTGGGCTCGTAACATAAATGGGGGGTCGTCCGGGATTTGAGTATGTTTTGCGTGTTCATCCCAGGGATTGCGCATTTAAATTTTTTTTTTTTTTTGGGAAACGTTTTTACTGCGTCCGCATTTGTTTACCCTTTTGACGCGTTATGGGGATTGCATTTTTGACCCAGTATTTCGATTTTTCCCAGTGTGCCAGGCTACCAGCACTGTCTATCACTTTTCTCGCTTTTTGTGAATTTTTTACCAGTTTTATCTGCTGCTTCTTTGGCTGTTTTTTCGCCATGTTCGATCTAGACGAGTTTATTAAATCTCCAACTCCCGACGCCTTCTCTGCCGCGACGCGCGATGATCTGGTGAGAGTTGCAGGTCATTATAAAATAGAGGTTCGGGGTAGTCCATCTAAAGCAGAGCTTTTAGATAGTCTTACGGAAGCTTTGGGCCGTCTCGGTATATTTACATTCGGTGACAAGGTGCCTCCCGTAACACCCCCGGCTGCTCCTGATCCTCCAATCACACCTACGGTCACCGGCACTCGAGCTCCGTCGATTGGAGTTACGAGAAAAGGAGATTGAATGGGAGCGAGAAAGAACGCGACTCGAAGCAGACAGACAGACGGTGCGAGAGCGTGAGAAGAGAGACCACAAGCTTAGAATGCGAGATATGGAACTCGCCCAAGCCATTCGTTTAAAAGAATTGGATCTAAAAGCTCGTGAATCTGGCATTTCAAGCCAGCATTTTGATGTCACTCGTAATATAAGACTTGTCCCACCATTTATTATTATTAACCTTTATTTAACCAGGCAAGCAAATTAAGAACAAAATTCTTATTTTCAAGTGCAGCCTGAAGGGGAAGGGGGAGGGGAGTGCTAAAAGTGAAACAAGGTTAATAAATTACACAGAACAATTCTATATAATACAGTACATACGATATAATCAATAAAATACAATACAATACAGAGCAATTAATCAATGGAGCATGACAAGAAGCCTGTTAGCAAGTGCAGGAGTCAACTGTAATTTGTAGTAAATTTTGTTTGAAAACGGAGAGAGAGGTGAAGACAGAAAGTTTAAGTGTGTTTTGTAAGGTGTTCCAGTCAAAGGCTGCAGCGAACCGGAAGGCACTACGTCCGAAGACGGTGCGGACTTTGGGGATGGAGAGGTTGATGAATGCACTGGACCTTAGATTGCGGGCAGGGTGAGAGAGGTGCAGAAGAGAAGAGAGGTAGAAAGGTGTGATGCCAAGAATGGTTTTGTAGATGAGCAGAAACCAGTGAAGGAGCCGTCTGGTGTGAAGGGAAGTCCAGTCTACCAGGTTATAGAGGTCACAGTGGTGAGTGGTGAATGGAGCCCCAGTGGCAAAACGGATTGCGGAGTGGTGGAGTGGGTCCAGTTTGCTGAGAGTGGAGTGAGGTGCAATTCTGTATATGGAGTCACCGTAATCGAAGATGGGCAGGATGGTCATTTTGACGAGTGTATGTTTGGCTGCACGGGTGAAGGAGGCCTTGTTCCGGTAAAGGAAGCTCAGACGAGCTTTGACTTTAGACTGAAGGTGTTTGATGTGGGTGGTGAAGGAGAGTGATGAATCCAACCAGAGGCCAAGGTATTTGTAACTGGAGACAAACTCTAGTTCAGAGCCGTCGGCACAGAGGATTTTTGAGACATGGGTGGGAGTGTGTTTCCGGTTAAAGATGATGCATTTGGTTTTTTTGGTGTTGAGGAGAAGATGAAGGCTATGGAAATGCTGTTCAACAGAAGTGAGACTGTGTTGTAGAGTGGCCGCAGCAGAGTGGAGAGAAGGGCCCTCTGAGTACAGGATGGTGTCATCAGCGTAGAGATGGATCTTGGAGTTGCCGGCATTCCTGGTTATGTCATTAATGTAGATGGAGAATAGTGTTGGGCCTAGAATAGAACCCTGTGGCACCCCTTTGGAGATGGTGAGAGGGGCTGATTTGATGTTTTCAGATTTGACTTGCTGGACTCTGTTGTTTAAATAGCTGGCGAACCAGTTGCAGGAGTGTGGTGATAGACCGATGCTGGAGAGCCTCTGTAGGAGGATGGGGTGGATGACAGAGTCAAAGGCCTTAGAGAGGTCAATGAAGGCAGCAATGCAGGTCTGCTTGGAGTCCAGGGAGGAAATAATATCATCCAGGACCTTCAGTGTAGCTGTTATGCACCCATGGCCTGGCCGAAACCCAGACTGTAAGTTGGACAGGATGTTGTTGGAGGTTAAAAACTGACTGAGTTGTTTATGAACCAGTTTCTCTAAGACCTTAGCCAGGCACGGCAGGATGGAAATAGGCCTATAACAATTGGGATCAGAACTGGAACCCCCTTTGAAGAGGGGGAAGACAAGTGCGGATTTCCAGTCTAAAGGAAAGGTGGACAATTCCAGAGACATATTGAAAAGCTGTGTGATGGGAACGGCAATGACAGGAGCAGCAGCTTTTAAAAACATGGGGTCGAGCCCATCAGAGCCAGCTGACTTGTTGGAGTCTAGCTTGGTGAGATTCTCTAAGACTTCTGAGGTTGTGATGGGTCTGAAAGAGAAAGTGCCAGAACTGGGGGTTGTAGGTGAAAGTGAAAGTGAAGGAGCAGCAGTGGAGGGCCTGGCAGAGAAGACATGAGCTGAGTTAACAAAGTGCTGATTGAAAAGCGAGGCCATATGAGACTTATCAGTAACAACAATGTTATCAAAGGTCATAGCATTGGGGAGGTGGGGTGAATGAAGCTTGTTTTCCATGGACTTAACCGTTTTCCAAAACTTTTTGGCGTCTGAGCCGCAGGATGCAAATTTGTCCAGAAAATGAGTGACTTTGGCTTTTCTGACGGCCTGAGTGCATTTATTTCTGCATTGCCGAAAGGCAAGCCAATCAGCAGGAGACTGGGAGGAACGGGCTTTTCGCCATAAGGCGTTCTTCTGGCGGATTAAAGCAGCCAAATCACGGGAAAACCAGGGGCTGAAACGATCCTTAATCCGTAATTTTATGAGTGGAGCGTGTTTATTGATGATCTGGCCGAAGGTCGATTTGAAAAAGGACCAGGCCATCTCCAAAGTAGGGAAGGTATTAATTTTGCCCCAGCTACTGCAGCAGTGTCGTGAAGAAAGGCTTCCAGGTCAAAGTTCTTCAGGGAACGTTTGGAGACGCACACGGGTGGGCGCTTAACTGAGGAGCTGGAGCGCATGCAGGCAATAGCGCAATGATCACTCAGATCTTGACTGAAGACACCAGATTTATAATTAGAGGGGGCGTTTGTGAGGATGACGTCTATCAGCGTAGCAGATGAAGGAGATTTTAGATTAAGTCTGGTGGGCTCTGAAATAATTTGGTAGAGGTTTAGGGCGTCAAATTGTTGAACAACCAGATCTGGGGGGTTAGACATGTCCCAGTTCAGGTCCCCCAATAAGATGAACTCGGAGGAGATGTGTGGTGCCAGAAGTTCACTGAGAACAGTTAAAGAACAGAGTGGGGCAGAGGGTGGTCTGTAGCAGACAGCAACAGAGAGAGAGAAATTATTGCACAGTTTGATCTTTAACACTAGCAGTTCAAGTAGCTTAGGGACAGATTTTGACAGAGAAACAGTGCATTGCAGATGATTTTTAACATACAGAGCGACACCACCTCCTTTAGTTGCTCTGTCCTGACGAAATATATTATAACCTGGTATGAAAATGTCAGGGTTGGCAATGCTTTTCTTAAGCCACGAGTCATTTAACGAGAAGGTTGTGGATAAGTTCTTTGCTCATTTTGAGAGAGAGAGCTACGGTTTTGAAATGGCCTCGAGATGTGTGGTCCATGACGTTGCAGTGCGTTTTTGTGGGTAAAGCGCAGCAGGCTTACTCGTCCCTGTCGTTAGAGGATGCTGCTGATTATGAGAAAGTAAAACAATCAGTTTTACGCGTTTATTCACTTGTTCCTGAAGAGTACAGTACAGACAGAAGTTTCGCAACTACCAAAAGCCTGAGTCGCTCACGCACGTCGAGTTCATGCGGGAGAAAGAATTATTGTTTGATCGTTGGCTTAGCTCTCAGAATATAACAACATTTGAGGACCTTCGTGATATAATAATTCTAGAGGACTTTAAAAACTGTCTCCCGAAAAGTGTTGCCACCTTCGTCAGTGAGCACAAAGATTTGACAGCGTCCAACGCAGCGGTGCTGGCTGACGATTATGTGCTGGCGCATAGGGGCGCGAACCCTGTCGGCAGCACCACTTCGGGGGTAAAAAACGCTGGTCATAGAAGACTCTGTTACACCGTACACGTAAAGTCCAACTACACAGCGAGCCAGTGAAGGTTATTTGCCTACCAGGGGCCAGGGCTCCCGACATCAAAGCTAATCTTAGGGTGCTGGCATGTGGTCAGACCACATACGGGGTTAGACTAGACGCACCAAATACAGACACTAGTTTCGACAACGTAATTCATGAAGGCACCAACGATACTCGAATGAGACAAACCAAAGTCACATAGTTATGCTGAGTGATTTAATCAAGAAGATAAATTCTCTCTGGCCCTTTACCTGACAGGGGTAATGATGAGCATTATAGTAGATTATAATTTGTATCCCAGAACCCCCAACAGATATTCTAGGAAGCCACATACCTTTGACCAAGGCCAAATAAATTGTGTTTTAAAATGTTAAAACAATGAACTACGTATTCTTGTGAGAAACCCATGACATAGAGGGTTATGCAGGTAGACTAATAACTCCTTAAACTAAGAGATAAGGCCGGACAGCTCAGACTTGGACAAGCTCCCCTGTCTGCTACTGCCTGACATCATCAGAGCAGCAGATGGATTCCTGACACGTTCTGAAAGACAAATATATAGAATTTGAATGCATATGATAATTGTAAAAGACCAAGAACATTGCGTTCTTGGTCTGCTCTGCTGCTTGCCGCTCCTCGCTGGAATGGCAAAATTAATTCTGGGGTATCTGTGCTTCCAAGTTCCTACAAGATACCAACCGGTGCATCCTGGGTAAAATGGGTGTGTCGAAAACACTTTTGACCCTTCATTGCAAAATGCAAACTTCTGTATTAGGACAGTACTTGGTCCGCAACAGAAGACATATCGTGGCACACGCAAAGTCCAATCCATGGAATCGGCCGTTAAAAGCCAGTCTGCATCATGGCAGGGGATGCGGACAAGGAATACACCGCAGGAGGGAGCATGAGAGCTTCAGCTCACCACATACTAGTAGCCTGGGTGCTTAAAGCGTGGAACAAGCTGGATACGGAGCGGGTGAAACACTGTGTGTGTGTGTGTGTGTGTGTGTGGTAGGTTACCTTCCAATAACAGACGAGTCTCGTCCGGTAGGTCCTCCAGGTCTTCCAGACTTCTCAGCAGGTCCTGTGCTGTGACCTTTCCTGGTGTTCGGCACTTCCACAGCTGCAACATGTTCCGTCTCTGCATGAACTCTTGTTTCTCTTTTTCCTTGATGTCGTCCAGATCTTTGATCTTCAGCCCCAGGTGGATGGCCACCTGCTCCCACTTGTCTCCCAGCGTTTTGGCCACATTCATGAGCTGCTTATAGGACAGATCCTGCCCTGCGGAGTGGGTTTCATTGTCTGTGTCTGTAAAAAAGACAAACACAATCCACACACAGGCGGGTCAAGTTCCACCGTCTGACGAGGTACCACTCAACAAAAATGTAGATATTACCAATTTTGAAATGGGTGCGAGGGTTAAGGTGAGGCTACAAACCTGAACCAAACCTATAAACGTATAATATAAAAAATTATACATAAACTACGTGCAGCGGTGGAAAAAAACATTTTGCGCCTTCTGTAAGGGGTGACAGTGAGCCACGCCACCACTATATTTGTACATACAAAGTTCAGCAACTTAAACATTTTATTCAGCCCATTTAAAAAGGTATTTACTAAAAGATTTACTTGGAAACAAAAAAACACTTTTCATCCCAGGCTTTGAGGGCCCTCCCACCATTGGGGCCAGGGGCGGAGTGGGGCACTAAAAGCCACCGGCCCTCCACCGGCCCAACACACCATCAACAACACAAAAAACATTTATGTCACTTTAAAATACTAAATCTATTTTTTTAATCTGGATGAAGACCCAGATTATGTTATGTTTCTTTGAGTGGAACTCCTCCATCAGTTCTAACGCCAGCCAAGTCTACGCATTTGGGGAGGGACTTAACCAAATAAATTGCCAACCGCCGTAAAGCAAGAAGAAGAAGATTGAAGCGTGAGTGAACGTTCAAATGCCATGGCGCTGCTGAGAAAATAGTAGGCCTACACCCTGAAATATCAAGCTGTCAGTTGTCAAATTTGCTGACCAAAATGTTAAACTTCAATAATTGTTTGTAGTCAACTTACATAGTCCATTTATTTAAGCTCTCAACAGCATAACCATACAGCATCGCCACATCGGCAGGAAAACACGGCACACGCAAAGTCCAATCCATGGAATCGGCCGTTAAAAGCCAGTCTGCATCATGGCAGGGGATCCGGACAAGGAATACACCGCAGGAGGGAGCATGAGAGCCTCAGCTCACCACATACTAGTAGCCTGGGTGCTTAAAGCGCGGAACAAGCTGGATACGGAGCGGGTGAAAAACTGTGTGCCCTGCACAGAGTTCAATGTTGTCATAGCCGTTACGTCTTTCTGACCAATCGCAGTTCAAAGCCCACCTGGGCTGTACCACTTGGGGAGGGGCCGCTCATTTACTCCCCTCTGCACATACCGACTTGGTTGCGATGTTGACAGTTTGTGAGTGTTGCGTGTGTTGAGTGAGTGAGAGGCTGCAGGCGCACAGCTCAGGCTGCCGGACGGCGCAGCAAGGAACTTTTATAAACGCAATATTGTTATCCCACAGTAATCAGCCTGGGGGCCACGAAACGCTAACGGTCCACTGGGAATTCTGGAACCGACTCTCCCGATTACCACTCCGCCACTGATTGGGCCCCTGGGTACCCAGTCCTGCTTTCCCCCCACTATGATGTGTGTGGGTGTGGGTGTGGGTGAGGTAGGTTACCTTCCAATAACAGACGAGTCTCGTCCGGTAGGTCCTTCAGGTCTTCCAGACCTCTCAGCAGGTCCTGTGCTGTGGCCTTTCCTGGTGTTCGGCACTTCCACAGCTGCAACATGTTCCGTCTCTGCATGAACTCTTGTTTCTCTTTTTCCTTGATGTCGTCCAGATCTTTGATCTTCAGCCCCAGGTGGATGGCCACCTGCTCCCACTTGTCTCCCAGCGTTTTGGCCACATTCATGAGCTGCTTATAGGACAGATCCTGCCCTGCGGAGTGGGTTTCATTGTCTGTGTCTGTAAAAAAGACAAACACAATCCACACACAGGCGGGTCAAGTTCCACCGTCTGACGAGGTACCACTCAACAAAAATGTAGATATTACCAATTTTGAAATGTGTGTGAGGGTTAAGGTGAGGCTACAAACCTGAACCAAACCTATAAACGTATAATATAAAAAATATATACATAAACTACGTGCAGCGGTGGAAAAAAACATTTTGCTATCGGCGTTAACGTGCTGCGTTAACGCGAGACTCTTATCGGGCGATAAAAAAAATATCGCCGTTAATCTATTCTCAAAGTTGAACTAACCAGAAGCTGAGTGTTTAATAAAAAATACTGTCCATAATCGCGCCATATACTGGAGACAATGTAGCAATGATAATAGAAACAACTTGGGTGAGCGATGACACGTTTTGGGTTGATCGTGACATCAGAGCGTCAAAATAATTGGTGTTGTTGTAATAATCCAAATCTTCCTCCGAGCTGCTGTTGGGAAAAACAGTCTGCCTAGTTACTTGACCAGATAAAATGAGACGGAGAGGTAATAAAGTCTATCAGCACGAGGGCCTCGGATTTATTGAGTAAAGTAGTAAAGGTAATACTGATTCATAAAGCGTGAGAGATCGAATATTCTACGTCCCCTAACAGCGCTGAGGTCGTCCGGAGCTTCGCCTCCGAAGAGGTTCTGCCTCGGAAGAGCACCCGTGATCCGGTGCATGTGAAACTTATAGTATCTTTCCTAGCCAGGTGTGTGTGTTAGACTTTGTGTGGGTTATCGAGGGTTCTCTTGTCCCTGAGCCTCCGGGTTGTGTTGTATTTCTGTGTGATATGTGTGTCCTCGCCATCCAGCTGTGGCAGAGTGTTCTCCGCAGACTGATAGGGGGGCTCGAGGGTCATCTTGACCCTCTTGAATGTGTGGTGTGTTGTGTTTATTAGATTTGGACCCAGAGTTGACTATATTCGTAATGTAATGTCCGTTAGGTTATTTTTGCCCATCACTGCCCGCCTTGGTACGGCGGTAGGCGGACGCGTACCAGCCGTCTGCCGTCAACCCCGCCCCCACCGCCGCCCCGGCTGCCGCTGCTGCCACGACGGGCACCGGAGACGAGCGTCCTGTGGACCTGTAGCGAGAGCGCGTCCCGGTGTTACACCGAATTCTGCGACCCACCGAAAAGTGTGACCCCAGGGGGCGCTGTTGCACATTTTCTACAACATGCACGCTTCAGCACGAGTTTGAAATAGACAGGCATGAAGTCGAAAAAACGGTGTGCATTATAACAAAAACATAAATAAAACATAAGATCTCCCCTCCCCCCCCACCCCTGTTATTAAATGTGCTTAATAAATAGATTTGACGGTTCCTCCGGTTTTCAGTGAAGGAGAAAGTTCTCCATACAGCTTGGAAAAAGGAACTGCGTGTCCAAAACAAACGAGTATTTTTTGACCATGATTATGCGACGGATGTGCAAAACAAGCGGAAGGAATATACACCCATCAAGAAGGCGCTGAAGGAGAGGGGAATACGCTTCCAGACACCACTAACCAGGATGCGCGTCTTCTTTGCAACGGGCACCGTCATGTACAACACTGCGACACATGCTGCGGAGGATCTGCGCAAGCGGGGATTTACCGTGGGTGAAGTTACTCGCGGGACCAAGAGTGCAGGTGTTACGGAGCTGCTCCCTTGGGAAACAACGGAGACCCGTCGCGGCAGAGACAAGGACCGACACCAGAGGCAGATCCGGGAAAAACTAAAGGAGTACCGCAGGACGGAGTCGGGAGCAGCACAGGAGGACGGGTGAACGGTTTAACTGTCAATTTTTTCATTATCGGATCTGACGGTGAGATAAGTCACTCTCTCTCATATTTCTTTTCTATTTTTGCATGGTCTGCTTCTTTTTTTTAATATATAAACCCGAGGATTAAGGCTACCCCCTACAAGGATTAATAACATTTAAACCCCTGTCCAGCATTTTCTTTTGACTTAACAAATACACTGTACAAGGCTGATACCTACGGTGCGCACAGACAGAGAGCCACGAGACTTTCTTTCTTCTCTTTTTTCTCACTTTTTGCTACAGAGGGGCCCCACCTTGTGGCCTGCTCCCCTCACTGTCGAGGCGACATGTCACCTTACTTGTTGGAAGCTCAGTTTGATGTTCTGTTTTATAGTTCTAGTTTTCTTGTTCTACTTTATTTTCTGTGTTTTGAGGTCTGGGATATTTCAAGTGCAATGTGCCGTGAGTACACATAATGCAATACCAACACTACAACATACTGTCATTAAATGTAAATGGGCTGAATAATCCGATCAAAAGCAGTAAAATGATAACTAAATTAAAAAAGGAGAAGGTAAACATTGCATTTTGGCAAGAAACTCACCTTTCTGGTCCTGAACACGAAAAACTAAAAAAAATGGGCTTTAGGAACTCTTTTTACTCTTCATTTAAAAACGGAAAACGGAGGGGAGTTGCTGTACTAATTTCAAATTCGACCAGATTCGAATTTATATCCCAAATAAGTGATAAAGATGGTAGATTCATTCTCATTAAAGGAAAAATAGATCAAAAAGAAGTGACCCTCTTTAATGTGTATGCCCCCCCTGGGAGTGATAAATCATTTTTCAGAAAGGTGTTCGATTTGATAGCCTCTGAAACATATGGGACTCTAATATGTGCCAGAGACTTTAACATGCTACTTAAACCCCTACTAGATACAACAAATAGAAAGAGAAAAAGTAACACTACTGAGAAATATATAAATAAAGTACTAAAAGACCTTGGACTGAATGATGTATGGCGGTTTGTGCATGGATCAGTCCCAGGCTACACTTTTTATTCTGCGCGACACTCAGTTCACTCTAGAATCGACTATTGCTTTATGTATGGTGGGGATTTACATAGAGTAAGGGATTGTAGAGTGGGCCCGAGAGACCTCTCGGACCACTCTGGAATTTATCTGACGTTACATTTAGACAGTAAACAGCGCAAAACACTGTGGAGACTCAACACCGGTATGTTGAACGATCCTGCTTTTAGGAATTCAATAGTGTCTGATTTAAACTCATATTTACAGAATAATGATACCGGAGATGTGAATCCTAGTATTCTATGGGATGCAGCTAAAGCCGTTCTCAGAGGCAAAATCATAGCCAGGACATCAATGTTGAAAAAGATAAAAGCAACAAAATTATCAAAACTGCAGGAAGAATTAATAGATTTAGAGCGAACACAAATTGTCAATAAAGAGTCCAGTATCATAAATAAAATCAGAAATTTAAAGCAAGAAATAGATCAAATATTAAGCGCGGAAGTTGAGAAAAATATTAGATTTATGAAGCAAAGATATTACGATTCAGGCCCTAAAGCGACAAAGCTGTTAGCTTGGAGGCTCAGAAAACAACAAGCTGAAAATACAATCCACAAGATTAGAGACCCTGTTACAAAAAAGATTACTACTAGTATTGATGGTATTCAAACGGCTTTTGAAAATGATTATACATCTTTATATTCTCAAAAAGAACATAGTAATGAAACGACTATACTTGAATTTTTAAACTCCCTAGACCTTCCTGTACTTGGTAAAGAAATTAATGATAAACTTGTCTCCCCAATAACAGTAGAAGAAATAGAAAAGGCTATTACAAGTCTTAATGCTAACAAGTCACCCGGTACCGATGGTTTCCCCCCAGAATGGTACAAATCCATAAAAGAACATCTGCTCCCTTTACTTGTAACCTGTTTCAATTATGTTTTAAAAGAAGGCTCTCTTCCCCCTTCTTGGAACGAGGCTTTTATATCAGTCATCCCTAAGGATGGAAAGGACAGGACGGAGTGTAGTAGTTTCAGACCTATTAGTGTTTTAAACACGGATTATAAACTTTACGCAACCATCCTAACCAAAAGAATGGAAACTGCAATGCCACTATTAATAGATGAAGACCAAACAGGTTTTATGAAAAATAGACAAACTCAGGACAATATAAGGAGAGCCTTGCATATTATTCAGCAAGTTAGGGAGGAAAATATTAGCTCAATGATCCTCAGTTTGGATGCTGAAAAAGCTTTCGATTCGGTTGGGTGGGAATTTCTCTATTTAGTGATGAACAGATTTGGCTTTAGTAAAGATTTCATACGCTGTATTCAAGCTCTTTATTCTTCTCCTACCGCAAGAGTAAAAGTCAACGGGAGTCTTTCCAACTCTATAACTTTGCAACGTGGCTGCAGGCAAGGCTGCCCAGCCAGCCCTAGTCTATTTAATTTGTTTATTGAACCTCTAGCTCAAGCAATTCGGCAGGAAGACGGACTGAAAGGCATATCCATGGAAGGTGAGGAGTACAAAGTAGGACTTTACGCAGACGACGTATTAGTCACGATCCTGGACCCGGACTCTGGCTTACCTATATTAATGAAAATGTTAGAAACATATGGGACACATTCAGGTTATGTTCTTAATGTACACAAAACCCAGGTCTTGACATTTAACTATACTCCTCCGCAAGACTTTATTACAAGGTATAATTTTAATTGGAATTCAACTCATAAGTTACCTTGGAGTACGTCTACCTAAGGATCTCTCACAACTATTTGCTATTAATTATAATTCAGTTAATCAAAACATATACAATGACCTCACTAGATGGGCCCTCCTTCCTCTCGACTTTGGCAGTAGAATTAGATCAGTTAAAATGAATATTCTTCCCAGATTACTATATCTTTTTTTATCAATTCCAGTAGAAATTCCCCAGAACCAATTTAGAGAATGGGATAAGCATATTTCTCGATTTATTTGGAATAAAAAGAAACCAAGGGTAAAATTCTCTACCCTCCAGCTGCCGGAGGAAAGGGGAGGTATGGCACTCCCATCCTTAAGAAAATATTATTTGTCAGCTCAGTTGAGGCCTTTGGTATATTGGTGTAACCCATCATATGTTGCCAAATGGAAAACTATGGAGTTATCTTTAACAGATTCACCAATACAATCACTGCTTGGCTTTGTTGACGGGGAGAACGAAACTATACAAGTAAAGAGTCAGTGGGTTAATCTATCACTAAAAGTATGGAGGGAAGTTGTTAAATGTTTTCAACTCCAAAGAGACATTAGACAGCTTAGATGGCCAGCCTACGACCCTGACTTCATACCAGCACTGCATGATCATAGGTATAGACAGTGGGTATATTATGGTGTTACTGCTATTTGTAAGACCACTGAAAAGGGCGAGTTTAAAAGCTTTACCAACCTATGTCAAACATACGGGCTGGGCGGACAAGACTTTTACAGATACTTGCAGCTTCGTGACTACTTTTGTAAAAAGATAAGAGGTGCTAATTTAAGAGAAATACCAACTATTGTTCAAATATTTATTGATGCATATAATTCTGGAAACATCAAAGGTCTGATAAGCAAGTTGTATTGTGGTATCATATCTCTGAACAAGGACTCTACAGACTATGTGAAGGAACGATGGGAAAAATAACTGAACATTGTAATAACTGAAGACATATGGCTGAATGCGTGGACAACACAGTTTTCCTCCACCAACTCCCGGACCTGGAGGGACTTCTGTTGGAAAAACCTGATTCGTTTTTTTATCACCCCGAAACAGAAGTCTAAACAAACTGGTACCCAGCTAGGCTGCTGGAGGGACTGTGGGGACATTATGGTCGATCATGCCCATGTCTTTTGGTCTTGCCCACTTATTCAGACTTTCTGGAAGGGAGTGGCATCGGTTATTAGAAAAACATTGGGCTTCAATATCAGTGTAACTTTCTTATCTCTCTATCTTGGTTATTTCCCTAATAAGCTAAGTAAAGATGATGCATACCTCTTAAAGATTTTGCTGGCAGCAAGTAAAAAGGCCGTCACAAAGTGCTGGCTTCAGAAAAATGCCCCTACTGTTGGTCTCTTTGTCAACACTGTTGAGCAGTTGCATCTTTTGGAAAGAATGACTTACTCCATACGACTTCAAAAGGAGTTGGGTGAAAAGCGATGGAAAAAATGGTCAGTTTATTTAGCTAGTCAGACAGATTTGGTATAGACATTGCACCGCGAGCGTTTTTCTTTTACGCCTTGGAGATAGGCGAGATTGCCATGATTAAGTGATTATCCCATGACCTCCTGTTTATTTTTTTATTTTTATTTTTTTTGTGTACGTGTTTGCTGTTTCTGTTTCGTGTCCTACATTATTATTTTTTTCCCCACAGTTTATATTGTGTGGATAATGTGAAAAAATACTTACAAATAAAAAGTTTCAAAAAAAAAAAAAATAGATTTGATTTGATTAGCATTTTACAGACCCACACAAAGGATAGGGCGTTTAGTACGGTCCATCACCGTTGCTTCTTTCCCCATTAAAAGCTACAGTCAGTCTTTAATTACGTAGATTTACCTTTGGGCATTTCCTATTATAGGCTACTGTGTAAAAGGCTGTTTAGAATCAACTTTTGTATCAAGAAAAAAAATACCCGCCCCCTGGGGGTCACACTTTTCGGTGGGTCGCAGAATTCGGTGTAACACCGGCGCCGTTATATTTTCCCGCGTTTGAGTTTGTGATACATTTTGGAAACAGGAGATGAGCCCCTGGTCTAATGCGCCACCTGGCTTGAGAAACCCGTTCTCAAATACTTACTTTTAGTCATTATTTAGGTAGCACACACATATTATGAATGCCTTCGGCAGAATTCAAATGAGCCATTTTAATCTAGATTAATCTAGATTAATTCCAAGATTAATCTAGATTAAAAAAAATTAATCTATGCCCAGCACTAATTTGTACATACAAAGTTCAGCAACTTAAAAATTTTATTCAGCCCATTTAAAAAGGTATTTACAAAAAGATTTACTTGGAAACAAAAAAACACTTTTCATCCCAGGCTTTGAGGGCCCTCCCACCATTGGGGCCAGGGGCGGAGTGGGGCACTAAAAGCCACCGGCCCTCCACCGGCCCAACACACCATCAACAACACAAAAAACATTTATGTCACTTTAAAATACTAAATCTATTTTTTTAATCTGGATGAAGACCCAGATTATGTTATGTTTCTTTGAGTGGAACTCCTCCATCAGTTCTAACCTAGCCAACCGCCGTAAAGCAAGAAGAAGAAGAAGATTGAAGCGTGAGTGAACGTTCAAATGCCATGGCGCTGCTGAGAAAATAGTACACCCTGAAATATCAAGCTGTCAGTTGTCAAATTTGCTGACCAAAATGTTAAACTTCAATAATTGTTTGTAGTCAATTTACATAGTCCATATTTAAGCTCTCAACAGCATAACCATACAGCATTGCCACATCGGCAGGAAAACACGGCACACGCAAAGTCCAATCCATGGAATCGGCCGTTAAAAGCCAGTCTGCATCATGGCAGGGGATGCGGACAAGGAATACACCGCAGGAGGGAGCATGAGAGCTTCAGCTCACCACACACTAGTAGCCTGGGTGCTTAAAGCGTGGAACAAGCTGGATACGGAGCGGTGTGTGTGTGTGTGTGTGTGTGTGTGTGTGTGTGTGTGTGTGTGTGTGTGTGTGTGTGTGTGTGTGTGTGTGTGTGTGTGTGTGTGTGTGTGTGTGTGAGGTAGGTTACCTTCCAATAACAGACAAGTCTCGTCCGGTAGGTCCTCCAGGTCTTCCAGACTTCTCAGCAGGTCCTGTGCTGTGGCCTTTCCTGGTGTTCGGCACTTCCACAGCTGCAACATGTTCCGTCTCTGCATGAACTCTTGTTTCTCTTTTTCCTTGATGTCGTCCAGATCTTTGATCTTCAGCCCCAGGTGGATGGCCACCTGCTCCCACTTGTCTCCCAGCGTTTTGGCCACATTCATGAGCTGCTTATAGGACAGATCCTGCCCTGCGGAGTGGGTTTCATTGTCTGTGTCTGTAAAAAAGACGAACACAATCCACACAGGCGGGTTAAGTTCCACCGTCTGACGAGGTACCACTCAACAAAAATGTAGATGTTACCAATTTTGAAATGGGTGTGAGGGTTAAGGTGAGGCTACAAACCTGAACCAAACCTATAAAAGGTATCCTGTCACACTAGCCCCACACACACGCACGGTGACACGTACACACACACAGAAAATGTATGTTTGGTACATGAACTGTACAAAAATCATCCACAAAATAGGCATGCATTAAATGATCTTACATTTAAGTATACCTTCAACCTGAAATCATCTTAACTTAAAGAACATAGACCGGTGCAGAGTTTTGAGTGACAGGTCTGATGGCCCTCCCTCACCTCTAATTACTATTGGACAGGTGCCAATCTCCCACCCCTCATACTAACGTTATTGGGTTGAATCGAAACGTCAATTTAACCTCACGTGTATTGGTATTGATTGATGTTTGTAAAAGAATATTATAATAATCCCGCCGTTTTTTTTCAAAACCAGCCCAAATTGTATGTACCCGCCCAATCTGGCAACACTGACCGCAAAGGAAACAATTAAACAAGAGCTTGGGTTTAGAAGAAGCCAATTTAAATTTACAGCGGGGGTCGATGACGTATAAAAAAAACTTGGAGGCGCTGAGTATCTTATGAAGCCACCCATTTAGAGAATGTATGAGACTAACAACATCGGACTATGAGGAAACCAGCGGATCTGAACTGAGTATACACTTTGTCATTTTCCATTACAATAGCACAGTATAGCCCAACCAATTGACCCTACAAAAAAACTCTGACTCTGATCATTCTCCATTCTTATGAAACCAATGGGCATATAATATCATAGGCTACAGTAGCATAATAGGTTGCACCAAAATGTTACAAAGTCCTAAGATGATATGACAAACACAGCTTACCTGCCATAGTTCTGGGTCGGCGTAGGCTATGTGACTTTGTTCCGATGCATCATCAACCAACATGAATCTACTTTTGTTTTTACCTCACCAACTTCATTCATCTTGCATTTTCTTCCATGACGTGTTACGTGCATGCAGACCAACAGGTTTTTATCTAGTCCACCTAATTGTCATCACTCCCCAATAAGGTAAATATTTTGACAATGCGTAGCAGTATAAAATAACACTTTCGTATCGTAGGCCTATCACTTTTGTCCAATGTAACACATTGAAAAGGTTTTCAGCAATGTTAATGTTAATATGAACAACACTGTGTATAGTGTTATCAGGAGTCTACAGAACACAAGGACAGTGATTCTGAACTGAGTACATATTTTGTAATTTTCCATTTCAATACCACAGTATAGACCGACCACTTTAGAAGGCCCTTTTTAAAAAGGTTAAAAAGTTTAAAAAATTAGTTTTATGACAAACATGGCTTACCTGCCATAGTTGCAGGTCAACGTAGCCTACGTGTATGCACACCTGATGCTGACCAACAGGTTTATATTTAGATTATTAGATTGTTGTCACACAATGTAGCCTACCCCATTCAGCCTCTCCTGGCTACCTGGCAGTTCTGGATCTAATTTCAATCCTGATAAAGATTTTGTAAGTAAGAGCAGTGGCGATTTACATTTTATATCAGCACCCCTACAAAAATATATCTGACAGAAATGTTGGGTTAAATTGTTTTGTTATAACAGTGACTCATAGTTCTGTGCAAATCGGCATATCAAGTTGCATGGACTTCACTTGTAAGGCATTTTTCAAGTCTCTTCATAACATTCTAAGCAGGAACTGGATTGCTGCCATTCCAAGAAGGATCCTCGATGTGCAATAAAGAAGCCAATACTTTTTGTAATGGCTTCTTTATTGCTCTAATGCCATACAGGCCATACTTGTACAGCATTCAGAAAATTTGACTCATCAAAATGTTACTCATCTTTTTGTTATAGCAGCCACTCAACAGTTTTTTAGTCTGAGATTGTCTTACCTCTTGCCTGTTGCTACTTGTCCAGGTGCACAGATTGGAGGGATGCCCTGATTGAACTGTATCTGCATTGTGTGATTCTTCTTTCAATGCTTGAGGATATGGTGGACTGTCTCCATGGGGCTCTGATATTGAAACAAAGTCGTGCACATTTCTACTCATATCTGCTTTGCTATTACTTGATCTCTTACTTCCGTACAGGTCATTATGATTTAATCTTTGCCGTAGCACCAAATTCTTGGCCCGAAACATACCATACCCATACCATTGTACAGTGTACAACGAATTTGTAGCAGCATCCAAGTATACAAACAACATATAAATAGCAAAAAAAGAAAAAAAAGAATAAAAAAGTACAGTAGTGCAATGTACGCATAAAAGTTTTTTTTACAATTATTGCACGAGTGTGTGTGTGTGTGTCCGTTTGTGTTCAGTGCAGTGATGGCTTGTGGAAAGAAACAGTTTCTAAGTCAGTTTGTTTGTTCTCCCCCCCCCCCCTTAAAAAGGGGGGGGGGGGAGGAGATCCCTCTTTGGATCTATACGATTCACGTAAATTACCTATTTTGAGTTGAAAATGGCGAATTTCGCTGAAAGGTGACTAGTTTGCAGGTATGATAATGAGGAAGTAACAGACATTTTTGTGCAGGAATGATAACTATATTTAAATAGTACTCCCGACCACATGTTGAGCTAAAGCTAATTAGCTATCTGTGAGCTTGCTAGCTTGCTCTCGGTTATGTTTGTTTTTTATTTTATATTATAACTTACTTTTTGTTGCACAGGTCTGATGTGTTTTTGAGATGGCGCCACGGACGGCAGCCTCGGTGTTTCGGTGCGCATTGTTTTGTATTGTTTTGTTTGTTAATTCAGTTTTCTGCAACACTCGATGCTCTTACACCAGTCAGGAGCTTTTGGACATCAGGGGAACAACTCCAGTGGATTTATTCCCTGCTTTTCAGCTCCCTTACGTTGGATTATTGGACATTCTTGTCAAAGGTGCGCTCACCTGTGCTCACGCAGTGAAGTGCAGGAGGAGAGGAAAACGAGCCGGAGCGCTCGTGCGTCTCCGTCGGCGCGGACATCGCACGCCGTTACCTGGATTATTTCTTTCCAACGTGCGCTCACTGGATGAACTGCAGCTACTGATGGGGAAAAACAGAGACTTTTCCTCATCCTCTGTTTTGTGTTTTCACGGAGACATGGCTGTGTGCAGGGGCGGACTGGCCGTCGGGAGGTTCGGGAGATTTCCCGAACGGCCGGACGATTTCAGGCCGAGCTGGCCGGTCGTAATTTTTAATTTTTTTTATGTTATTATATTATTTTATATTATTATATATTTTTTCAATTGAAGATGTAAAAAAAGAGAACAAGTTAAGTAAGCCGTGATTCGGGCTGGCCTGCTGGATATTTGCTTACAGCGCGAAACGGAGCTCTGGCCTGACGGTAAAACGGGGCCGATGTTTTACTGTCAATTTAGGGGGGGATCACCCCCACAGTGTATGGGGGCAAAGCGAGCGGCCAAAGCGAGCGGCCGAACGGCCCCTCCAAACTTGGACTGCTCCGCGGTCTGTCATTTCTGATTGGCTCAGCCTGACACACGGCGGTAATTTACTTCGAGTTAATCTCAGTTACACAGAAATACGAAAAATGTCAAAAAGGAAATAAGGTGGTGGAGAGGAAAAAGAATTGGGTGGCACTCAGAAGTTGAGGTTAAAAAGAAAAAAAATGTTAGAGCAAGACGCAGCCAAATGTGCTAAATTAACCGACCTTTTCCGTGGAAAAGCTAAGGTTGACGCCCCTGTCAGCGAGACCAATGATAAGGCAGGAACAGGACACAGCAGCAATCAGGGTCCAGCAGAGAGGAAGCAGAGTGAGCTCTACATCCAGATTATTTTTGATGACAAGCTGTGTGTTTTCTCTAACTATATACATCCAACTATATCAATCAAGGAAAGTCTGTCTGTGTGTGTGTGTGTGTGTGTGTGTGTGTGTCCTCATTTTTCTCCTAAACGGCTTGACCTATCACTCTGAAATGTCACATAGCCCCTCAATATATACCTGGCCAGAGACTGACAGAGCCATTTTTCTATATTGTCATTGCAAACATTGGTTTAAAAAAAGCTTGATTTGTGTGAAGCAGTAACCAGCAGTGAGGGGCAGACAATGTGACATCTTTGTATGTTGTTAGATATGACAATTCTTTCCCACTTTTTTTCATTCCACTAAAATAATTGTATCTTGCACTATTTAGATAATTTTCAGCCTTGATTTACCTTTCTAGGCACATGCAATTTCTAATATTTTGTACATGGACAAGATTGCTTATAAAATATTTCCCAGTGATCTTCACAAAATTCTAAACACATGCACATCCCAACATTGACATGTAGTTGCAATGCACATATCCACGGATAAGGACTAGTTTTTATTATTTTACACAGTGGCAAAATTCTACACGCGCTATTCCCGCGGTCTCATAAAAGGCCTCTCCATCCCAAAGTCCCGGGCCAAATTTTTGTCCCAGTCCATCCCTGGCTGTGTGGATCAATACCGGACTCTGCGCTACAGCTGGCAGGCTTCCAACTGCTGAGAGCGGATCGAGACGCACAACTTTCCGTATCTTTTTCTTCACTAACAGTGGCTAGTGTAACGACGTGACAGTCAGTGCGTTTACATGACACTCAAGAAAGTCGATTTATTGGCTTAGTCCAACTATGATTGGATTACTAAGATGCATGTATACACCTTAGTCGAGCTATACTCGAATCGAATTGGCTTACTCATAGTCGAGTTAAGACCCCTAGATAATGCGATTCATAGTCGAGCTAAGCGTGCATTTAGCCAATCGAATTGGCTTATGCGTTGATTTGCGTTCTGCGCATGCTCGAGATCTTTTCCCGGGGCCGTGAGCTGGAAGTAGAAGGAGACGATAGTCTTGTTGCGATTTATTTAAAAAGGTGGCGCAGAAGATGGAGGAAGCCGGTGAATGTAGTTACCCCCTATAAGAATTGTGTCCCGGCCGCGGGAGCGCGCATGTCATGCATTCATTAAAGGTGGAAGCACACGGACACTACGCTTCCATTTCACCCAAGGCTGAATTAAAAGTACATGTTTTCTAAATGTGGGTCATCAACGAGGTTGTAAAGTAGTAACTTCGGGCACATCTGTCAAAATAAATGTTTTTTTCTCCCGACGTGTTTACAATCTTTATTCATTCATTGCGCGGCGGCGGGTAATGTATACGGACGGGCGGCGGAGGGGCAGCTCCGGTGGGAGAAAGATGTTTTCAGTAGACAGCTGTCAACTAACTTTGGGTCGGCGATTTATTTAAAAAGCTGGCGCAGAAGATGGAGGAAGCCGGTGGCAATAAATAAGATTCTGATTCTGATATGGTGTCGCTATTCAAACAGGTGGGCTTTCATAAATGTGAGATTCAAATGTTGTTATATAAATGAACCACTATATGATCACGTGTTCTATGTAAAATGTCTATATGTATGTATGTATGTATTTAAAAAAAGAAATCGATCTGAGCTGGAGATCACAATAAAGAGGATCAGCGTGAGACCAAGTCCTGTGTAGCGGTGTTGTCCTTCCAACGCTCCACACAAGTCCGCGGTCGAACACAACCGGTTACACCAGTACCACATGAGTCGCCCAAGGACCCCAAGGTTGGGGACCGCTGATCTAAACAATACCTACTTTTGCAGCTGGGATTCTGTTAGGTTATTGCACATTGAAAATACACATTATGACGGAATAGAAAAGAAAAAGAGTAATAATATTGCACAGTATACAGATATTGCACGGTTATGAGGTCAGTGCATGTGTGAGTTCAGGGTGGTAATGGCTCTTGAGAAGAAACTGTTCTTGAGTCTTAGTCCTTGTTTTGATGCATCTGTCGCGCCTTCCTGAGGGCAGCAGGTCAAACAGGTCAGACCCAGGGTGGGAGCTGTCCTTGATTACATTTTTTGCCCGGCTGAGGCAGCGGGGGGTGTAAATGTTCATCAGGGAGGGGAGAGTAAAGAGAGGAAAGTAAAACATATTTGGCATAATGTCAACTTGTTTTACCAAGTGTATGATCACAGCCATATAAAAATTACTTATAGGATATGTATAGCCTATACATATATAAATATGTATAGGCCTATCTATATTTACATGTAGGGCATCTAGCAAACTTTAATGCCGTCTGCAACGTTAGCTGCTGTGGTCTGTGGGGGCGAGGGGTCTGTGAGCGTTATGGACCGGATGGCAAGCTAGCTTGCTCCGCAAGCGCTCATGGAGCTTCTCGACTCCGAAAACGTTAGTGCACATTTTTGATTCACCAGCAATTCCAGGAAAACTGCTAATATTCAAGATCTACACGGTTGATTCTTTGTCCTAAAAAATTAGCAAAAGTAAATTTAGTGATGAAATAGAATATGGACATTTAAAAAAACATTCCGTTGTAGGTCTGCTCTGGTGCTTTAATTGTAACCGTCTTTGTGAAATGCAAACTTGTGTATTAGGGACAGTACTTGGTCCGCACAAAGTGACGATACACAAATACAGACAAGAACACAGATTGAGAAAGTCACATAAACTTCTTTATGGTGCATTTATGGATATTAAGTAGTGCACTATGTGGAGAACCAGATTCATACAATCACATTTTTCGGACAACATAAGCACCATTGAGGGCACAAGTAGTGGACCAATTGGAACAGAGCCTTGGTAGCTAGGGACTGGTGGGCAGACTGGGAGGAGGGCCTTCAGGGACGGGGAAGACCACACAAAACCGCAGAGAGTTGGCATGTTGGGGCATCTGTCTACATCCACCGATGCGGTCGAACTTCTTACTCACATCTTTGTTAACCGTCGTCAGGATACTGGCTAACTCTTGGTGACTGGGAAGTATAGAACACACACAGTCCCAGTCAGTTATGAGTGAACAGTTAATCATTATGAAGTATGATTCCTTCAGTCAGAAAGAGCTTTACTTGCACTCATGGATTCTATTTTCTAAAATTAGTATTAGGATACTAATTTAAAATGCAAAAAAACAAATGTATATGTATATTATAATGGCAAAGAAAATAAATATATACAAATTAAAAATCTAAGATAATTAGTGAAAAGCGTGCAAGCATGCAAAGCCTATGGTAAATTACATTTACTAATTCATTGGCTTAAAAGTTATTTCAGAATTTGAAACTAGATACAATGTCAGACAACAACGTCTTAGGTAGGTTTCACTTACCATGGAACCAACTTCACAAGGTTCTGGCACAAGGACTGGATGAACCAGGAGCCTTTCTCCTCGAGTCTCACAGAGACATAGGAGGGAGTGGTAGCCATGGCAGTCAAGAAATCTGCCGTGCTGGGTATCAACTCACTCGCGAACACGGCATCGCTGCAGAGGTCCCCAGTGCTGCTGGGTCCGTCTGTCTGGGAGCGGACCCCAGTGCTGCTGGGTCCGTCAGTTTGGTCGCTGACCTCTGGGCGGGCGGGTCTGTTTGCCTGGACGGGGACCGCCTGCTCTTTCTGTTTGCCCTGGCAGGCCTGGATGAAGAACAGCTTGGGCTTCCCTCTCAGAGAGGCGCACCGCACCCCATTCAGATAGTCAGTGAGGTCCTTCAGCAGGACCACCCCCCCGTCCACCCCGTACACGCCGCCCTCCCGGCCGTGGCTCAGGACCACGCAAGCCACGCAGTCCATCCCACCGTGGTCCCTGCTGGCCAGCTCCCGCATGGAGTCGAGCATCTGGTAGCTGGTGAGGTCCTTCAGCACCTCCACCTTGAAGCCCAGCCAGGTGAACACACGCCTCAGGCTCTCTGCAGGACCAGTGGCACATGCGCACACACACACACACACACACGTGAGTGTTTGTACTGTATAATACTGAATAATCTATAAATAAGCAGAATCTGGACTAAGACTGAGACTATATACTATGTAAGTATGGTATTAGTATAGCATGGGCCTACCTTCATCAATGTTTGTCCCCATCCGATCACTTAACCCTATAAGCAGAATCTGGACTAAGACTGAGACTATATACTATGTAAGTATGGTATTAGTATAGCATGGGCCTACCTTCATCAATGTTTGTCCCCATCTGATCACTTAACTTTAACACGCTACGGGAAGGGCTGAAGTCAAAGTTGTTGACGATCAAGCAGAAGCCTCTCTGTTGAGCCTTCATGGGATATGGAGTATCCACATTCTCTGTAATGAACGTGACAGGATAAAAAGAAGAAGAAGAATCTTTATTTGTCATTGCATATGTACAAGTACTACACAATTAAATGAGATCTCTGCATTTGACCATTACTAGCAGCACCACTAGGAGCAGTGGCAGATTTTTTTTTAATGACTTGGACTTGAACACTGGAGACCGGACTTGGAATCGAGGCATAGTGACTCGACTACAACACTGCTTTGTATGGAGTCACGTTGCTCGTCGCGTTTGGTGTGAACGCACAGTAACACCGGCGCCGCTGACTCGGAGGAGGGCTTTATTTCGAATGACCAATAACAAGCCTAGCCCAAAGAATTTACATTCATACGCATTTAAATGGTTGCTGGCAGTGGCATGTACGATCTATCACACAATTAAACGAGGATAAACCCTATGTATTTTTGTTGATTTATTTCGTAGCCTATTTATAATAGTTGATTCATAGTTGGAAGATATATTCGAGTGAATATTTCACGGAGGGGCGGTGCCCTAGTGCCCTCTATTAACCCACCGCCACTGACTAGGAGCATTTAACCATCACTAGCTACAGCACTAGGAGCATTTAACCATCACTAGCTACAGCACTAGGAGTATTTGACCATCACTAGCTACTAGGGATGGGTTCAAATAATCGATTCAAGTATAAATGTATAAATGAGGAATGAAGGAAGGAATAAATTAAGTATAAATGTATCTTCCGATATCGATTATAAAATCTCATAATCTATCTTTTAATCTAAGCCTTTTCCCGTGGATGTGTGAAGTGGCCACGTGAGCGACGTGCGTTTCTTGACGGCCAAGCAGGCGGCGCAAATGGATGAATGGCGCAGCTTTCGTGTAATTCTACTTGCGCGAACAGCTCAATTTGAAATATTTGAATTTTCCCTCAAATTTCACATGACACTTTGTCTTGACAGCCTGTCAGTGCTATCTTACTAAAGTCCAGAGTCCAAGTGATTGTTGCGGTTTGCGGACTCCCGGAGCTCTGTAATATATATATAATATATACATATAATATTACGGCCAAAAGCTGTATGCACCTCCGGATAATATTATGAACCCATAAACGACGGCGTTGGGTTATCCAACATCTCTGGTACTTCCACAACAACAACTGAATATATGTATACATGGTTCATATATGGGCTTTGTTAACCTATTCAAGGTTCTCTCTCTATCCCAGTGTGCTGCTCAGATCTGTTCAGATTTTGTCATGTTTCATTACATTCCTTGGGCCCTAGTTAGACGATTTCAAGCGCAGACGTAAAGCGCAAAGTCGAAGTAGCATTGTGGGTGGTTCTATGGCACTGTTGCTATTATGACGGCGAGATAAATTAGCTTTGCGCCCGATGCAAATCTAAAATGGGTTGGTCTGAAACCTGTAGGAGTGTTTTGGGCGTAACGTGCTTTGCTTAGGAGCACAGGCAGCAGTATTTACCTAACATGTAGGGATGGTATACGTTTGTAAATACTAAAAGATACCAATAAACTAGTCATGAGGTGAGTGCTGCATGCAGTGCTCAACTATTGTTCTTCTTAGGTTTTATTCTTTCTTTCTTTCTTTCGTGGAGCCTGATTCTAATTACCGGGGAAGAGGTAAAACCTTCTGGTTAAGGTGCATCGGTCTTTGACAGGCATCTGTCTTTTTGTGGGTGAAGGAGGTTCATCTTCAAAACGCTTCAGGACCTGTGGGATGGAGAGCACACGCAACCACCACTAGGATGAAACAACTACATGGCTGTTGGTCGTGGTCGGCTCTATCTGGATGGACGGGAATGTGAGGCTGTCCATCAAACAACCAGATATCCGCATGAGAGAAGGACACTCACTCCGCACGCCAGCCTAACGAGAACGAGTGACTTGCCTTTGTGAAGAGTTCATCGATGTGGTCCTCTTGTGCGTGGCGGTTGAAGATATCCACAATGTATTGGATGAAATAAGAACCTTTCAGTCTATGTCTATACGACACCATACCTGCAGAATATAGTGAAAAGATAATTAGAAGTCATCGATCAGAGAAATAGGGTGTTTATTTGCAAGTCCTAATTTGAACAGTTAGTTTGTTTTGTATCCTCAGCCTATTTCTTTTTTAAGTTGGATTTTCAGGCTTCCATAACGAAGAGTAACAGCTTCATCAGCACAGACAGAAATAAATAAACTCACCGGGGGTGCAGGACAAAAACGAAACCAAGTCTTTTTCATTTTGCACAGACCCTGGGACAGACCCTCCCCCTTTATCGGGAAGAGAATACAGTGAATGTAGTAGTACAGTAATTCACTCATGGTTTCGGGAATCATTTAAAACGTAATATGGTAAAACTGGTTTATGGTTATGGTAAGTTCAAATCGAAAAAGGAACCCCAAGCACACCTCTTCTGTCGGCTTGGATGATGATGACTTTGGGTTTGTCTACCAGATTTCCACAATGATTTGAATCCAAGTATTTGTAGATATTGTCAATGGGGAACAAGTCGGGGTTTGCAGACCAGTGATGGACACCTAAAATGTATCCCATCACCCCATCGGACATGATGACCACAAAGACAGAGTCTGTCGTGGCCAGACGGGGGTCTTTAGAAAACCTTCTGACGGCCTCGTCCATCTCCTGTGTAGAACATGAATCAGTCAACGAGACACTCATCGCAGGACCACAGATCACATGATATCTCATGTGTGTGAGGCCCAACGTACCGCTCCACTGAGGTCTTTGTATTGCTCCACGTTGTATCCGAGTGAGATCAGCAGTTTGCTCATATCCTGCTCATCTTTCTCAGCACCATCCCGATTTTCCCCATGGGCAAAGTGCACATTGGTGATCAGCAGAGCCATACGCGTCCTGGTGGCTGGGGCCATGACGGCGTATATCTGACCACATCATCCAATATAATAAAGGAAACAGGTGCATGACATATTACTGATACAGTATGCATTATCTTATCTGATCGTTTGATACCTTGATAGTTCACATCAAATTATATGAGCCTATACCAATCAGAACAACGCACCAGATAACCGTTACGCATGTTTATGGTTGGCTAAAACACATGCATGAAGTCAATGTTAGAGGAATAACAGCCTTTAAAGAGCAGAGGAAGGACTAACGTTGCCTCTGTCCTTCAGCTTCTCTGTCTTGAACTGCTCAGAGCTGTGGATGAGTTCAGAGGTCCTGCCCTGCGTCTCTGTTGGGGAAACTTCCAGTAACAGAAAATAAAGGTCACTCGTACATTTGGTGCAGTGTTTTACTTAACAAATTTGATCCGAATAATTGCATGCAAGTCACCTTTATACGATGCTTTAACCTCCTGAGATCCAGCCAAAAGGCTTCCTGCTAGAATGTTAATGAAAGAAAAAACATCAAGCAGAGATTTATAAAATGTTTTATTTCTATATTTTATTTCATGTCTCTTATCAAAGACATTTTAACTCACATTACAGGGGAATATATATGTCTCACAACTGAAATAAAACCAACGCAGTGAATACAATGTTGTGACTTTAGTGTTTAAAAAAATCTTTCTTCATTCCTCAAGACTGAAGCCACCATTTATTCTCCTCAGGTCAGATCTGTTTGAGGTGCAGATATATTCAATTCAGCAGTCAATTCTGAAACAGCCAATTCATTGCAACATTACTGTAACACCAAAGGCTTCATCCAACAACAAATTTAATTGTAAAAAAAACAAACATTAGACCGCTGCTGTGCTGTTTGGGTATTTAAATTATAATTATTCAACACTTTTCAACAAAGTAGGGATAATGGCTTTGGATATGCAGTCTAAACAAATGTCCTGAAACAACAATAATTAATGGTTGGATCCCAGGAGATGAAAGGATAAAGAAGCTGTTCTGGTTTTAGGTCTTGTCAAAATAAAGTGGGCAGGGCTTATTGAGAAAACCCATTCCTGGTTACAACTCACCCACAGAATCAGAAGGGATCAGACGCAGGGTGATGCATAAGTATTTGTCCCTCTTCTTCATGCTATTGATCATTATCTGACTTGCTGGCTCCCCTTTGCCGATCACATCCTCGATCATACGCCGTGCCCGGTCTGTTGTGTTTCTCTGGTCCTGAATCACAGACCTCTTTTCCTCAGTACTGAACACCCCCTGCTGCCAAAGATCATCCAGGATACCTTTGATAACTGGGTCTGAAACGCTCTGCACAAAATCTGAAAAGATCCTTTTTAGGTCTGAAACAGAATGCAAAAGGCAATATTAAATTTACAATGTCGTAGTCAATATCAATTTGTCTTTGGCCTGTTTTAAAATCAAATAGCCTAGGCCTAAATACAAAGATCCAAATGAATGACTTGGTGGTGATTGTGTAGGCCTTCTGTGGTGATCTGGGGGCTTATGGTGCGTTCCAGCAACCCATAACCCGTGTTTTCACAACCTTCTACCCGTGAAAGTGCCCTAGAACAGCAGTCAAACCCGCAACTCACTACCAGTGAACTCGTACCAGATCGATGTAGGCCCACTCAGAGGCGCAGCTTGTGAACAGGCAAGGCAGGCAACTGCTTGGGGCCCCCAAGAAAAAATAAAAAAAGGTTTCTTTCTTTTTTTCTTGGGGGCCCCCTGGTGAGCCCCTAAGAAGTATCACCCCTATGGCATTTACCACTTGTTTGACGAATATGATCTGCCAGACTTTGACAAACGGTTCAAGACTTTGCTTTAGTCGAGCCAATCGCTACATTTATGTGCTAAAAAAATTTTGCACCATTGTTTCACCTGAACACGTCTGCAGTGGGAGATGAGATTTTGACAGTATAAGCTGATATTGAGCTTAAGTCCAGGGCTCATGGACAATTGGGAACTTACTCACAAAGGAAAAGTATCCAACCATGAGGAAATGTGCTACTATGGAAGAAAATTTACCTTACATTATTATGCTAACATATACTTTTCATCTGGCCTATATGCTATATAAATATAATAATGATGAAAAGCTTAAGAAGACAAGTCACCACTCCTCTCTAACTGTGGCCTGGAGGGTGCCATAAGGTCTGTTGATTAACTTATGTGTTTACCCACTAACATAGAGGTCAAGGGTGACCTGAGGCTAGTCTAGGGGCAAGGACAAGCCGGACACCCCATTCTAGTGTCGTACCTGTAAACATGGTGTGTGCAGGAGATATCGTAAATAACAACATCCTCGATGGACAGAAAGGGAGATATAAGGAGGGGCCCGTGACTAGCTCTCCAGTTCTTTGTCAAACCAACTCGGCTTTGCTCTTACTTGTTCGCGAGTAAAAATAAAGTCTTTTGTCATTCTTGCTCCGGTCTCCTCGAACTCTCTTATTTAAGTTATAGTGTTAAATGCGGTTTATCTACCACACTACCTTGACTGCATTATTTGGCTCTACTTAGTTATGCCAGTCAGCCATTTCCCACATGATTATTAGTAAGTCCAAATACCATTCCACCATCACTGATGGTCATTTGGAAGCCTGCTTGAGAATAGCTTCCAGCAGCTACGGCCTGGTCTATGAAACCCTGGATGACTCCATTCAGTGCAAGTCATCAGAGTATGTACTCAGTATATATAAATAAATATATGTTTAGCATTATTTAATGTAGGTAGATCATTTTGACCTGGTCATTTTGAAAGTAGCTCGAAGGCTGAAAAAGTGTGGGCACCCCTTTGCTAGGGCAAGCATTTGCCCTAGCAAAGGCCAGGAAACAGCATTTGTAGTTTGTTTACTGTTATATTAATGTTCAGAATTTCATATGTAGCACCTTCAAGGGTTTCGATGAGCACTGGAATTGTAAAGTGGGTTTAATTACCTAAGAAAACTATTCAAAATTACTCAATTACTGTAACTAATTTGAGATAATTAATACCAAGTCACTTCACACCTCAGTTATGTGTGCATTTTAGACTCTGTTTATATAATTTTTTTTTAGTTGTATTGTTCTATATTTGTATTAATATAGTGCTAAGAAATTAATGTGAACACTGACTCTTTTTCAGTGGAGTGGAATATTCAATGTATTTTGATTTGAGTACATAGCATTTGCACTAGCCATGGCATGTAAAACAGCATTTGCAAAATAAATGCTTTATGCATGGATGAACACTCGCCTTAATACTGGTTTGGTCAGATTATTTATAACATAATGGTGAGGAATGTTGGTTGGAGGGGCCCCCTAGGTATTTTTGCCTAGGGCCCCAACAGACTCTCAAATCGCCACTGGGCCTACGCCCCAGTTCCAGCTCGTAACTTACGGGCTAAAAAGTGTCCCTGGAACGCAGCATTAGTCGGGCCAAGACTTTGATCATTTGGTTCAGGTTCCTCGTTTCTCTCATATGACCCTACGTACTACCTTCTTACTCTCCTCTACTTCTTATTAAAGGCCCACTGCAGTGTTTGATATCGAGCCTGCTGCTTGAAGTGGAATAATGTAGATAAAGATACTGCTCCCCCTGCGTCAAACTGCCGAGCAGCAGAAGAAACGGAACCTGATCGCCCAAATCGCTCAAATTCAAATAAATAGCCGAATGTGAACCCCTATCATATGATAACCATGGAAACATACACCAAAGTGTGCAAAAGAAAAAAATAAACGTGCATAAACTGTACATGGTATGTAAAACACGGCCTACCTTCCATCGCTTACGTGGCTTCTCGCCTCTTCGATTTAACTTTTGCTTTGAAGCTTCCTCGTTCTGGACAATCAGCGCGATCAGGATTCTTGGAAACCACGCCTATTGTTTCTCTTAGAAGCCCGCCAAGCAGTAACCGACCAATCACCACCCCTGTAGTCTTCTGGAGGAGGCGTCCGAGCAACACAGACCGACATTATTTATTCAGGGGAGGCCATTGAGAGCAGGCTGCATTTTTCAACGATGCCCTGATTACAACATTCAAATAAAAACAGAAAATACAAATTACAATAGATATAACCCCCCCCCCCCTTCTGTTACCCGTCTGTCTGCCCCCTCCCCTCCTGTTACCCGTCTGTCTGCCCCCCACCTCCCCTCCTGTTACCTGTCTGCCCCCCCCCCCCCCCTCCTGTTACCCGTCTGTCTGCCCCCTCTCCCCTCCTGTTACCCGTCTGTCTGCCCCCTCTCCCCTCCTGTTACCCGTCTGTCTGCCGCCCCCCGCCTCCCCTTCTGTCACCCGTCTGTCTGCGCCCCCCTCCCCTCCCGTTACCTGTCTGTCTGCCCCCCCCCCCCCCCTCTCTGCTCCTAGGGGGAGATGATAGGCCGCGTAGAGTACAATGTGGAGCACTCAGTAGACCATGTGGAGCGGGCCGTGTCAGACACTACGAAAATCATGAAAGCAGAACCAAATAAAATAATGTTCTTTATTTCCGTTCATTATGTCTTTATTTTATTCTGTACATCTTTCCTTCATTAATAATAATCTTTATTATGGACTCGAAAAAGTGGTCCACTCTCATACACATACACACTTAACATACAAGACAAAACCAAGTAGACAAACAGCCAAACAATTAATATAAAATACAGTAATTTGTCACTGTTAGTTTAAAAGAAACGGTGCAAATTATTGTGCCAGTGCTTGCGAAGCCTGGATGTGAGCCGATATCCCATCATGGGGCAGGTTAAGGCCTTGATAACACAGTTATCAGATAGGTCCAAACGACACATGAAATTGAACATCAGCTTACGCAACAATGCCGGACAAGTTGGTACATTAGAAGATACAAATAACTGGCTGGCACTGTGCCACCTAGGAACACGTAGCAACAACCTCATGGCGTCATTATAAGCCACTTTTAGCCTCTGCATACTTTTCACTCTGTAGGAAGACCAGAGATGAGCTGTATACAGGGGGGTGACATAGGCCCTGAACAGAGCACATTTGACATCAACAGAACACACAGAAAATTTTCTTAACAGCATATTGGCCTGTGCATATATTTTACAGCACTGACGACGGATGTCACTGTCATCTCTGAGATCATCAGAAAAGACATGGCCAAGATATTTTAGTTCCTTCGTCATTTCTAAGGAGCCATCAGAGAGATAAAAAGTAGGAAAGGACGATTTCCTGTCCTCCCTAGATCTCACTACCATGGCCTTACTTTTTTTAGCATTATAGTTAATGTCAAATTCTCTGCCATATTGTGTACATATTCTTAGCATTTGTTGTAATCCTGCAGTATATGGACAGAGTACAACAAGGTCATCAGCATACATGAGATGGTTGACAACTTGGTTTCCCACAATACAGCCTGTTTTACATTCATTCAATTGTTTTGACAAATCATCAATATAAACATTAAAAAGAAAAGGAGATAAAATGCCTCCTTGCCGGACCCCATTACTCACATGAAAAGGAGCAGAGACAGCATCATCCCACTTGACCTGAAATGTTTGCTGAGCATACCAGTATATGAGAACTCTAACAATATATTTAGGAACATTTCTCTCAAGCAATTTAACAAATAATTTGGCATGATTAATCCTATCGAATGCCTTAGAGGCGTCAATAAAACAAAGAAACACAGAGGAGTTTTGACTTTGGTACTTAGCAACTATCTCTTTTAATGCAAAAATGCATAGGTCAGTACTATGTTTTCTCTTGAACCCAAATTGATTGTCAGTAGTTAATACATACATTTCTATCCTATTTAAAATGATCCTTTCCAGCACCTTAGACAGTATACTGGCAAGGGCAATAGGCCTGTAATTGTCCATGCTGTTTAGCCTTCCAGCCTTCTCCTTAAGAACAGGGACCAGTAAGACAGACAGGATGGAATCCGGAAGAACTCCATGCACCAGGAGGCCAGTGAAGCACAGGGCTAACAATGGGGAGAGCCTGTAACTGGCATGCTTGAGATGTTCTGCAGCAATACCATCTGTACCACATGCTTTGTTGTTATCAAGCATCTTAATGGCATCTGATACCTCACCAGGTCTTACTGTGACATGAGAGTCCAAATCAACAATATTAACAGCAGCAACGTTACTCTTAACACAGTTAAAGAGCTTGGAATAATGCTTGCACTATAACTTTGCAATGTTATCTGAGCCACAGACACCTTCAATGTCATATGGCAAAGAAGTTTTATGATTATTCATCACTTTAATTGCATTCCAAAAGTCTACATGGTTATTATTTTGTAGCTTCCTGGCAAGCAAGTCAGCTCTGATAGTGTTCTCGTTGGTCTTAATATGACGGAGAGCATATTTATATCTAGCATTAGTTTGTTTCTTATACTCAAACACATCACCCTGTCTGGGCCTTCCTGCATTAGACCAGAGTTTAAAGGCTTCCCTTGCTGTGGCATGATGTTCAGCCACATACTCGTTCCACCCAGGTTTGATGTTAAACGCCTTCTTATGCCCACAGAGAGGCCCAGCAGAGGCGTGTAGAGCCTTGATTATGTTATCATATAAGTCAGAGGTCAACAGCATGTTGTGGATCAGTACAGTTCATATTAAGACAAGTTACAGCATCTCTCGGCAAAACAACGTGATTTAATAAGCTGTCCGTTAAGACAGTATAACTATCAATGTTTTTCTTAGACAACTTAGCCCAATTTAATTTCTCAGAGCTGACAGTATTCCCAGAGTCCACCAAGAGGGGCACAGTCTCAACATTTAGCACCATAGCTATTGGTATGTGGTCAGAGGTAGCCAGACCATAGCAAATTTCCATACTTTCTAGTGAGGCATGAGCATCGGCTGTACACAAACAGTGGTCAAGCCAGGACGTTGTGTGCCATGCCTCACTTACATAGGTAAAACTATTATTAGGTAAAAATACTTTACTAGACAATACCAGATTATTATCATTACAAAAATGTACCAGATGTTTTGCAAACAGAGAATTGATATCAGATACATCAGCATTAAAATCCCCATTTACATAAACACAAGTTGAGTCATGGTCCTCAATAAAGGAATGAATAAAGGCAAGTCTGTTCAAAAATTCATCCTCATTGTCATAGGATTCATAGGGGGTATATATACTTAAGATACAAATTTTCTTACCATTAAAATGTATGTCTATCCCTATAGCCCAGTCAACATTTAGTCTTATCACTTTCACCATAGGATCATATTTGCAATTCCAGAGAATGGCTACTCCACCAGATATTCTACCTTTAATTAATTTTGTACTGAGGTCAGTAGTAGATTCTCCTGCACCATGAAAATCTTTGTGTATTGAATTTAGCTTGTCTAAATCCTGTTTGGCAAGCCAAGTCTCTTGGAGACACATAATATCACACTCATTCAACAAGGTATCAACAACATAGCGTCTAGATATATCTGTGGCAGTATGTCCCACACGTAATCCACGTGCATTGTATGATACAACCCGCATAATGTTCTCCAATCGGGATACGGTTCGTGCACAGCAGCCACATCATCAGTCGCTCGTTAGCTGGCAAGCAGCTGACTGGGGCTCCCCATCACACACCACAGGCTGTATTGCAGGTAACTGGGAGCGTGGTTTACCTTCCAGTCCAGCAGCTCCAAAACCAACGCCTCTAGGCTGGCGCGGCTCAAAATAACGTCTAACAAAAGAGCCAGCCGGCCACAGGTGCGGATCATACATCTCTGCTACATTGTTACATTCAGCAGTGACACAGAAAGAGCTGAATCTACTTCCAGATGTTTCAATTTTACGACAGATCACCTTCCGTCTCAGTTTGTCTTTCAAATAGATGGATAGAGTGTCGGAATCCAGGTTAGGATCAAACTTTGAGGCAAAGACACTCACCATCTTCGTTGTAATAGTTTTTATGTTACTGGCCGTGCCCGTTCCGATGATTCCCGTCTTCTTTCTCTCTGATCTCGCTGGCGATTTACCCCGATGAAGTCTGTGCTGCACCGCAGGATTTCCCGGTGCTGGCTTCGACCCGCCTTCTTCACTACCGTGGTCCAGGCAGGAGATTGTGTTTGCCCCGATGACCGGGCCGCCACAGTTGGGGTCAAAGCTGTGGTCTCCCGCTGGACAGTTGGTGTTAGGGCTGTGGTCACCGTCTCCCTCTGGACAGTTGCGTCTGAAATCCGTTCGGCAGCCACGGGCTCCGTCGCTGGGGGGAGCGGCTGCTCCACAGCGGTCAATCGCCCATCAATGGCCGCCGTCACTTCCCGCAGACTTTCACAAACATTTGACTGGATTTCCAGGGTTCTCTTCATGCAACATATCTCATTGTTTAATTGTTCCATTCTGCCCAGCAGTGTTGAAACATCTATATGGTTGAATGACACGGGTGGCAAATCGTCCAGAAAGTGTGACACAAATCTCGGGACATCCTCCCCACACTCATTCAGCACTCTCATGCACAGTTTAACATTATTACTGTCTTTCTGTTGGCCTTTGTAGGTGATACAACGCTGAGACGTGTTAGGGCAGACCTCAAACAGAGCCTTCTTGGCGGCCTCAATCCGTTCTGAAGTGAAGCAATTTGTCACCAGCAGAACAATCTCGTCGTGGCTTAAAGTTCTCATTTTAACCACAAGAAAGTTCAATATTTCGTCTTCCACAATTATTTTACCGGCATTAGTTTTGTAAATCTCCGGTTTTAATCGAGAAAACGCTGAAGCAGCAGCACGCTGTGATTGTCCGTCCGCCACATCCGCCATCATATCTAACCTCCATTCCTTCCTTCCTTCCTTTCTTGACCTGGATTTACCATTAATGCAGTGGCGGAGCTAGACTTTTATACAAGGGGTGGCCAGAGGGTGTCCAAGGCTTTATAGGGGGGTCCATATACCGGGCATCAGTACCGGCGCTCCGCACACGCAGAACACGCACTGCGCGTAGGGCACCAAGTGTCTGGGGGGGCACCAAAAAAATCTGTCTCGTAAAAAATCATCATCATAATAATAATCAGAATAACGCGATATATTTAAAATGAACATGTGTAAAACGTGTTAATAGCAATACAAAAGTAACATTTGCTCGAGAAAAAGATGCGTCTCCTGTGCGGCCCTCTCTCTCTCTCCCCTTGGTGCCCCCCTCCCCCACATCCCAGTGGTATGTTCGATTAGATCATTCTCAAGTTTGGCAGACACCTGTGTTTGGACATGGCCTCGAAAAGGCATCAAGAGTCGGGGGCGGATAAGAGAAAAAAGAAGAGACAGCGAGATGATGCACGCACGTCGATGGCAGGTAAGACAATGTTTTAAATAAAAATGGCTAATTCTGTAATTAATCCTTGTATGAATGTCTATGCTCATGCCAGGTAATGTTAACGTTACCGTTAACGTCAACAAACTAACGTTAGCTCCTATATTATTTTAGCCATCAGAAGTCGTCAGCCAAGTATTAGCCAAGTTTACTTATATAGGTCTACTGCATTTCAGGACGTTTATTTGGCGTTTTTTTATGTAGCTACCATTAACGTCAACAAACTAACGTTAGCTCCTATATTCTTTTAGCCATCAGAAGTCGTCAGCCAAGTATTAGCCAAGTTTACTTATATAGGTCTACTGCATTTTAGGACGTTTATTTGGCGTTTGTTATGTAGCCTACGTTATGACGCTATGCATGTGTACTGTGAACCAACGAGTATGCAATTGTGTACTGTAGTGGGAAAAGTAATGCTACAGATGATACTTTAAAGTAATGAGTTGATGAATGGAGAATGGCTCCTGGTAACATGAATTCTGAGAAACTTTGCATCTGCAGGGCAACATCTGCAGGTGAAACTACAATTTGAAAGAAAATAAAGAAATCTTAGTTATGTAGATCCCCTCCCTTCACATTCATAGCTTTCAAATTATGTAGATTTTTTTTATATTGTGAGCCATCAATCATTGTCTTAAAGGTAAAATCGTTTTAAATGTTGTCATGCATCAGTGATTTACACATTGGCTTACATAAACCTGTAATTAATATGTAATATTGTTTTTGAATCAAGGTGCAAAACTGTATTTCAGTGTACAATCCCTGAGTATTTTTTCTTGTATTTCTGAATGCAGGGTCAATGCTTAGATATGTGCAAGGAGTTCCTCAAGACCAGGAGGAAGATTTAGATGATCAACCATCCACCAGCAGTTCAAGCACACATCATCAACCACCAATCTCTGCAGACTCTGCAACAGCACCCAGCCCTGACCAACAACCATCAACTACTAGTTCAGGACTTATGTTAATGTTTGGTGCTATTGTTAATGCTAAATTAGTGTAGTCTTTTATCAAGATTTTAATTTCTCTTTATTTGCACATTACATTTTGCAAAACTGTTGAGAAGTTATTTTGGAAATAAAGAGAAACGTACTGACAATTACTGAATTGATGTTTGATTGATGATTCTCGGGGGGGCACCACAATGAATTTGTGCTTAGGGCACCCAAATGGCTAGCGCCGGCCCTGCCGGGCATAATAAAGGAACAGAATTGTTGACGGGGGGGGGGGAGTTTCGGGTTGCGGGCGGACGGGATTGTTGACGGGGGGGGGGGATTTTTGGGAATGCGGGCGGACGGGATTGTTGACGACGGGGGGGGGGGGGGGGGGGTGCATGATTGCTTCACATGTTGACAGGGAGACCGAGACATTAATGGTACATGAATGTGACATTAATGACGGCTCAGTGAGCCCTGGCTGTTCATCCGTCCTCTAACTCGTCCTTTTCCCGCTCATGTCTCTCATGCAGAAGATGATCCTGATAGGAGTTTGTTTGGCCATATGTGTGGTGGTCCTGGTCATTTCCCTAGCGGCCGGGCTCTCGTAGGCCCCTTGAGGAGCTTCTGGACCCAGAGCACGGTCCAGGAGCCACATCACCACCCTGAGGCTCAGACAGCCCGGGATCCCCAGGGTCTCCTGCCTCCGTTCCCCTGTTCAAACACTGGGAAGTGCACTCTAGGCTGTGGAGCCCAAACAGTAACGGGCCCTATTCACCCAGCCGCCATCTTGGTTGTTAGAAACTGCATGTGCATTTCACTCCACCTCACCTCTACAAGAGACGCCCAAGTGGTGATTCTGTGTACTGATTTGCTCCTCCCCCTTGCTCCTCCCACTATAAATAGACTTCCACTTCCTCACCATGATTGAGTGTGTGAAGGTTTTTGCAGTGTGTCTTTTGAATTACCCTCAGTGTAAGTTTCCTTTTACTTTTTGGAATACTGTTTGTCTTAGAAATGATGTGATGCCTGATCTTTACTTTGTTACATTATATCATGAAGTAATGCAATGTCAAAGTATTTCATTTGATTTGAAGGCCATATTTATGTTTGTTAAGAGAGATATTATAACTTATCTCTTTCTCTGTTTAGAACCATCACTACCAAACCACCTTTACTTGCAAAATAAAGTCAAGTAAACAAATCCTTGCTTCCTGGTGGTTTGTGGCTCCAGTACGAACCTACTCTTCACTACATTGGTGCTAAACGGTAGCTCGTGGTGGAACAGACCCAGCTAGTGTGGTGGATAACCCGCATTTAAAACTAAAACTTAAATAAGAGAGTTCGAGGAGACTGGAGCAAGAATGACAAAATACTTTATTTTTACTTGCGAACAAGTAAGAGCAAAGCCGAGTTGGTTTGACAAATAACTCCCGAGCTAGTCACGGGCCCCTCCTTATGTCTCCCTTTCTGTCCCTCAAGAATGTTGCTATTTACGATATCCCCTGCACACACCACACACATCTAACTAGTTCCACAATCTGTTGTTTTTCTAGTTTCCCTCCTGGCCCGCATCTTGTCTCCCAGGAGTTTTTGGGAATGATTCAGCAACAGTTTTACGTCACTAGAATGGAGTGTCCAGCTTGTCCTTGCCTCTAGACCAGGGGTTCTCAAAGTTTTGACAGCTGAGGGCCAATTTAGGAACCCATAATTTGACTGAGGGCCACCAAAGGAAAAAAAGAAAAGAAAAAAATCCCATTTGTAATCATTTTAACGACCAGGTTGCATCTCTACAGTTACGTGTATTGGTCTGCGTCCAGTATAAACAGATTTTAAATAACAAATTAGGCAAAACCTGGCACAACTTGAGAAAACCTTGAGAAACATTTTAACTAAGACATAATCCCTGGGGTTCTCTGCCCTATACAGTCGAATTTGGGATATAACAGTCCTGTGTGCATTTCAGAATAAAAACTTATTAAGAACAGTCAGTCTCATTGTGCCTTGCTTGAAAACAGGAAAAAATCCCATCTGTAATCATCCTAATGATCATAATCAATCTTTCCTAGGGCGTTGGCTCTTTAAATCCTACAACAATCTGGACGGATGGCCGGATTTTATCAGATGACCATTTTTTCGTATCCGACCAGGAAGCATAGCCAACAACAATCAAGTGGCATACCCTTTCATTATGTAGCTTCACATATCAGTCTACACGCGGTCTATGAGTTTGATTATGATACAGAATACTTTTTATTGTATCGTTATGTTGATATAATATATATATTTTAAAATTAAAAATCAATTCATTTTTTTTGTATGTCATTGCAGGCCGCCAGGAATGTTTCTGCGGGCCGCACTTTGAGAACCAATGTACGAAGACATGTTACCGTGTTGCCTACTCAACGTGTGGCCTTTGTGCTGTGATGGTTTGGTTTTATTTGTTTACTTCTAATGTTTATTTATGTTGTACTATTTTTTTTAATAAAGTTTGTCTCAAAAAAAAAAACCACTGATTTTGTGCATCACTCTCCATTTAATTATTAACAACCGGTATGAAGTGTATTCTAGACATTTCATCATCTTTACTGTGTTATGTATTATACTCCACAATATTTCAAGATTATCTAAATAAATACAATGGTCTTACTCTAAATAGAGGGAAAGTATAGGATGTTAGTAGATTTACTGTAAGTGTAGAGGCTAAACCTAAAGCTTAAAGCCACTGAGGGCTGCTAGAACAGGTTAACTTAAGATTGACGCGCTTGCCGGCCACTGAAGGAGACAGACGACTTCCTGGTTTGGTACTTTGCATGCTTCTTTATTTTTCTCACCATAACGATCATACGCAATATCCATTAACGGTGTGAACAAATGTCCATCATGCACCATTTCCCAATACTGACTCGCCTGCCGTAGCGTGGCGGAGCAGAGCGGTCGAAAACTGTTAGCTCTTCCGACTAGCAACACCTGAACCCGGAAACCCTAGTTCCCACCTTTGTAACCCCTCTTCCTGGTGCACTGAGGACACCTACTGGCCCCTCACAGACACACACCCAAACACAGAAATGGCTCATACATACCGGCCCCTATTGTAATGGCTAACAGACATACAATTCTTTCCAAATACACATTAATGAGCCATAAAAATGAATACAATAAGCACAATTTACCCAATATAGTTTCCTGTAACTCATTCAAGCCCATAAACCTATTACTCTTTAACCTCGTGCAGCAAACAAAGTTTTGTCACAGGACGCTCAATAACACTGGACTTTGTCTGCAGACGCACTGAGCGCACCAGTCCCCTCTTGTCACGAAAAGCCTCCAAGACCTTTCCTAGTGGCCATGAACCTCGTGGAGCTGTAGTATCCACTATGACCACAATATCCCCAGGCTTGAGATTCTTCTTTTCCTGGTTCCATTTTTGCCTCTCCTGCAACAAAGGTAAGTACTCCCGTACCCATCGTTTCCAGAAAAGGTCGGATATGTATTGAACCTGTCTCCATCTTCTTTTTACATAGAGATCATGTGGTTCAAACAGTCCAGGGGGTAAAGACGGTTTCCCTTTAAGGAGCAGAATATGATTGGGAGTGAGCGGCTCCAGATCGTTTGGATCGTCCGAGAGTTTGGTGATGGGCCGGTCGTTCAAAATGGCTTCAGCTTCGCACATTACAGTTTGAAGCCCATCGTCGTCCAATCTCTGCTGTTTAAGCACTGAACTCAAAATCCTCCTCACGATGCGGATAACCCGCTCCCAGACTCCACCATGATGTGAAGCTGCTGGTACATTGAAACACCAATTAACTCCATCTTTCCGCAAAGCTCCTTGAATTTGCCCATGATTCAATGACGCCAGAGCCTCCCTTAACTCTCTCTCTGCTCCGATGAAGTTGGTCCCGTTGTCGGATCGAATGAGAGTGACTTGACCTCTCCTGCAGATGAAACGGCGAAGGGCATTAATACATGCATCTGTATCCAAAGAATTAGCCACTTCCAAGTGGACAGCTCTGCAGGCGAGACAGGTGAAAATCACACCATAACGTTTAGCTGTTCCTCTTCCTTTACTCACAACAATAGGTCCGAAATAGTCGACCCCGACGTTGGTAAATGGTGGATGGTCCGGCAGAATCCTTTCCTTTGGCAAATCTGCCATCTTTTGCTCCATCGCTCTTCCATTGTACCTCCTGCAGAAACCACATTCCGTTATGACCTTTCTCACGGCTGCGTTGGCGCTTGTGACCCAATACTTTCTTCTCATTGTGGACAGCGTGTGGTTACGGCCACTGTGACCAAGCTGCTTGTGAATGTACTTTATAATGAGAGTGGCAACCTGCTGATCCTTGGGGAGGATAAGTGGATGTTTTGTTTCCTCCGGCAAGGAGCCTCTCGTCAGCCGCCCTCCAACTCTCAAAACCCCCTTGTCCAGATATGGATCCAGCCTGTAGATGACACTCTGCCTGCTCACGGTAGCTCCACCAGATGACAGTGCAGCAATCTCCTCTGCAAATCCTTGTTGCTGGGAGTACTGGATGATAGCAAGCTCCGCCTCCCAGAGATCCTTTGCTGACAGAACTTGTCCTGCTGGTGACTGAGGTCTTGATTTGGTGGAATTGGAGGCGTCTGCCTGTCTCCTCCTGCTCTGCCTTCCCAAGAGAACGCCCTTCAGCTTAAGAAACCAGGCGACAGACACTTTCAGCTTCATCCAATCTGAAAAATATGCCATCAGCCGTCCAGTGGCCCCAGGCGAATCTTCCACATGGATGACATTCACCATGGCTTCCTTTTTTACCTCTATGTCGTCTAGAGCTATCGCAGTCTCTACAACGTTTGCTGGCCACTCGTCCTCCGGTCTGCACAAGAAGCTTGGACCCTTCATCCAACTGTTGCTTTGTATGAACTCTCCAACTCTTGCCCCTCTGGATGCAACATCGGCGGGGTTTTCCTTAGTGCTTACATACCGCCACTGTGTGGCTTTAGTGGCTCCTCTGATAGCCGAAATCCTATTGGCCACAAATGTATGGAAGCGCTTGTCCTCATTTCTGATATATTTCAGCACCGAGGTGCTATCCGTCCAGAACGCTGACTCTTGAAGCTGGAGCTTTAACTCTGCTTTCAGCATGAGGTCAACACGAACCGCCAGAACTGCAGCGGTCAACTCCAGCCGAGGAATAGTGATGGTCTTTAAAGGTGTAACTCTCGCCTTTCCCAGTAGGAATGCAACATGGATGTCATTTCTGTTGTTCTGAATCCTGAGGTAAGTGACGGCTCCATACCCTGCTTCGCTGGCATCCGAAAAATGATGTAGCTGAGCATGCGTAGGATGTCCAAAGCCCTTAGGTTTAACGCACCTCTCAACCTTAAACTCAGACAGCGCATCCAGGTCCTCCATCCATCTAGTCCACTGATGCAAAATGTCCTGGGGTATGGTCTCATCCCATCCAACTTTCCTCCTACAAAGCTCCTGCATCATGATTTTGGCGGGCAAAACAACTGGTGCAAGAAATCCGAGAGGATCGTACACTGAACTGGAGACAGATAACATTCCTCTTCTGGTGCAAGTCTTTTGCTGGATCTCCATCCTGAAGTTAAATGCATCTGTCTCAACACACCACTGCAGGCCGAGGGCTCTCTCCACTGGAAGTTTATCCCTATCCAGGTTAAGCTCACTCAGCTCTTTAGCTCTGTGTTCCTCTGGCAGAGTTTGCAGCATGGTGCGATTGTTGCCGGTCCACTTGGTGAGTGTGAAACCTCCCCTTTGACAGAGCGACATCAGATCCTTGACCATGGTACTGGCTTCCTCTTCAGAGCCCATGCTCTTCAGACAATCGTCAACATAAAAGTTTTCCTTGACTGTTTGAACCACCGCAGCTGGAAAGTCGGACTGATTGTCCTCTGCTGTTTTTCTCAAAGCGAAGCTGGCACAGCTTGGAGAGGACACCGCACCGAACAGATGAACAGTCATCCGAAACTCGGCCACCTGCTTGGTTAAATCTCCGTTTGGCCACCACAAGAAACGCAAAAAATCTCTGTCCTCCTCCACGACCTTGACCTGGTGGAACATTGATTGTATGTCGCCCATAATTGCCACTGGTTCCTGTCTGAACCTTATGAGGACTCCAAGCAATGTACTTGTAAGATTGGGGCCTTGCAAGAGCTGCTTATTCAGTGATGTTCCCTTGAATGCCGCACCACAGTCGAAAACCACCCGCAGAGCCTTCTTCCTTGGATGATATACGCCATGGTGGGGGAGATACCAAATCTTGCCACTGGCCCTTTCAAGCTGCTGTGCAGGTACTTGTTCTGCATAACCTTTGCTGATCATCCCATCCAGGTAGGTTTTATACTCCTCATAAAACTCCTCATTCATAAGGAACTTCCTCTTCAGACTCAGCAACCTTTGTTTCACCACAGAGAAGTTGTTGGGCAGAGACACGACGTCCTTCTTAAAGGGCAGCCTTAAGCTGTAGTGACCTTTGTTGAGCGATGCAGAATTTTCCGCCATCTCCATGAACTTAACGTCCTCTCTTGAGAGTCCCTTCTCCTCTGTGGCTCTCTCGTTAAAGTCGTGGTTGTACTGCTCACTTAACATTTGTTCCAACCGGCTCACCGAAATCCTGTTGACACTTACTGAAGGGTGCTTGACTTCCGAGCTGCTGCCGTTTCCATGCACAGGACCATTAATGACCCAACCCAGCGCTGTTCTTATAGCGTATGGGCCTTCCCCATGGCTATTTACGACCTCCCAGGGCTCCAACATCCTGGGAGCGTTGCTACCAATCAACAAATCGACGTTAGCCATTAAACTGGGGATTTTTACCTCTGACAGGTATGGCCATTTTGCCAGATCCTCTTCCTTCACAATGTTGTCCAGACTTACAGGCATCTTCTTCTGAGTCAGGACTTCAGGCAGTTTATAGAAAAGGTTGTTTTCCAAGCCAGATACCTCCAGGCCAGACAGTGAATAAGCTGGGACGACCCTTTCCTGTCCCATGGTTTGAAGGAGAAAACTGGTTCGTCGACCAGCAATGTTGAGTCTTTGCATGAGGTGCTCCGAACAAAAGGTGGCTGTGCTGCCAGGATCCAAAAAAGCGTATGTGCTGATTACACGATCACCTTTGACAGACTTAACTTGGACTGGAAGGATGGAAAGAAAACAGCGACCGTCTCCGGCCCCTGTATGTCCACATGTTTGATGAGATGCTGATGTCACAGGCTCCTTGAACCTTGAATTTGCTCTGTCTTTGTCCCTTTTGTCGACGTGGAGCACACTGGGATGATTCTGGCCACAAACCCTGCAGACCAGACGTTTGTCACACTGTCGGCTCAAGTGCCCAGCACATAAACAGCCGAAACAAAGCCCCTGTTCCTTTAGGAAGCTTATTCTATCTCTGTGCTTCTCTCTTGTAAACTGTTGACATTTTTCCAATAAATGATTTCCAGAACAAAACACACAGGTTGACTTCATTAAAGAGCCATGTGATGATGTACCTCCCTTTGAATCCCTGGAGCTCTCGGCTGATTGCACAGGTACAATTGTGGTGGCAAAACTATTTCCTCTGATTTTGTTTAGTGGTTGCGATTTCATCCTGCTGCTGGCTTTAATGCTAGATGATCCAGATGCCACATCACGAATGTCGCCGAAAAGAGGGTCAGATATGATTTGAACCTGTTTTTCAATAAATGCCACCAGGTCTTTAAAAATTGCTCTTTGTCCAGATTTTTCCAATATGTCATGTGCGACAATCCTCCACCGCTCCCTCAGTTTGTATGGCAATTTAGACATGACAGCTCTCATGTTAGTTGGAATATCCAATTCTCGAACGTACTTTAGCTTCTCCATGACGTTACAACATGACCGCAGGAACAGAGAATAGTTTTGCAGTGTATTTACATCCTCTGCCTTTACTGTAGGCCAGGCCAAGACCTTTTCAATGTATGCGGTGGCGATCTTAAACTCATTACCGAAGTGTTGTTGAAGTAACAGTTTTGCCTGAGAATAACCATACTCTGGGGCCATATGCTGGCAACTTCGAACCAGTTCCCGTGGCTGTCCTCTTGTAAATTGTTCGAGGTAATACAGACAATCACCTCTGCTGACCTTCTGCTCCACACCTTGCTCAAATGCTCTCTGGAAGGAAATGAACGTAAGAGGGTCTCCGTCAAATACGGGAATGTCTCTTGCTGGCAATAACATTAAACGTTGCTGGTATACGAGGGCTGATGTTATTTCGTTCTGCTTTTCCATTATAGCACAAATGCTTGAAAATTGCCTTTCTTCCAGTGGCTGAGCGTTCAACAGTGTGTGTCCCAAAGGCTGTGTAGATGCATTTAATGGAGTTGTGGAATAAACATCTTGCATGTTTGGATCCATCCACCCACTGGTGCATTGCTGGCTAGCCTCCCTTGCTAGCATAGCGGCTGGTGCTGGGTTGAATGTTGGCAATGACCAATCCTTTGACGGCTGTTTATTCTGATTTACAGGTCCGTATGCCTTGGCCATTGGGTTGAGCTTGGTAAGTGTTGTTTTGGTTTTCTTGTCCAGGTAGGAATTCATTGCATTTGTTGATGACTTAGAAACACTTTGGATGTCAGAGGCCTGCAAGACTGCTAGCTTAGCAGTGGATGCGGCTAGCTTGGTTTCCAACTCGAGCTGTTCCCTTTTCCTTTTGAGCTGTTGTTCTTGTTCCTCCAGAGCATGCATTTTCTGTAATGCTGCGGCTTGAGCGAGCAACGCAGCTCTTTCGGCTTCTGCTTTAACTCTTGTTGAAGAGGCGGTGCTTGACCTTCCACTCCTTGAGCTTTTTCTGCTTGAGTGTTTGCTTGCCACATTTGAAATACTGTCCTCTGGGTTCACATCATCTTTGTCATCATCATTGTAAACCTTTAATGTATGAGCAGCACCTGGTAATGTTTGCTCAACACCTGATAACCATTTGTTCACATTACAAATAAATTCAACATTGCATATCATTTTTGCTTTGAACCATATGTCATGTTTTTCTTTTTCATCCTCTGGTAAAATACCCATCAAAGAACCATGAATACCCTTGGCTTCATCACACAAATCAACAAGATCATGAAGAACACATTGTACCTTTAATGTATCCTTGTTTTGCATGAGCATTTGCATATCTTCTCTTAATCTACCCGCTTTGTTTAGTTTAGCTTTCCGAGTTTTTTGCAACCTTTCGAGTTTTTCGGCAAAAGCCTTTACAGTTAATGTTACAACACGTTTTTCTTTGTCCTTTAGCACACCAACGCCATCACTGTTAATGTTTATTTCAGCTGGATGCATGATGGCCTCAATGGGCTCTTCCGATGTTTGATCCATGATGCTTTCCCCAAGAAACAAAGTTTTTAAGTTCGAGTTAATTACCCTCCCTCTTTGACCACCAATGCATTGGATTTACGCCCCTGGGGCTATAGTAAACAGCTGTGCGCAAAAACATAAATGGCCATTCATAAATTTGTAGCGCTACTACTTGCGGTGGGCGCCATGGTGATCCCGTTGTGGTTGTGCTGCGCTGCCGGCGTATGGAGCTCTCGGCTCCCGGTGTCCTCGGTGTAGCTGCTCCAACGGCGACAGGTGCTGGATGCTAACAGCGTTAGCATGCGACGGCGTCCTCTGGTCGGTCCCCGGTGTCCTCGCCTTGGCGTGGCTCCAAACGAAGCGAGTGCTGGGTGCTAACGGCGTTAGCGGATGTCGACTTCATGCCTGTCATGCAGCGGCGCCCTCTGGCCGCTTCGGATGACAACAGGTAGGCTCACGTAGGTGCAATGTTCGGTGTTTAGATGCTTGTGGCTTCTCTTTCCAGGGCGATGAAGCACGATCATTAGCGAGTTTTCGACTTAATGTAGAGGCTAAACCTAAAGCTTAAAGCCACTGAGGGCTGCTAGAACAGGTTAACTTAAGATTGACGCGCTTGCCGGCCACTGAAGGAGACAGACGACTTCCTGGTTTGGTACTTTGCATGCTTCTTTATTTTTCTCACCATAACGATCATACGCAATATCCATTAACGGTGTGAACAAATGTCCATCATGCACCATTTCCCAATACTGACTCGCCTGCCGTAGCGTGGCGGAGCAGAGCGGTCGAAAACTGTTAGCTCTTCCGACTAGCAACACCTGAACCCGGAAACCCTAGTTCCCACCTTTGTAACCCCTCTTCCTGGTGCACTGAGGACACCTACTGGCCCCTCACAGACACACACCCAAACACAGAAATGGCTCATACAGTAAGATTAACATTTATGTTGATTTCAGACATCACATATCTCATATTACGTCATTATTGTGATTGCACCTTCAGCAATCGATTAGCTGTTAGGAATCAAGGTTTCGGTTTGATTTCCCGACACCACGTTACGTGACAGTGATGTAAAGTGTTCAAACCATTTCCCACCGGTCACCGTGGAGCCTGATTCTAATGACCGGGGAAGAGGTAAAGGTTTCTGGTTAACGTGCATCGGTCTTTGACAGCCATCTGTCTTCTTGTGGGTGAAGGATCTTCATCTTCAAAACGCTTCAGGACCTGTGGGATGGAGAGCACACGCAACCACTAGGATGAAACAACTACATGGCTGTTGGTCGTGGTCGGCTCTATCTGGATGGACGGGAATGTGAGGCTGTCCATCAAACAACCAGATATCCGCATGAGAGAAGGACACTCACTCCGCACGCCAGCCTAACGAAAACGATCTGAGTGACTTGCCTTTCTGAAGAGTTCGTCGATGTGGTCCTCATGTGCATGGCGGTTGAAGATATCCACAATGTATTGGATGAAAAAAGAACCTTTCCCTGTATGTCTATACGACACCGTATCTGCAGAATAGAGTGAAAAGATAATTAGAAGTCATCGATCAGAGAAACAGGGTGTTTATTTGCAAGTCCTAATTCGAACAGTTACAGTTTGTTTTGTATCCTCAGCCTATTTATTTTTAAGTTGCATTTCAGGCTTCCATAACGAAGAGTAAACTTTATCTGCACAGACAAAAATTAATCAACTCACCGGCTGTGCAGGACAAAAGCGAAACCAAGTCTTTTTCTTTGTGCACCCTGTGAAGAGCATCCTCCTCGATGTCTTTATCCACAGGGTCCGCCAGGTGAGGTGGGAGGGCCGCATCCATCTGCACTACCGGGGCCTGCTCTGGGACAGACCCTGGCCCATCAATGAATATCGCAGACCCATCTTTATCTGGAAGAGAATTCAGTGAATGTAGTAGACCAGTAATTCACTCGAGGTTTCGGGAATCATTTAAAACGTAATATTGTAAAACAGGTTTATGGTTATGGCAAGTTCAAATCGAAAAAGGAACCCCAAGCACACCTCCTCTGCAGGCTTGGATGATGATGACTTTGGGTTTGTCTACCAGATTTCGACAATGATTAGAATCCAAGTGTTTGTAGATATTGTCAATGGGGAACTGGTCGGGGTCTGCATCGCTGCGTTTGACACCTAAAATGGCTCCCTTCACCCCATGGGACATGATGACCACAAAGACAGAGTCTGTCGTGGCCAGACGGGGGTCTTTAGAAAACTTTTCGACGACCTTGTCCATCTCCTGTGCAGAACATGAATCAGTCAACGAGACACTCATCGCAGGGCCACAGATCACATGATATCTCATGTGTGTGAGGCCCAACGTACCGGTCCACTGAGGTCTCTGTGTCGCTCCACATTGTATCCGAGTGAGATCAGCAGTTCGCTCATATCCTGCTCGTCTTTCTCAGCACCATCCCGATTTCCCCCATGGACAAAGTGGACATTGGTGATCAGCAGAGCCACACGCGTCCTGGTGGCTGGGGCCATGACGGCGTATATCTGACCACATCATTCAATATAATGAAGGAAACAGGTGCATGACATATTACTGATACAGTATGCATTATCTTATCTGATCGTTTGATACCTTGATAGTTCACATCAAATTTTATGAGCCTATACCAATCAGAACAACCCACCAGATAACCGTTACGCATGTTTATGGTTGGCTAAAACACATGCATTAAGTCAATGTTAGAGGAATAACAGCCTTTAAAGGGCAGAGGAAGGACTAACGTTGTCTCTGTCCTTCAGCTTCTCTGTCTTGAACTGCTCAGAGCTGTGGATGAGTCCAGAGGTCCTGCCCTGCGTCTCTGTTGGGGAAACTTCCAGTAACAGAAAATAAAGGTCACTCGTACAATTTTATTTGCATGCAAGTCACCTTTATACGATGCTTTAACCTCCTGAGATCCAGCCAAAAGGCTTCCTGCTAGAATGTTGTAGAATATCAAAGACATTTTAACTCACATTACAGGGGAATATATATGTCTCACAACTGACGTTTTAAATAAAACCAATGCAGTGAATACAATGTTGTGACTTTAAAAAAATCTTTGTTCATTCCTCAAGACTGAAGACACCATTTATTCTCCTCAGGTCAGATATGTTTGAGGTGCAGATATATTCAATTCAGCAGTCAATTCTTTGCAACATTACTGTAACACCAAAGGCTTCCAACAAATTTAATTGTAAAAAAATAAATAAGAAGAAAACATTAGATTGCTGCTGTGCTGTTCGGGTATTTAAATTATAAATAGTTAACACTTTTCAACAAAGTAGGGAGAATGGCTTTGGATATGCAGTCTAAACCAATGTCCTGAAACGACAATAATTAATGGTTGGATCCCATGAGATGAAAGGATAAAGAAGCCATTGCTCTGGTTCGTGTTAGGCCCTTGTCAAAATAAAGTGGGCAGGGCTTATTGAGAAAACCCATTCCTAGTTACGACTCACCCGCAGGATCAGTAGGGCTGGGAGGAAGGATCAGACCCAGGGTGATGTATAGTGGCTCGTCCCTCTCCAACAAACAATCAATCATTGCCTGACTTGCTCTCTGCCCTTTCCCGATCACCATGTCGATCAGACACCGAGCCCGGTCCGCTCTGATCGTCTGGTCCTCCAACACAGTGTCCTTGTCGTCGGTATTCAACACTTTCTCCTCCCAAAGGTCATCCAGTAGACCTTTCAAAGTTGGGTTAGAGGCATTCTGCACAAATCCTTTACGGATCCTTTTTAGGTCTGAAACAGTATGCAAAAGGCAATATTAAATTTACAATGTTGTAGTCAATATCAATTCGTCTTCGGCCTGTTTCAAAATCAAATAGCCTAGGCATAAATGCAAAGATCCAAATGAACGACTCCGTTGGTGGTGATTGTGTAGGCCTTCTGTGGTGATCTGGGGTCCGGGTCGGGCCAAGACTTTGATAATTTGGTTCAGGTTCCTCGTTTCTCTCACATGAGCCTACGTAGCCTAGGCCTACTACCTTCTTATTCTCCTCTACTTCTTATTAAAGGCCTACTGCAGTGTTTGATATCGAGCCTGCTGCTTGAAGTGGAATAATGTAGCTAAAGAAACTGCTTCCCCTGCGTCAACTTGCCGAGCAGCAGAAGAAACGGCACCTGATCGCAAATCGCTCAAGTTCAAATAAATAGCCGAATTTGTACCCCATATCATATGGTAAACATGGTAACCTACACCAAAGTGTGCAAAAGAAAAAAATAAACGCGCATAAACTGTACATGGTATGTAAAACACGGCCTACCTTCCATCGCTTATACGTGGCTTCGCTCCTCTTCGATTTACTTTCGTTCTGAAACTTCCTCATGTGGACGATAAGTGAGATTAGGATTCTTGGAAACCACGCCTATTGTTTCTCTTAGAAGCCCGCCCAGCAGCATACCGACCAATCACCACCCCTCACCTGTAGTCTTCTGGAGGAGGCGTCCGAGCAACACAGACCGAAATTTATTTATTCAGGGGAGGCCATTGAGAGCAGGTTCCATTTTTCAACGATGCCCTGATTACAACATTCAAATAAAAACAGAAAATACAAATGTACAATAGATATAAATAGTCGGTTAAAAAAGCAGAACAACATTTCAATACATATACATAATACAATGGGACAATTAAGAAAGCTAGCCTATTTAAAACACGAGCAATCCTTATAATGCGACTTCAATCAGCCCCTTGAGTTCATCATTATTATTAGGCCTACTGGATTATTCAGAAGTGCAAACCCATGTTTTGTATCAGCATTGTATCAGATTGTCTGTAGGCCTAGATTAGACTATGTTGATATGAAGGATTGCAGGACTGCATAAAAACCCTCGCAAACGGACCTCGTAATTAGGCTACAGGTAGAGAGTTAGTTATTATGTGTAGGCTACGCATTCTTTTTAATATAGCCTAGCCGATATACTTTTTAAAAAAGGAGAAGGGATACGATTACAATAGGCCTATTAGTAACATCATTTATTTTTTAAAGTATTGTAGTTTGGTGTGGAGGCCAAAGGACGACCAGGAGTTGGTATTGTTGTCGTTGCATTTACAATGCATTAATTATAAAAATGCATAGGCTACGATACATACAAATAATAAAAAAAAAAAAAAGGGGCTACTAATCGCGAATGCGCTCATGTCTGGAACCTCTTCGATCCTCTTCGATATCCAAGGGGATAGGGCCTTGACAACTCCAGCTGGCAGTTGGACAGACCTCACTCTGAACTCAAAATGTCAAATGTACAAACAGAGAAACACGATTCAATTCGGTCAGCAAATACATTCTAATTTTTACATGGTGCATGGAGCATGGTATGCTTTTATGTGTTGTATTTGTCTGCATGTCATGTCATGTAAAGGCTGCTTGATATTCAGTTCTGGCTTGTAGGCTTCAATTCAACACACATTAAAAAAAAAAAAATTGCACATGCATTCCACAATTACTGATAACTAATAATAACACTGTTTCTGACAACGTTATAATAAGGAGACAATATTGAACTAATAAATGAAAATAAGAAACACTTTACGTGCATTAATTGTAGACAACACTGAAAAAACGGTGTTTTACATTTTGACGGTAATGGTCGAAGAACCAGGTCATATGGACATCGTGTTGTGACCCATTTTCGACTGACTCCAATCTGGCCGAATGTTAAACAAAAATAACTATTATATGCAGTGACGGACTGGACGGTCTGGCATTTGGGCAGATGCCAGAAGGGCCGCGGCTTCTCGTGGGCCGCTTGGCTTCTCGTGGGCCGTTTGGCCTCTCGTGGGCCGTCAACAATCGTGTCCGCTCGTGTCCCGCGCAACCGGGATTGTTGACGGGGGGGAGAGGAGGGCGGGTGACGGCAAAGAGATCTGACGGGTATTTATTTATTTTTGGCATGACATTTGCGTGTGCGTGACAGCGTGAGATTGATGCTGAAAGCGTGAGTGTCACGCCAGATAGTTGGCAACCCATAACGTAGAAAAACCGGAAAGCCCAGAGGAGCTCGTTCAGCAACAGTTATATGCTCCTCAGTCCGACACAAAAAAGCCAGTCCAGTCTTCCTGACATGTATAGGCCTAATCATTTATGGACTTGAATAGGCCTACATCTGTGGCTGTGGTGTTGGTCGGCAAAAGTGCACATTAAGTGTCCTCATGCACATCCTCCTGCCGTATTCACAAAGAATCTTAGGGCTAAAAGTAGGTCATAAGTGGCGAATTTAGGAGTAGCCTAGGCCTAGGCCTAACTCCTAAAAATAATGGGCGTATCAGTCCAACATTTAGGACCCCTATTTTATTTTACTAAGAGCAATTCACAAAGTCGGCATATAGGCCTAAAAGTAGCACCTATACGTCCAGGAGAGCTTAAAAGTCCTCGGACTCCTAACTCACTAAGACCTATTCACAAAGAATCTGAAAATGGCTGCATGCGTGAGCGAATGCTTTGGAGACAATGGAGGACTGCGAATTGATAAGGCGATATAGGCAAAACTTTGAGGGTATCAAACTTGTGGTTGAATTAGCGAATAACACTCCGATATTTAGCAACAGGGAAAATGCAACTTTGCAATGTCGACGATTTAGGAATAGGCTATCAACCATCAGTGATGGTTAAAACACACGGGGGCAATGTTACAAATATACCTTTAATCATCCTTAATTATTTAATATATAAATACAAAATAAATCACTTAAACCATCATTATTTGTCTCATGTATTAATAGTAGGCTAATACAACACTTTAATCATCATTATTTATTTCAAATAATAAATAATAGCTATAAATGGTTTGAAGTAGGCCTAAAAAATAATATATCTACTCTTACTTATGATTACTATCTAATCATTTATTGTACGATGATTTATTTTATTAAGTTTATAATCAGCTCAGTAGCATTTGGTCCTGGGAGTCAGACCAGTTGGGCTTTCGCTTGCGTTTCACGTTCTTCGCCTTCATTCATCATGATAGGGGGACTTGAACGGGGCTGATACTTAGTGTTTAGTGGCGTAGCCACGGGTGTGCATGGATGTGCCTGGGACACCCAAGCGTGGTCCTGGCACACCTAAATAGTTTAAGAATTAATGAATTAGGTTACAACGATTTATTTTAATTTAAAGTAAAATGTGACAGAGAGCGCGGTGAGCGGTGCGCGTTTCACTAGGACTATAGTGACCGGTCTAGGTCCAAGCATTCGCTACCACAGGAGCGGGGCTGTGAAGGAAACCCACTCTATTGGATCTTACGATTCTATCCATATATTTAATTCCCCCATGCACAGCGTGGAGTGATTTAGTGGAGAGCCAGGGCTGCTTTCAGGATGGTTTGGGGCAGCCGGCAGAGGATTCCTGATGATGACCATATAGGCCTAAGTTAAAGTGGTTCACACAACATTTGTCATTTAGTTTTATTTTGTTCATTCAACCCGTCGTATAAGGTATCGAAAAACCACCCTTATTTAGTGCTCCGGTCACAGCACGTACCGATCGCTCCGGACCCTGGCTTCCACTGGACACTTGCAGCAGTTATTCTATGGCGTTTCATCTGTAGCTACATTTATTTTTGTAATTTTAAATTGCTGCAATAAATTATATTTGTGTTGCCTTCTAACATGTCTCTGTCTTTGCTGTTTAAATTTAACAGTAGTCTACGAGTAATATATATGCGGGAACCACTGTTTTTGGGGTATTGCGAAATAGCGCCAGCTGGACATTCAGTGGTATTGGATGACGTGTTTTAATAAAACACATCCAATACACGGAATGTCCAGCTGGTGACTCCATTGAGGCTATAGTAACGATGCATCCTAGTGCTTAACGAGTACCCCTGTAGGCGTCGTTAGCTACGAGGGTTTTAACGACGTCGTTACGTAACGATGCTTTCGGGAAACGGTCCGAAAATTCTGCGATGATCGTACGACGGTGTTAACGACGTCGTTAGGCTAACGATGCTTTCGGGAAACGGGGCCCTGGGCTGGTTACATATCTCGTGAACGCGCATAATCCAGGATAACGTGAGCCTGGTTTGAACCAACCTGAGGAAGGCGCGGCTGAACTGCGTTGATGGAACGGCTTTAGCCTCTATTGGCGCTAGTTCTAACCAGGCTTAATCAACTAATCGCCACTTTCGTTAGCGACTTTGATGGAATACCCCCCAGGAATTGGTATTGTTGTCGTTGCATTTACAATGCATTTATTATAGAAATGTATAGGTTACGATACAAATAAAATAAGGGGCTACTAAATCGCAAATGCGCTTTTGTCTGGATCATCTTCGATTTCCAAGGGGATAGGGCCTTGATAACTCCAGCTAGCAGTGGATAGACCTCACTCTGGAACTCAAAATGTCTCAACAGAGAAACCCTGTTCAATTCGATCAGCAAACATTCCCAGTCGTTTTTACCTTGGGGATGGTGTGGTTTTATGTGTCTGCATGTCATGTGTAAAGGCCGCATGATATTCACTTCTGCCTTGTATGCTTAAATTCAACACAGACATAAAAAATGAACTAAACTTCCAGTAACAGAAAATAAAGGTCACTCGTACAATTGGTGCAATGTTTTACTTGACAAATTTGATCCAAATAATTGCATGCAAGTCACCTTTATACGATGCTTTAACCTCCTGAGAACCAGCCAAAAGGCTTCCTGCTAGAATGTTAATGAAATAAAAAACATCAAGCAGAGATTTATAAAATGTTTTATTTCTATATTTTATTTCATGTCTCTTATGGAGGACATTTGAACTCACATTAGAGGGGAATATATATGTCTCACAACTGACGTTTGAAATAAAACCAATGCAGTGAATACAATGTTGTGACTTTTTTGTGTTTTAAAATTCTTTCTTCATTCCTCAAGACTGAAGCCGCCATTGATTCTCCTCAGGTCAGATCTGTTTGAGGAGCAGATATATTCAATTCAGCAGTCAATTCGGAAACAGTCAATTCATTGCAACATTACTGTAACACCAAAGGCTTCATCCAACAAATTTAATCGTCAAACTACCATTGAAAAAAAACATTAGACTGCTGCTGTGCTGCTCGGGTATTTAAATTATAATTATTCAACACCTTTCAACAAAGTAGGGAGAATGGCTTTGGATATGCAGTCTAAACAAATGTCCTGAAACGACAATAATGAATGGTTGGATCCCAGGAGATGAAAGGATAAAGAAGCTGTTCTGGTTTGGGTTAGGTCCTGTCAAAATAAAGTGGGCAGGGCTTATTGAGAAAATCCATTCCTGGTTACAACTCACCCACAGAATCAGAAGGGATCAGACGCAGGTTGATGCATAAGTATCTGTCCCTCTTCTTCATGCTATTGATCATTATCTGACTTGCTGTCTCCCCTTTGCCGATCACATCCTCGATCAGACGCCGTGCCTGGTCTGTTGTGTTTCTCTGGTCCTGAATCACAGACTTCTTTTCCTCAGTACTGAACACCCCCTGCTGCCAAAGATCATCCAGGATACCTTTGATAACTGGGTCTGAAACGCTCTGCACAAATTCTGAAAATATCCTTTTTAGGTCTGAAACAGAATGCAAAAGGCAATATTAAATTTACAATGTCGTAGTCAATATCAATTTGTCTTTGGCCTGTTTTAAAATCAAATAGCCTAGGCCTAAATACAAAGATCCAAATGAATGACTTGGTGGTGATTGTGTAGGCCTTCTGTGGTGATCTGGGGGCTTATGGTGCGTTCCAGCAACCCATAACCCGTGTTTTCACAACCTTCTACCCGTGAAAGTGCCCTAGAACAGCAGTCAAACCCGCAACTCACTACCAGTGAACTCGTACCAGATCGATGTAGGCCCACTCAGAGGCGCAGCTTGTGAACAGGCAAGGCAGGCAACTGCTTGGGGCCCCCAAGAAAAAATAAAAAAAGGTTTCTTTCTTTTTTTCTTGGGGGCCCCCTGGTGAGCCCCTAAGAAGTATCACCCCTATGGCATTTACCACTTGTTTGACGAATATGATCTGCCAGACTTTGACAAACGGTTCAAGACTTTGCTTTAGTCGAGCCAATCGCTACATTTATGTGCTAAAAAAATTTTGCACCATTGTTTCACCTGAACACGTCTGCAGTGGGAGATGAGATTTTGACAGTATAAGCTGATATTGAGCTTAAGTCCAGGGCTCATGGACAATTGGGAACTTACTCACAAAGGAAAAGTATCCAACCATGAGGAAATGTGCTACTATGGAAGAAAATTTACCTTACATTATTATGCTAACATATACTTTTCATCTGGCCTATATGCTATATAAATATAATAATGATGAAAAGCTTAAGAAGACAAGTCACCACTCCTCTCTAACTGTGGCCTGGAGGGTGCCATAAGGTCTGTTGATTAACTTATGTGTTTACCCACTAACATAGAGGTCAAGGGTGACCTGAGGCTAGTCTAGGGGCAAGGACAAGCCGGACACCCCATTCTAGTGTCGTACCTGTAAACATGGTGTGTGCAGGAGATATCGTAAATAACAACATCCTCGATGGACAGAAAGGGAGATATAAGGAGGGGCCCGTGACTAGCTCTCCAGTTCTTTGTCAAACCAACTCGGCTTTGCTCTTACTTGTTCGCGAGTAAAAATAAAGTCTTTTGTCATTCTTGCTCCGGTCTCCTCGAACTCTCTTATTTAAGTTATAGTGTTAAATGTGGTTTATCTACCACACTACCTTGACTGCATTATTTGGCTCTACTTAGTTATGCCAGTCAGCCATTTCCCACATGATTATTAGTAAGTCCAAATACCCTTCCACCATCACTGATGGTCATTTGGAAGCCTGCTTGAGAATAGCTTCCAGCAGCTACGGCCTGGTCTATGAAACCCTGGATGACTCCATTCAGTGCAAGTCATCAGAGTATGTACTCAGTATATATAAATAAATATATGTTTAGCATTATTTAATGTAGGTAGATCATTTTGACCTGGTCATTTTGAAAGTAGCTCGAAGGCCGAAAAAGTGTGGGCACCCCTTTGCTAGGGCAAGCATTTGCCCTAGCAAAGGCCAGGAAACAGCATTTGTAGTTTGTTTACTGTTATATTAATGTTCAGAATTTCATATGTAGCACCTTCAAGGGTTTCGATGAGCACTGGAATTGTAAAGTGGGTTTAATTACCTAAGAAAACTATTCAAAATTACTCAATTACTGTAACTAATTTGAGATAATTAATACCAAGTCACTTCACACCTCAGTTATGTGTGCATTTTAGACTCTTAGACTCTAGACTTTAGTATTAATATAGTGCTAAGAAATTAATGTGAACACTGACTCTTTTTCAGTGGAGTGGAATATTCAATGTATTTTGATTTGAGTACATAGCATTTGCACTAGCCATGGCATGTAAAACAGCATTTGCAAAATAAATGCTTTATGCATGGATGAACACTCGCCTTAATACTGGTTTGGTCAGATTATTTATAACATAATGGTGAGGAATGTTGGTTGGAGGGGCCCCCTAGGTATTTTTGCCTAGGGCCCCAACAGACTCTCAAATCGCCACTGGGCCTACGCCCCAGTTCCAGCTCGTAACTTACGGGCTAAAAAGTGTCCCTGGAACGCAGCATTAGTCGGGCCAAGACTTTGATCATTTGGTTCAGGTTCCTCGTTTCTCTCATATGACCCTACGTACTACCTTCTTACTCTCCTCTACTTCTTATTAAAGGCCCACTGCAGTGTTTGATATCGAGCCTGCTGCTTGAAGTGGAATAATGTAGATAAAGATACTGCTCCCCCTGCGTCAAACTGCCGAGCAGCAGAAGAAACGGAACCTGATCGCCCAAATCGCTCAAATTCAAATAAATAGCCGAATGTGAACCCCTATCATATGATAACCATGGAAACATACACCAAAGTGTGCAAAAGAAAAAAATAAACGTGCATAAACTGTACATGGTATGTAAAACACGGCCTACCTTCCATCGCTTACGTGGCTTCTCGCCTCTTCGATTTAACTTTTGCTTTGAAGCTTCCTCGTTCTGGACAATCAGCGCGATCAGGATTCTTGGAAACCACGCCTATTGTTTCTCTTAGAAGCCCGCCAAGCAGTAACCGACCAATCACCACCCCTGTAGTCTTCTGGAGGAGGCGTCCGAGCAACACAGACCGACATTATTTATTCAGGGGAGGCCATTGAGAGCAGGCTGCATTTTTCAACGATGCCCTGATTACAACATTCAAATAAAAACAGAAAATACAAATTACAATAGATATAACCCCCCCCCCTTCTGTTACCCGTCTGTCTGCCCCCTCCCTGTTGCAAGTGTATGTGCATGGAAGAATACACAGAGTCAAGCTGAGTCTCTTAAGCATGTATTGAACGCGTTGTCACATAACAAGACTGGCACGTGTTGACTGCCCGAGTCCATACACACACAAGCCCACTAGGGGGAGCTGTCGGCTTGCATAACATTAGCCTACAACATCTCCCTTTCTTTAGTATAACAAAATACAAAACAATAACCTGGATAGAATCAGTCATTAGAACATTAGTGCTCATATCCACATGTCAAAATAGTGCAATAGAAATAGTGTATAAAGACGAGACAGTAAGTCAATATGAACCAGGACCTTTGCAGAACTATAACCACAAAATAGCAGTATCAAAGCATGCACAAAACAACCGAATAAGAACATTCGAAGTAACCATCTTTTTTCTTTTTTTTTAACAATTTTTTAACAATAACAATAAACCACTGTCCCGCATATGTGTGTGTGTGTCAGTCTCAGCTCAGTGTATGACCTAAAGGTCAAGTCTGTCCGGAGGCTTAATATGCCTCCCGCTCCGGGAGCAGGCCCGGCCCTGTAACGCACGGCATGGTGTGGACACAGCCCGTGAGGGAGATGGCGGTGACCTCAGGGCTGATAACCTTGGAGACGTCGCAGGGCTGCTGACGACTTCCTCTGCATTGGCCCCGCCTGCATGGCCCCCGTCAGCTGCACCCGCGTCCACAGGCTGCTCAGGTGGCCGTCCTTCGTGAGCTGCTGGCTGTGGGGGGTCAACCTCTGCTGGTCGGAGATCGATCCTGTTGCGACGATACGCGGTTCCCTCTACGTTGACGAGATAGGACCGCGGTCCCACCTGCTGTAAGCATACACCTCTCCTCCATCGGCCCGTCCTGTCACCCGGGAGTGGTTTCATCCTGATGGGCTGGCCGACGTTCAACTCCGGCAGATCCCTCGCAGATCTGTCGTAAGTCAGCTTCGTTGCTTGACGCTTCACTCTCAGCCTGTCTGTGACCCCAGTGGTGACCTGAGGCTCTAGCAGCTGGTCGGCCACAGGGAGAAGAGTTCTCAGCCTCCGTGACATCAGTCGCTGTGCTGGGCTGCTGTGCATGCCCTCAGTGGGCGTGTTCCTCCAGTGCAGAAAGGCCTTCCAGGGGTCCTCGTCGGCACGGTCTGCTTTTCTGCATAGGCTCTTCGCAATCTTCACTGCAGACTCTGCCTTGCCATTAGCCTTTGGGTGTCTCGGGGAGGACATGACATGTTCGAAGCCCCACTCCCTCGCAAACACCCGAAACTCTCCACAGTCAAATTGACCTCCACAGTCTGAAATGACCCGGTCAGGGATGCCGTACCTTGCAAACTGCGCTTTGCACCTTCTGATGGCCGTACCAGCAGACAGGTCTGGAAGTAGATCGATCTCCCAGAAGTCAGAATAGTGATCGACCATGAGCAGGAAATCCTGCCTTGCGTAGCTGAAAAGGTCCATGCTCACCAGCTGCCAGGGACGTGTGGGGAGCGGGTGTGACATCATAGTCTCCTTCTGTTGCTCGTGTGCATACTCGTTACACACAGAACACTGTTGTACATAGTCTTTGATTTCTCCCTGCATGTTTGGCCAGTAGAGAGTATCGCGGGCCTGTCTGAAACAAGCCTCACCCCCCACGTGGTTGTAGTGGATCCGTCTCAGCATCTCTGGGCGCATAGATTTCGGAATGATGACTCGCTGGCTCCTAAAAAGCACACCGTCCTGTGCGCTTATCTCATCTCTGATGGCCCAGTAATCTCTGATGGCCATGGGGCTCTCCTCTTTGTGTTCTGGCCATCCGCCCAGCACGACTGACTTCAGTGTTTGAAGGCACACATCCTCCTCTGTGTGTTTCCGTATCTGTGCAAGGCGTTGGCAAGTGACGTTGAGGTAGTCTGCTTGCTGAATGGCTGCTGTGTCACACTGCTCCTGCTGCATACTGCAGACCATTTCACGTCTGTACTGAATGTCCATTCTCTGTGGTGGGGTGGGAGCCCTGCTGAGCGTGTCACTTATGTACATTTCAGGGCCTGGCTTGTACACCACTGTGAGGCAGTAGTTCTGAAGTGTAAGGAGCATGCTCTGCAGGCGCTTTGGTGCACTGAGAAGGGGCTTAGAGAAGATTGACACTAGCGGGCGGTGGTCGGTCTCTGCAGTCACATCACCCCTCCCATATAGGTAGTAGTGGAAGCGTTGACAAGCGAATACGATGCTCAAGCACTCCTTCTCAATCTGTGCATAGTTTTGCTCCGTCTGGTTTAGCGCTCGGGAGGCGAACGCGACCGGCTGCCCCCCTTGAAGCAGGCAGCAGCCCAACCCGGTCTGACTGGAGTCACTCTGTATGGTGACTGGCTTGCTGACATCGTAATAACGTAGTACTGGCACCGCCGTGACCAGCGTCTTGATCTCCGTCATAGCAGCATCATGTTTGGGCAACCAGTGCCACGGCACCTCTTTGTCCAGCAACCTTCTCAGCGGTTCACACACCTCTGATAAGCGGGGCATGAACCTCGATAAGTAGTTGACGAAGCCGACACACCGCTGAACGCCCTTTGCATCCGTGGGGTTTGGCATGTCGAGGACCGCCCTGACCTTCTCGGGGTCAGCTTTGAGGCCCTCCGCCGACAGTACGTGGCCGTGGAAGCGGACCTCCCTCACACGAAACTGCAGCTTTTTGATGCTCAGCCTCAGCTTCACTTCCCTGCATCTTTCCATGAGAGCAATGAGGTTTGCGTCGTGGTCTTGTACAGCCTCCTCCTCTGTGTCCCCACAGCCGACCACAAGGATGTCATCCGCTATAGGCTCAATCCCTTTCAAACCGGCCAGCAGCTCATGTTGTTTCCTCTGATATAGCTCCGGTGCGACTGACACACCGAAAGGGAGCTTCAGCCAACGCTTTCTACCCCACGGCGTCCAGAACGTTGTCATCAGGCTGCTCTCCTCATCCAAGCGACACTGCAGGAATGCGTCGCGCGCATCCACCAGGGTGAAGACGCGCGCCTTTGGCAGCTTGTACAGCACGTCATCTAAAGTGGGCATGAGGTAATGGGACCTCTTCAGGGCTCGGTTAAGGGGCTTAGGGTCGATGCAAAGCCTCAATTTGTCTGGCTTCTTCACTATGACTAGATTGCTTATCCAGTCTGTGGGCTCAGTGACTGTGGTTAAGTGTCCATCCTTTTCGTACTGGTCCAGCTGCGCCTTAACAGCCGCCTTGAGGGCCACCGGGACATTCCTTGGTGCGCACTGTACGGGCACAACAGTGCTGTCCAACACGAAGTGAATATCACCCGGCAGTGACTCGACTGGGCTGGTGAACACGTCATTGTAAGTGTTGATAAGACAGTCTCTAGTCAGCTCACCTGCCTTGCAGTGCTCCACTTTGTTCAGCTCTTCGGGAATGGTGAAACGCATCAGGCCCAGTCTTTCACACGTCTCCCCTGAAAGCAAAGGCTTCTGGCTGGTACACACAACCTCAAAATCCAGTCTGTGTGTCTTGCCCCTGATGACACACTGTGTGCTGTACACGCCAATTGAGCTCATCCACTCACTGTTGTAAAGCCTCAGTCTGGCAAGACTTTTCTGAAGAGGAGCTTTAGGTGCCAGTCTCATCTTGTCTTCCATGCTCATCACGTTGCAGGTGGCTCCAGAGTCAAGCTGGCACCTCTGGACCCCTCTGTGGAGTGGCAGGTTTACAAACCACTTTTTCCTCTGAGTGTTCACAGCCCCCAAGCTCTCCGCCGTGTACACATCTCTCTCATCGCGGCCGTAGTCCTCCGGGTCCCCCAGCGACGGGTCATCCACAGCGTTCAACTGACGTGCTTGCTGGCCTCCTTTCATGCAAACTTTGGCAAAGTGATTAGCAGTGCCGCACAAGCGACATGTCTTTCCAAATGCGGGGCACAGGTCTCGCCCCCGTCTGTGTGGTGTGCCACAGTACTTGCATCCACCTGTGCCTCTCTGTGGCTGTGCTGATGTGCTGGCGGACTCGGATGGCCTGCCGGTAGGTCTCCGTCCTGGTCGCTGTCCATATGCTACATTGATGCTCTCCCCAGGCACAGAGCTGCTAAGTGACATGGATTTTAACTTATTGTCCAACACCTCCACTGCACGGACAATGTCAATAGCCCCCTCCAACTTAAGGTCCTTTTCTCTTAGCATGCGTCGTCTGGCGCCCTCATCAGTTATTCCCAGAACAAGCCTGTCCCTTATGAGCTCATCTCTTAAAGCTCCATATTCACATGTGGCAGCTTTCTCTCTCAGTCTTGTGACAAAAGCATCCACTGACTCCCCATCCTCTTGTTTAAGGTTTCCAAAAACATACCTCTCAAAGATCACATTTTTGCTGGGTGTGAAGTATTGCCCCAGTTTGTCGAGTATCGCACCTGCGTCTTTCTGCTCTTCCTCCGTGAGTCCCAGATTGTGCTTGTAAACATGGTGGCAATCCTTCCCCATCAGCCTCCTGAGCGTTGCTGCCTGCACCGGCTTCTCTGCCTTGTCGATCCCGGTTGCAAGCAGATAATCCTCAAACTCTGAACGAAAGCTAGCCCAGTGGCAGTGAAGATCCCCAGTCATCTTCATGGGCTCCGGTGGCGGAATGTTTGAAGCCATCTTCCCCACGCGGCGCTAACGCTAACAGGCTAACTGAAACTTCTAACTACGTCTAGCAAACCCAATAAACGCACTCTGTAACATTTACAGGCAACTTAGGATGTTCTCTGGGTTCCAAAACCACTTCTGACACCATGTTGCAAGTGTATGTGCATGGAAGAATACACAGAGTCAAGCTGAGTCTCTTAAGCATGTATTGAACGCGTTGTCACATAACAAGACTGGCACGTGTTGACTGCCCGAGTCCATACACACACAAGCCCACTAGGGGGAGCTGTCGGCTTGCATAACATTAGCCTACAACACTCCCCTCCTGTTACCCGTCTGTCTGCCCCCCCCCCTCCCCTCCTGTTACCCGTCTGTCTGCCCCCCACCTCCCCTCCTGTTACCCGTCTGTCTGCCCCCTCTCCCCTCCTGTTACCCGTCTGTCTGCCCCCTCTCCCCTCCTGTTACCCGTCTGTCTGCCCCCTCTCCCCTCCTGTTACCCGTCTGTCTGCCGCCCCCCGCCTCCCCTTCTGTCACCCGTCTGTCTGCGCCCCCCTCCCCTCCCGTTACCTGTCTGTCTGCCCCCCCCCTCTCTGCTCCTAGGGGGAGATGATAGGCCGCGTAGAGTACAATGTGGAGCACTCAGTAGACTATGTGGAGCGGGCCGTGTCAGACACTACGAAAATCATGAAAGCAGAACCAAATAAAATAATGTTCTTTATTTCCGTTCATTGTCTTTATTTTATTCTGTACATCTTTCCTTCATTCCTTCCTTCCTTCCTTTCTTGACCTGGATTTACCATTACCCAGCAAACATTTTCTCGACCTGCGTCGAAGCGAACAAGTCCAGTCGACGTCGAGTCACGACGTGACTTCATTTCGACATGAAAACATAATCATTAGATTAATGGTGATTTCAAGGAAGACTTATTTTAGAGTGGTGTAACCGAATAAACACTCCCAGCAAACATTTATGCATTCAACAAGTCTAAAATACGCCGGGTCACAACGTGACTTTATTTCGACCATTTGCCGACATGAAAACATATATGCCGCTACGGAAATGGTGATTTCGAGGAAAGCTTGTTTGACAGTTGTGTAACTGAATAAACACTGTTTATATCGCTATTTAACTTAACAACGATGTAACTTTGTAACATTAGTGTGAACGGTAATGTTTACACATTAATAGTATTATTGAAGTGTTATTATTCCAAACGCAATATGCTATCATGTATATGGCCAATATAGGTTCTAAAATGTTTTATTCCAGCATTCCATTTACTCAAGTTCCATTGAGGAACTATTTTTCCTTGCGCACCAACACGTAATCCCTCCAACGCATGCGCAGGTGATATCAGTTCGCCGTCAAGTTCGGCACTCAGCAGCATGCGGGAGTTGCAGGTGAGTTTCGAAAAGACACTGCAATTTAAAATGCAACTGTATTTGTAGAGACATTACCCTTTTGTTATTTGCATGCCTAACTGTTGAATTTGAGGCTACATGGCGTATTCTCATGGATAGCGGGTTTTCGTATTTGTAACGTTACATACGAACTGGGAGCGGGAAGCTAGCAGGCTAACGTTAGCTTAGCCCTGAAACGGGACGCTGCTACTTCCCAGCTGGGGAGCAGCAGCGTCCCGTTTCAGGGCTAACGGTATCTGTGTGTTATTGAAAATAAAACACGGGTGGCAAAGCCCTTTCCCCGTGCATTAGTCCTGTGAACTGTTGGTCAATTTTAGGACCCATTCTTCTCATTATTGATAGCGAGAGGGGTGATAGCTTCCGATGTAGCTAAGCTAAATGGACTTGATGTAGCCACCAGTTAGCCCTTGAGGCTGGGGCGCTGGATGGTGAGACTGTCTTCGTCCACTGAGCCAAACACTTGGTGTATTTTGGCCAGTCAAACTTCTCACTCTCACCAAACCTTGTACGGGTGTTTTCTTTCCAGCTGCTGTGACGAGATGGAATCCCGAGGCCACAGATACAGAAATCGAACCAGCCATGAGTTTACACCTGAAACATGCACCTGCAAGGACTGGGGGGGATGGGATTTTGGTCCCAATAAGTTTTCATTTTGTTGTTTAAAGAAGATGTAGGCCTACTTGGGTATAAATAAAATGTTTTTGGTGCAGTGCACTTTATACCCTGAAATCTGTCTTTTGTTGAAGATTAATAGGACATGTATTCATGCTTGATTGATAAGAGTATGCATAATTAAACAAAATATTATAGATGTAGCCAAATATTGCTGTCCTTTTGATATGACCAAATGCTCTATAGGCTACATTTGGTTCTATCTATACATCATGTCGGCAAAGGGTCGAAATAAAGTCACGTTGCGACTCGACGTCTATTGGACTTGTTGACCACACGGTTTGAGGTAAATATGTTTACAACAGATTGAGAAATGTTTAATTATCTACATGCAGCACAAGAACTGCGTGTTATAGGTTCAGTGGGTAGCTATACTGAAAACCGTAAATTGGGGCACACTACAAGGTAACTGAAATGTAGCTTAATACTATTTTTTTCATAATAAAGTGGGTATTTAGTGTATTGGCTTAAAAGTAAATTTCATGTAGGTTGAAATGTCGTCTATACAACGTCGAGACGACGTGGATTGATGTCGTCTATGGGACGTCGGTCGAAAGACCGACGTCAGAAAAACTTTCATATCAGCCCCTCAAATCGACGTCGTTTCGACCTCCATGACCAACGTCGATTAGACGTCTAATTGACGTCGAAATGTTTGCTGGGATGGGTTGCGAATAGACCTCTGAAGAATAAGTCCCGCCTCCGAGGCTCCGGTTCCCTTGGTCAAATGTCTACGGGAAATAACATGGGGTTTTTGAATGATCGTACATAACAAACTCTGTAGGTGGCGAAGAAGTAAAAGCTGCGTCACGTTTTGAACTACACACTTTTATCATCTAGTTTCAACTGGCGTTTTGGATTGTCGGTTACTAGCCTACTACAGCCTACTACGTTAAAGTAGTAGGCTAAACGATTATAAATGCTATTTTAACGGCACCGAAAATCCAAAAAGACAGTCGAAACTAAATGGAAAAAGTGTGTAGTTCAAAACGGGCTTATTGAGAAAGCACATTCCTAGTTACAACTCACTCACACGATCAGAAGAGATCAGACCCAGGGTGATGCGAAAGAGTGCTTGTCCCTCTTCTTGCTATCAATCATTATCTGACTTGACTTTAATTAGGCCTACAACAGAAATAAACTCAACTGATTTTGTAACTGTAAGATGTCAACAAGATTCAACAAGACATGTTCACCTGGCTACACCCAATGTTTAGATCTGTTGTGGTATTTATTCAAATTAGCACATACATAATTAGATTATGCACCGTTTGCCCATGTTAACAATTAAAAAAAACTTGTAATACATTTTTTGTTTGTCTTGATGTAAGTACTCAATTCAGTAATTCTCATGGTGATATCTAAATGTTAAAATGTTTACCCTATTCACGTGAGAAAAATAATTAATAGGCATATGAATAGGTTATATTTGGGTCTTTTTCTAAACTTTCCCCTAATGGGATTCTTCTGGGCTTTTTTTTCCTTACTCAGGTCATATTGAGGATACAAAATCAGTCGAGTTTGCTTCCGTTGTAATTTGTTTTGGCTTAAAAGGACTGGACTATATTGGAACTCGGAGTGTGCGGCACCTTCTTTTTTCTTACCATGGTCTAGAGCAGGGGCCTTTCCTCTTAGAAGTCCGCCAAGCAGCAAACCGACCAATCACCACCCCTCACCTGTCTTCTGGAGGAGGCGTCCGAGCAGGAACGTCGGACCCTGTTATAATGTAATGTCCCCAATTAATGTAAAGCAATTGGCCCGCCGGCATATCGCATTTCAGCGTTAACGCGTTGACGCGCGTCTTGGCGCGGTAACCCTGGCGCGTCAAGATCGCAATCCCGCAACCCCAAAACATTGAAGAGAGTTTGCATGGAAAATAACAAAGAGAAAGCCATCAAAATTGGTTGGGTATTAACATACACATAATAGGATAAAATTAGAGGAGCGAAAGATCTTCAATATGTTGCGCCTAACCACACTGAAACAACTGACAAGGCTAAGGAAACAACCAACATCGAAGTGTTGGAGAAGCTTACATCTGTGGCTAATGGCAGTCTGGACAGGTGGAATAGAGAATATTCAGGGTACATTGGCAAGCTGATGGGGCACACACACACACACACACACACACACACACACACACACACACACACACACACACACACACACACACACACACACACACACACACACACACACACACACACACACACAAATATGACTGATGCCAACAAATGCCGTACTTGCTTGGCTGTGACAGTTATGTTATTTTTAAGGTGTGGCAAGGAAATGGTTCCAAGGGACGGTTGATGGTATTGTCGGTTGTGACTATGTACATAATTAAAAGTGTAAATGGTAAAAGGTATATGTTAGTAATCATTGACAGATTCAGCAGATGGGTAGAAGCAGTCCCATCAAAAGACCAAAGTGCGGCTAGGTTATCAAGTTTTTAACTAGAAGTCATGCCAAGGTTTGGAATTCCATCCGAGATTAGCTCAGACAATGGTGCAGCATTTATTCAGAATACACTCAAACAAGTTATTCAGCATCTGCATGTCAAACAAAGGTTAGGTTGCATCTACCATCCTCAATCACAAGGTATGGTGGAAAGACTGAATAGGACGCTCAAGACAAAAATCAACAAAATCTGTGCAAGCACTAAATTGGATTGATTTTTTAATGTATTCTTATGTTACTGTTCTTACTCTGTAATGTTAATTCTCAATGCATGCTGAAAATATTCAATCTTGTGTCACACATTTTTACGTTATGAGTTTTAATTTTATGTATACATTTTTGATATAATTGTACACTGAATGGACTGAGGGTTGAACATTGTATTGTATTTTTTTTACCTAAGAACAGGTTGAAAACCCTGAAAACCTTACAGGTTGCGAGTCCTGACCAAGGTTAGGTTTTTTCTGATAACCAAATGTGATGCTGACTTCTTGTCTAGTGGCTAACAGAACATCCTATAGATTAATTGATAGAAAGGGAAACATTAGTTAGTTTAGGAAAGAGGGGAAGTACTATTGTTCTATTTTATTGGGACTTGGCAAGTCCCAAAGGGGGGGGTATATGGAAGAAATTTACCTCTACATTTCATGGTAATATATAATTATTATCAGGCCTATATGCTATATAAATATAATGATGGTGGAGAATAGCTTAAGAAGACAAGTCCCCCCTCCTCTCTAACTGTGGCTTGGAGTGGTGCCAGAAAGTCTGGTGATTAACTTAATTGTGGTTACCCACTGACATAGAGGTCAAGGATCAGGGTGAACTGAGGTTAGCCTAGGGGCAAAGACGAGCTGGACACTCGGTTGGTGCCGTAAAACTGTTGACGACTCATTCCCAAAAACTCCTGGAGGCAAGATGCAGGCCAGGAGGGAAACTAGAAAGATAACAGATTGTGAACTAGTTAGACATGTGTGTGGAGGGGATCCATAAATAACAACATTCTTGATGGACAGAAAGGGATATATAAGGAGGGGCCCGTGACCAGCCCTCCAGTTCTTTGTCAAACCAACCGGCTTTGTTCTTACTTGTTCGCAAGTAAAAATAAAGTCTTTTATCATTCTTGCTCCTGTCTCCTCGAACTCTCTCTCTATTTAAGTTTTGTGTTAAATGCGGTTTTGTTCTTTGTAAGGTGTGGCGAGGAAGTGGTTCCAAGGGACGGTTGATGGTAGCTTCTAATTCCAGTCCTTCAGGATTCCTCATGGACAGGTTGGTTCCTTTTAGTAAGCAGAGAACTATTCTGCTCAAGCCGCCCACAATGGTATGTTTTCGCCTGTTCTCTACCTGTGCCCTGTACTACGAACCCCTATTGTTGCACATAATAAGGCTAGGGAGGCGTGCTGGCAAAAAACATGTAAATTCGTAAGTGAAAAGATTCTGCATATTGTCTATAAAATAACTATGCCAAATGCAGAATTGTTCGCCATTAATTCCAATAGAGATGATGATTATGATTTCAAAATGCAAAAGCAACGTCCAACCTCCTTTTATTCTATAATTTAGGGAATTCACTTTAAATACACCCTATGTACGAAATGTATAGAGTATGTTTTCAACTGTTGAGCGGTAGCGGCGGTGGAGTCGTGGGTTAGTACACCGTAGGTTTTTGTAACTGTAAGTGCACGGCTTCTTTGTGTTGGCCTATGTTATGTATGTGGTATAGCCACATAATGAAGGCACTACTTTTTGTCGTATGCGTTACCTGGGTGCTATGTGTGCGCAGTGTTTTATGTTTCAGGCATGTTGAACAGTAAAGCTATGTTGACTGCAGCTCCTGGTCTAGACATTATTACGGTTATTAATTAAGTTAATATATAACAATTGGCGACGAGAATCGTGTTGTATCCCCGCGGTGCAATGCTCCATAAGACAGGTCAAATGTGTCTTTGATGGCCATCAGAATCGCGTTGCTTGCCCACCCGCATGGCTGCTGCTTTAATTGAAACGCAACGGAGGAGGGAGCGCGTGATGAAAACTACGGAAGAAGTGACTGGATAAAAGTTTAACAGTGAGTGAAAAGAAACGAAACAAGTGAAAATGTTTGGAAATATTGGACGAATGGATTGTTTTGACAGTACTGTAGAAGATTGGTCTGCTTATGTGGAAAGACTCGAGCAATACTGTGTGGCAAATGAAGTCGAGGATGAGAGGAAGGTTGCGGTGCTTTTGAGTCTGATGGGAGCTAAGACATACAATTTGCTACGTAGCCTCACAATACCGGATAAGCCGTCTGAGAAAACGTTCCAACAGAATGTGGATTTGCTAAAATGCCACTTGAATCCAAAGCCACTGGTCATAGCCGAACGTTTCCGATTTCATAAGAGAGATCAGCACAAGACGGAGTCTATAGCCGAATATATGGCAGAGCTGCGCAGATTGGCTGAACATTGTGAATTCGGGGCGGGACTTTTGGATGCACTCAGAGACAGGCTCGTATGCGGATTGGACAATGAGAGTACACAGAAAAGACTATTGACGAAGAGAGATCTAACACTGGATATGGCATATGACATTGCCGTTTCAATGGAAACTGTTGCAAAAGACGCAATTCAATTGCAAACGAAAAATATGGGAGAATGCTCTGTGAATAAATTTCACACAAAACCTAAGGACAGAACACAGTCATGTTTTCGGTGTGGGAAAAATTCACATGACCCAACTGAGTGCTGGTTCAAAGATAAAGACTGTAGACAGTGCAACAAAACCGGACACATACAGAAAATGTGCAAGTCAAAGCAAAGTGATAATAAATCATACCAAAGGAAAATAGGAAAGAGGGACAGAAATGTACATCAGGTCAGTGAAACTGATTCAAGCGATTCAAATGCAGATTTGTCGTGTCTGAAAATTCATTCTCTTAAAGAGACAGATAGTAACATCATATGGGTGACACCGGAGGTAGAGGGAGTGAAATTAAAGATGGAGTTGGATACAGGATCTGCCCTCTCAATCATCTCCCACAAAGATTATGTGAGTACATTTCCAAATGTGAAACTGAAACCAACCTCAGTAATGCTGAAAACATACACAGGGGAGAAAATCTCTCCTATGGGAAAATTGAAAGTCAAAGTGAAACATGGGAAGGACAAGCAAAAGTTGGAGTTGTATGTGCTGCAGAGTGAGGGTGTACCTTTATTTGGACGTGAATGGATGAGAAGCATTCAGCTTAACTGGCAGTCAATAAAGGCAATGCGGATCACCTCAAAGCAAAACAGAAGCGCTACAGATGAAAGACTAAGACGGATACTGACACAGTCTGCACAGGTTTTCCAAGATGGAATAGGCACCCTGAAGCACCTGAAAGCACAGGTTGTTCTCGAGGAAAATGCGACACCGAAGTTCCACAAGGCTCGTCCTGTGCCCTACGCCATTCGCCCAAAGGTGGAGGCGGAACTACAGCACTTGGAGGATCAAGGTATTCTTTCCAAAGTTGACTGGTGTGAATGGGCTACACCAATTGTGCCCGTGGTCAAGAGGACTGGTGCTGTACGCATCTGCGGTGACTTCAAGGTCACAGTGAATCCTGTCCTGCATGCAGACCAGTATCCCCTCCCACGCATTGATGATATATTTGCGTCCCTGGCAGGTGGAGAGCGTTTCTCAAAGATAGACCTTGCTCAGGCATACTTATGCCGCTTTTCCACCGCCAGTACCAACTCGACTCGACTCGACTCGCCTCGACTCAACTCGGTTTGGTTGCGTTTCCATCTAAAAAAGTACCTCTTCAATGTGGGCGGGTCGTAGAAAAGAACCTCTCCACCATGGGCGGGTCGTCATTAGGTTTTAATCACGGGAGACGCGATTCCCGGGAAATCTGAATCTGATCAAGACTATTTCCTGATTCCCGGGAAAGGTTATGATGGGAAATAAAATAAAATAAAATAAAATAAAAAGCGCAATGACTGCGCGTCTATTGTTGTCATACGGTAACGTTGATAGCTCTAGGCGAAACTCGAGCCCTAGGAAAGGAACGACACTGAAACGAAACAGCGAAACGCCGGTCCGTGGACTCCAGCCACGCCGGACACACACAACCACGCCCGACACACATAACGACGCGCAGCCTAACTCTAGCCCCGGGAAAGGAGCGACACACACGGCGAAACGCTGATCAGTGTCCCCCTCGGGAGCGGGTTCGTGGACTCCAACCACGCCGGACACAACTTAACTTGAGTGAATATTCCCATTTACAGCCGCTGGCCAATCAGTTACCAGCAGCCTGTTTACGTCACACAAAAGTACCTACTCCGCTGGCATGGAACCTCGACGGAGGTAGTACTAAAAAAAAGTACCCGGTACTAGGTACCAGGTACTTTTTTTGCCAATGGAAACGCAAATAAGGCGTGGCGAGTCGAGTCGAGTCGAGTAGGTACTGGCGGTGGAAAAGCGGCATTACAGATGGAAATGGAGGAGTCTTCACGGAAGTATCTGACGATAAATACCACAAAAGGCCTTTCCCAATACAACAGATTGGTCTTTTGTATATCTAGTGCCCCAGCGATATGGCAACGCGCCATGGACCAAGTACTCCAAGGGATATCGGGAACCCAATGCTATCTGGATGACATCATTGTCACTGGAGTTGATGATGAGACACACTTGACAAACCTACAGAGAGTTCTGTCGAGATTGGAGGAGTATGGATTGAGAGCCAACAAGGACAAATGTGAGTTCTTCAAAGACTCAATTGAGTATTGTGGTCACATCATTGACAGACATGGACTCCACAAATCTCAGGACAAAATTGATGCTGTTCTGAGAGCACCAAAGCCGGAAAATGTGAGCCAGATGCGCTCATTCTTGGGCCTCATCAATTACTACCACAAATTTCTGCCAAACCTCTCCACTGTGTTGCACCCCCTACACTGTTTGTTACAATTGGGCAAGAAATGGAAGTGGTCGAAAGACTGCGAACGAGCGTTTAAGACTGCTAAACAGCTCATCACATCAGAGGAGGTCTTGACACACTTTGACCCCAGTCTCCCTCTGCGCCTTGCCTGCGATGCTTCCCCGTATGGTATCGGCGCTGTGCTCTCACACAGAATGCCTGATGGGGCGGAGCGGCCCATCGCTTTTGCATCAAGATCTCTAAACGCTGCAGAATGCAACTACGCCCAAATTGACAGAGAAGGCTTGAGTTTAGTATGGGGGGTTAAGAAGTTTAACCAATATCTATACGGAAAGCATTTCACATTGATCACAGACCATCAACCCCTTTTGTCGATATTCAACCCTCAAAAGTGTGTTCCAGCAATGGCAGCGGCACGCTTACAACGATGGGCTCTGTTTCTAGGTGCTCACACCTACACCATTGAATTTAAAGGGACAAAACAGCACGGAAACGTGGATGGACTCTCACGCCTCCCACACGAGCCACACCCGGTGGGGAACATGACTGATCCAGCTGACGCGTTCCACTTGACCCAACTAGAGTCGCTTCCTGTCACAAGAGCTCAGATACAAAAGGAGACCAACAGAGATCCCTCAGTATCCAAGGTATATGAGTTGACGTTGAATGGATGGCCAACTCATGGCTACCCCCTGCTACTGAGTACTCCACCCGTCGTGACCAGCTATCGGTGTGTCAAGGCTGTGTCATGTGGGGCACACGTGTCATTGTGCCACCCAAGCTGCGTTCAAGAGTGCTGGACTCATTGCACAAAGGGCATCTCGGTGTAGTAAAGATGAAAAGCCTTGCTAGAAGCTACGTCTGGTGGCCTGGCATAGACAGTCAGATTGAAAGCCTCGCTAAGACCTGCAGTGGGTGCCAGCAGATACAGCGCCAGCCCCAGACAGCACCCCTCCACTCATGGGAGTGGCCCACTACTCCATGGCAACGTATTCACATTGACTATGCAGGACCCTTTATGGATCGGATGTTCCTCGTTGTGGTGGATGCCCACTCAAAGTGGCCCGAGGTATTCACAGTGAAACAGGCCACATCTGCTCAAACTGTGGACATGCTGCGAACACTCTTCTCACGCACGGGTTTACCTCAACAACTGGTGAGTGACAATGCGAGCATATTCACTGGAGAGGAGTTCCAGAGGTTCATCAGGAAGAATGGTGTCAAGCTCATTACCTCAGCTCCTCACCATCCTGCAACGAATGGCTTAGCGGAGCGGTTTGTACAGTCTTTCAAACAGTCGATGAAAGCAAGTGGGAAGGAGGGAACGTTGTTACCACAAAGAGTGGCAAACTTCCTACTGGCTTATCGAAACACAGCGCACGCTACAACGGGACAGACACCAGCGATGCTGTTCATGGGCAGGAACCTGAGATCGCGGTTGGATTTGCTAAAGCCAGACATTCGCAAACATGTACTGGAAAAGCAGTGTACGAGTGGACAGACACGAAAACAACTGAGAACATTCAGTGTTGGACGCAAAGTGCTTGCCAGAGACTATAGAGGTAAAAATCAGAAATGGCAGTTGGGAGAGATTCTGTCACAGACAGGACCACTGACGTACACCGTGCGTGTAGGGCCTGACATGGTCTGGCGCAGACATGTTGACCAGCTACTGGAGGCAACGGCTCGCAGTACCACGGCTAAGGAATCAATGGCACGTGAAGACTCGGAGGAGGTTGCTTCTACAGCACCAGAGGACTTTGATGATGACATTGAATCCACAGGGGCTGCTGAACCCCAACCAAGTCCCACTGGATCTGGTTCTCCACCCAGGCGTTATCCTGAGAGAAATCACAGAGCACCTCAGAGACTTGATTTGTAGTCATGACTGACTACTACCCTTTTGTTGTTGTAATCAAGTTGTTTATTTGAGGATTGATTAAGTGTCTTATTTCTGTTATAGTTATTTAACACAGTACTTACCTTGTGATGTTTACAGGTTACATCAAAGCTGGAAAGGAGGAATTGTTATGTATGTGGTATAGCCACATAATGAAGGCACTACTTTTTGTCGTATGTGTTACCTGGGTGCTATGTGTGCGCAGTGTTTTATGTTTCAGGCATGTTGAACAGTAAAGCTATGTTGACTGCAGCTCCTGGTCTAGACATCATTATTACGGTTATTAATTAAGTTAATATATAACAGCCTACATAAGGTCCAACAAGGACGATCAAATAGTGAATACCCTCTGATGAGAACCTGTAGATCTCATAAAGAATATTCTCAGGCAATGCCAAGGGATCAGATCCGGCCCGAAAGACCCTCTGTCAGAGAGACCCTTTACGATACAGGCTCCGTGGTCCACGGGAACACCCACAAATGGTGACGCCATTGTCAAAGGAGGGGCTAGGAAGCTGCGCACGCCGATCTAAGCTTCTAATCTTAGCTGATAACCTCCTCCCTACCAGGTTTGGTTGGCAGCATAAGTCACCATGGTGATACAGCAACGCTAATGGCACATTTCCACCGGCGGGTTAACTTCGGACCCAGCATGCCTCAGCCAAGTAGTGAGGGTGCGGTATAGCCCAGCTCGGTTCTGGCTCACGTTTCCACCGCCGCCGGTACCCTTATGGTAGGGCGGGGTTTAAGCCGGTCGGCGATAGCCGCGTCAGCTACGTAAGCATTGTGATCTCATAGCAGCCCGACACAGTGTAGCCTGCTAATAAATCCAAGGAAAAAGAAGAACGCGACAATGAACAAAGAGCAACAATGTAGGACATCCAAGAAGGACGGCAAACTTTTGCGCAACATTTTCTTCAATAAACAAAGCTGTTGTTGTCCAGAAATACCTTGATCCGTTTTCGCCAAAAAAACATTGTGCAATACAAAATATGATACAAAATACAAAATGTGGATATAAAGGTATACATTTTCTATGGATTTCTTGGCTTTCCACTTGACATTCAGTTTAAATTATGTATCTACACATATGATTACCTGGCTCATTCTTTGAGTGATTTAGCAGAATAATTAAGAGGCCTATTAGTATTACTGGTATTGGCCTGCAGGGTGCAGCAATTAATATACCAGTAGTTAATCAAAGAAAGAGAAAAAAGTAGCAGTGAATATATTGCTAAAGTGATGATAGTCTTAAACGCTTTGAAAGGAGTTTTGTTGTGGAGAGCTTTATATCTTAGGACTTGTCTAAGAGGAGCAGCATCCACTCCCAGATGTCAATCAAAACAATAAAATCATAGTCCAAAGTACAGTAATGGTATCATTGTTAGACACCAGGGTGGACCAAATAAACACAAACACTACTGACAGAGTCCCACTGATGTCTATAATATGAAAGTATAAATAAAAAATCATAGAAAATAAGTATCAATGCTATTCATCGTATTCAGGGGACCAGAGTTACACATCAACTTATTAATAAACACAGCCGTATTAATAAACACTCGCAATTGAAAGTCCAGTGACCATATACATTGCAAAGACGTCCATCAACTAACTAAGACCCAAGGTTTGGAACATAAAATGAACCAAGGTTACATATACCATACACCAAAGACAATGTTTGTCAAGTCCTACTCTTGTTCAACATCCAAAGGACACAGGGACAACTCAATTTCCGACTCAATCACTTTTATTCTTTTGGCTTTGTCAGTTGATTGGTCCATTCAGTATATTTGCCAGTTAATTAGGTTGTAAACCTTTAAAGACAGAACAAAAGTTGCCATTTAATTAGACATTTTAAATTGAATTTAACACAAAATCATACATATTAAGCAGCATTTCAACACCATGAAAGTAAATAAACATTTTCACCGACCATTGGCGTCTTTGGACTGAACCTATGCGTGAACTTGGAGCGTGTCTTCTCTCTGAAGTTTGTTCTCCTGAATAACTGAGAACCCTTGTCTTCACAGGTGCTCCAACTCAGTGACAATGACTAGATTAGGTCACAAGCAGCCAGCTTGCTGCTGCTGGTGCACTCTGGGAAGTGTAGTTCTTTGAGACCCAGCTGGGATTCAGCTCAACAATGTTACTAATCGTCACATTATACATGCTTCCGACATTCACGACCACGCCTGCAAACAAACATACAATTGTAATTAATGGATAATTATAGGAATGCCCAATGAAAGTGAAAACACACAGAATGTTTATCAGTAACAACATTAACTGGGAACTTACTTATACATCAGACACACAACTGAAACCCCCAATAACTTTTAGTTCCACAGTGCCACCATTCCGCACAATGCATTCGCCAGCAGCTGTGTTGATAGAATAATATTAGAAATAAAACGATCCAATGATCACATTACATTTTGGGGGACTACTTTCTCAGCAGCGGCGGAATTTCACTTTCACTTTATCAGTCCGCCGCTGCCGTAGCTTGCTTCCAACTACAGGGATTATAAACTAAATGCAATGCGATGCAAGGGTATGTTTATTTCTAACACTATTCTATCAACACAGACATTTACATTGATAGTCGGGCATTGTAATTGGTTTGCCTCAGGTGTAATTTGGAGTGGGTAAAACTGTTTTTATTGGCAGGCTAGCAGTTCCCCTTGACTTGCGCTAGCCTAGCACCAGTGATTTGTGTAACTAGAAGGACTGAATGAAAAGTGTTGAAAATGGTCTCTCAATGATAGACCGTTCAGACCAGCTCAATGATAAATAACACACTGGCTCACTTGGAAATGAGGTCCCCTTTAAATTCAACAGAGACATAAAATAGGAACTAAACATCCAGTAACAGAAAATAAAGGTCACTCGTACAATTGGTGCAGTGTTTTACTTGACAAATTTGATCTGAATAACTGCATGCAAGTCACCTTTATACAATGCTTTAACCTCCTGAGAACCAGCCAAAAGGCTTCCTGCTAGAATGTTAATGAAAGAAAAAACAACAAGCAGAGATTTATAAAATGTTTTATTTCTATATTTTATTCTATGTCTTTTATCGAGGACATTTGAACTCACAACTGACATTTAAAATAAAACCAATGCAGTGAATACAATGGTGTGACTTTATAGCATTTAAATCTTTTTTCTTCATTCCTCAAGACTGAAGCCACTCTCCTCAGGTCAGATCTGTTTGAGGTGCAGATATATTCAATTCAGCAGTCAATTCTGTAACAGTCAATTCATTGCAACGTTACTGTAACACCAAAGGCTTCCTCGAACAACAAATTGAATTGTCAAACTACAATAAAAAAAAAAAACATTAGACTGCTGCTGTGCTGTTTGGGTATTTAAATTATAATTATTTAACACTTTTCAACAAAGTAGCGAGAATCGCTTTGGATATGCAGTCTAAACCAATGTCCTGAAATTACAATAATTAATGGTTGGATCCCAGGAGATGAAAGGATAAAGAAGCTGTTGTTCTGGTTTGGGTTAGGCCCTTGTCAAAATAAAGTGGGCAGGGCTTATTGAGAAAACCCATTCCTAGTTACAACTCACCCGTACGAGCAGTAGGGCGCATCAGACCCAGGGTATCGTGTAGTTCCTCGTCCCACTTCAACATACTATCAATCATCGCCTGACTTGCTCTCTGCCCTTTCCCCATCACCATGTCGATCAGACACCGAGCCCGGTCCGCTCTGCTCGTCTGGTCCTCCAACACAGAGTCCTTGTTGTCGGTACTCAAAATTTTCTGCTCCCAAAGGTCATCCAGTATACTTTTCAAAGTTGAGATTGTGACTTTGTGCACAAAATCATTACGGATCCTATTTATGTCTGAAACAGAATGCAAAAGGCAATATTACATTTATAATGTTGTAGTCAATATCAATTTGTCTTCGGCCTGTTTTAAAATCAAATAGCCTAGGCATAAATACAAAGATCCAAATGAACGACTCCGTTGGTGGTGATTGTGTAGGCCTTCTGTGGTGATCTGGGGTCCGGGTCGGGCCAAGACTTTAATAATTTGGTTCAGGTTCCTCGTTTCTCTCACATGAGCCTACGTACTACCTTCTTAATCTCCTCTACTTCTTATTAAAGGCCCACTGCAGTGTTTGATATCGAGCCTGCTGCTTGAAGTGGAATAATGTAGATAAAGATACTGCTCCCCCTGCGTCAAACTGCCGAGCAGCAGAAGAAACTGAACCGGATCGCCTAAATCGCTCAAGTTCAAATAAATAGCCGAATGTGAACCCCTATCATATGATAACCATGGAAACCTACACCAAAGTGTGCAAAAGAAAAAAATAAACGTGCATAAACTGTACATGGTATGTAAAACACGGCCTACCTGCCATCGCTTATACGTGGCTTCTCCCTTCTTCGATTTAACTTTTGTTTTGAAGCTTCCTCGTTCTGGACGATGAGTGAGATTAGGATTCTTGGAAACCACGCCTATTGTTTCTCTTAGAAGCCCGCCCAGCAGCATACCGACCAATCACCACCCCTCACCTGTAGTCTTCTGGAGGAGGCGTCCGAGCAACACAGACCGACATTATTTATTCAGGGGAGGCCATTGAGAGCAGGCTCCATTTTTCGACGATGCCCTGATTACAACATTCAAATAAAAACAGAAATACAAATGTACAATAGATATAAACAAACAAACAAAATAATTAAGATAATTAAGAAAGCTATTTAAAACATGAGCAATCTTTATGTAGCCTAATGCGACTTCAATCAGCCCCTTGAGTTCATCTTTAGGTTGGGGGAGTATTATTATTAGGCCTACTGGATTATTCAGAAGTGCAAACTCATGTTTTGTATCAGCAGATTGTCTGTAGGCCTAGATTAGACTATGTTGATATGAAGGATTGCAGGACTGCATAAAAACCCTTGCAGACCCGAAGACCTCGTCATTACAGGTAGAGAGTTAGTTATTATGTGTAGGCTACGCATTCTTTAAAAAAGGAGAAGGGACACGATTACAATAGTAGGCCTATTAGTAACATCATTTTATTTTTTTAAATATTGTAGTTTGGTGTGGAGGTCAAAGGACGACCAGGAGTTGGTATTGTTGTCGTTGCATTTACAATGCATTTATTATAAAAATGTATAGGCTACTATAGAAAATAGATATAAAAATATTAAAATTAAAATATAATTCTTAATTGTTAATTGTTGTAATAATTATAATTAATATATAAAAATTCTAGGAATATATAAAAATTCTAAGAATTTTTGCACCAATTATTTTGGAGACCTGCTTATTGGGAATACAAATGGGGGCAGAGCTATAGGCATTACCAATCCTGAATAATAAGAATAAGAATTCCTACAATAACAATGGGGAACCACAGATACTCTGTGAAAACAAGAACACAGAGCCCTGACTATGTGGTTCGGCTTAGCTCAGGAGGGAGAGCGGGTTGACTTGTAACCGAAAGGTTTCTAGTTAAATCCCCGGTTCCTCTTAGCTCAGTGTCGAGGTGTCCCTGAGCAAGACACCTAACCCTAACGGCATGTTGACTGGTTGACTCCGCCGTCGGTGTGTGAATGTGTGTATGAACGCAAGATATATGTAAGTCGCAAGTATTGCACCATAAAGGGCACAAGTCGACCAATTGGAACAGAGCCTTGTTGAATACAGACCGGTGGGCAGACTGGGAGGACGGCCTTCAGGGAGCGGGAAGACCAGGGGCTTCTCTAGAGAGGAGGACTGTTGGGAAGAGTGTGGTCCTTTGTTGAGGAGGATGAACTTCTGGCTCAAGTCCTTGGTGACCTTCGTCACGATACAGTCTAAGTCTTTACCACTAGGAAACATAGAACAAACAAGTCCCATTCAGTTATGAATTAACAGTTTATCAATATGAAGTCGTCCTTTCACGGTCAGAAAGAGCTTTACTTACAATCAAGGATTATTTTTTCTGGGATTAAGTATTAGGATGCTAATAAAAAATGTAAAAAACAACTATGTGAATATTAAATGATAAAAATAAGAAAATAAATACATACAGATAAAAAATCAGATAAAAAGTGTAAAGCGTGCAACGATTATGGTAAAATACATTTATTAATTCATACATTTTTTAGCTTAAAAGTTTATTTGGATTTCAAAGCAAAATACGATGTCAGAAAACGTCTAAACAGGTACGTTTTACTTACCATGGAACCATCTGCAGAAGGTTCTGGCACAAGGACTGGATGAACCAGGAGCTTTGCTCGGAGGGAGTGGTAGCCATGGCGGTCAGGTAATATTGCGTGCTCACCGCCGCGGTGTAGGCACGGAGTTCCCAAGAGCTGCTGCTGGATTCGCTGGTCTGTGTGGCTGGGAGCCCGGGCTGAAGGGGTCCGTCAGCCTGGACGCCGACCGCCTGCTTCTTCTGGTTGTCCTTGCTGGCCTGCATGAAGAACAGCGTGGGCTTCCCTCTCAGGGAGGCACAGTGCACATTCAGAAGGTCGGTGAACTCCTCCAGCCAGACCCCCTCCCCGTCCACCCCGTACACGCCGCCCTCCCGGCCGTGGCTCAGGACCACGCAAGCCACGCAGTCCATCCCACCGTGGTCCCTGCTGGCCAGCTCCCGCATGGAGGAGAGCATCTGGTACCTGGTGGCGTCCCGCAGCACCTCCACCTTGAAGCCCAGCCAGGTGAACACACGCCTCAGGCTCTCTGCAGGACCAGTGGCACATGCGCACACACACACACACACACACACACACACACACACACACACACACACACACACACACACTGTTACAGGGGTGAATTACAATATATATAGATAGTAAAAAAACATACTATGGTGTGTATGTACTGTATAGAACTGTGTTATATGTACAGTATAAAGGAGCAGAATTTTGACAGACTGAATTAGTATGGTATTTGTAATGATATGATATGCTCCCCAGGACACAAGGGGGCGCTGTATAATGAATGATCACACACTAGTAGCTGGAAGCGGATGTATTCCATTAAAGCACTACTGTCTAGCAATCAATGGAGTCAGTCGCAGTCTCATTACAGTATTAGTATAGCATGGGCATACCTTCATCAATGTATGTCCCCTCCAGATTCTTGTATTTTCCATGGGAAAGGCTGAAGTCAGAGTTGTTGACGATCCAGCAGAAGCCTCTCTGTTGACCCGTCATGGGAACTGCCGAGTTGTGCTCCTGAGAATGCAACGCTGCGTCAGATGAGGCTCCATAAAACACCGGCAGTCAAAGTCTGACTGTTATGTTGTGTAACAATTAGAAGCACTTAAGAAAGTTGTGGAGCAGACCCAGTCTCAGTGGAGGTCAGGGTTCTAGCGGGACCCTGACCTCCACTGAGACCGGGTCTGCTCCACTGAAACACACTGTGTGCATAAGGTTCTCATTCTCTGTAAAGAACATGACAGGATAAAAATAAGATGAATAAGAAAAATCATTTTTGGTACTACACAAATAAATTAGATCTCTGCATTTGACCCATGACTAGCTAGCCATCCTAGCCATCATGATCACGGGACCTCCCATTCTGTTTCGTTACACGGATCAGTATGGACCTCTAAAGAAATGACGGAATCCTAGGGATGGTGGGGACCGTCTGTGTCGTAGATGACCTAAGCAGGCCAATCAGGGAGTCATAGATTATGACAAGATTCAGCCGCTGCTGGAAATACAGTTGTTTCTCCCGAAACAACGAGCGGAATCGTTATTCTCTAGAGTAAACCCATTCATGCCCTCCCCAGGTTACTGCAGAAATAGACTCAATAACAACTATTACACCAGAACAACTAGAGCAGGGATGGGCAACTGGCGGCCCGCGGGCCACATGCATCCTCGCTCAAAAAAAGTGTTGTTGTTGTTGTTTTTTTACAGTTTTTACCCTTAAAGTTGGGCCCCTGTTTTGTGCCATCATTGAATGATGATGTATTTGAGCCCTTTGCACTGAAAAAAATACCAATCACTCATCTGGCTGTTGTTGTTTCTTTTAAAACAAACTTGTTGTATTTGTCGTTTAACGAGTATAGAAATGTAATAAATGCATTTGAGCATGGAAAATATGAAATTAATGTATGTTGGTTCAATTAACATACATAGGCTATGAATCTGAATGAATTTGTAGGTAGTGGCCATCCCCAAAATGCAACAGAATACAGGAAATCACTAATAATCTACCAAATTCAACATTTTCTGGGGGAGGACCAGCCGCCACTGATACAGACATATATATACACATGTTTCGTTCTTATTTTGTAGCTTCTCTCATATCCAAATTGTTGAAGTGCGTGGTCATGTGGCCCTCTGATAGTGATGATGAAAAATTGTGGCCCAATTTATCATGAAAGTTGCCCATGCCTGAACTAGAGGATGCACTAGCTGCATTTCTCTGCAGAAAATACATTTTCACAATTCTTTTTTATCCTGTGTATCCACTGAATGGCGTTACAATCTCTATTAAGCTGATTGGCTGAAGGAGTTTGCCGAAACATTATTATAAACTTTCAAATGGGGAGTTTGTTCACCTTGTGCCTTAAACTGTTGGATGTGTAGTGGACAGACTCGTTCCAGTATCTCCTGCAGCCGGTCGAGAGATGCTCAGGAGGTCCTTGCACTCTATTTCTAAGTAGTGTAGACCAAGGGATAATAGCATAAAGAATTACATAGTGTAGCCCTATTGCTGACTATTCCTATGTAAAGCACTCTGAAGGGCCTGTTAGAAGTGTGCTATATAAATAAAATTTTATATGAATTTGAAAACATGATCTCAAAAATTCAAACTATATTCAAAATTAGAAACATTCACAAAACATCAAGAACAGTGCTGGGTTTACAGAGTATTGCGAAAGTACAACAACATTCGGCGCCACGGCTGAATGTTTGAGGTCGATGCTCAAAATGAATTGATGGATTTCAAATACCTTTTGGTGAGGTTCTCTGAAAGTTTATAAAGCAGCTTCCTAAATTACAAAAGCAGATATTGAAACCGATGTGGTGTGTGTTAATGTATTTTGATAGATCTGAAAGACAAATCCAGAGAATTTGCAAATTACATTAATTAATTTGGAAACTGACTTCCTCAGTTTACTTTTAGCAAACTGAATTGTTTAAGCGTTTGTTTAAAGTGGCCCAAATAACCAAGCTGAATTTCCGAAGTGTGTCATGGTCTGTCTTTGTCTTCATATTGTCATATTGTTAAGTGTTTGATCTCTCCTTGTCCAGACTTTTCCCCTCACTTCACATCTCCAGCCTGTGGTCACCTCATTCCCCTCAGCTGTGGGTTTATCTTCCCACCTGCAACTCATTCCGATTCCGATTAGTCTCTTCCCATTTATACAATACGAAAATGACAACCTTCTGAAAAGTATGTTCTTGTATACGCACTATATGCACTGTACATGTACTTGGTTGGGGCTCCTTTTGTATGAATTACTGCATCAATGCGGAGTGGCATGGAGTCAATAGCGGCCTTCAGCTTGTCTGAATGGTTGGGTCTCTTGTCTCTCATCTTAATCTTGACAATACCCCATACATTTTCTATTTTATTCTAGTTTGCTGGCCATCAAGCACAAGTAATCCTATGGTCATTAAACAATTTATTGGCACTTTTGGCAGTGTGGGCAGGTGCCAAGTCCTGCTGGAAAATGATATCAGCACCTCGATAAACCTCGTCAGTAGAAGGAAGCATGAAGTGCTCTTAAATTGCTGCGTTGACTTTGGACTTGGACCGACCAGACTTGGACCAACAGGTGGACCAACACCAGAAGATGACATGTCTCCCCAAATCATCACTGACTGTTGACTGACTTCACACTGAAGACCAGTTCTCTTAGCCTGGGTAAGAGGCTTCTGACATTGTCTGTGGTTCAGGAGTGGCTTGACAGCAGAGGAATGCGACAGCTGTAGTAGCCCATGTCCTGGATACGTCTGTGCGTGCGTGGTGGCTCTTGAGCCACTGACTTCTGCCTCAGTCCACTTCTTGTAAAGCTCCCACCTTTGCTTGACCTTCCGCTCAGGGCAGGGGTTATCCTTGTTGCTTGTGCACCTTCTTCTACCACACTTTGTCCTTCCACTGAACTTTCTATGAATATGTTTGAATAAAGCAGTCTGTGAACAGCCAGCTTCTTTAGCGATGAGCTTTTGAGGCTTAGCCTCCTTGTGGAGGGTGTCAGTGTCTTCTGCAAGACTGTCAGAAGTCTTCCCCATGATTGTGAAGCCTACTGAACCATAGTGAGACCATTAAAAGGCTTAGGAAACCTTTTCAGGTATTTTTAGGTAATGAGCTGATTATGGTGTGACACCTTGAGTCTCCAATGTTTAACTTTTTCACATCACAATATTCTTAATTTTCTGAAATACAGAATTTTGGGTTTTCATGAGCTGTAAGCCATAATCATGAAGATTGATGCAAATACAGGCTTGAAATATTTCACTTTGGGTATAATGAATCTATATTATTGAAATTAACTTTTCCACAATATTCTAATTGATTGAGATGCACCTGTATGCATATATATATATATATATATATATATATATATTTAATACATATAATATATTTATAATAATATAAAACGTATAATTCAAAATTTATATATGTGGAAAAAGTGATAAATGAAGCAAAGCTTGAGCTAAATCTGGAACAAGTGTATTCAGCAGCAAAAGTTTACAAACTGCACCCCATATTCATCAAGCTACCATCAGCTAGCCTTATTAAACTACATGAGTTCAGGTGTATCAACTCCCATTCGGCCTGTATCATATTGTAAAGTAATAGTGTACACCAAAATGTTAAAAGTCCAAAAGGTAGTTTAAGACAAACGCTTACCTTCCATAGGTCTAGTAAACGTAGGCTATGTGACTTTGTTCAGATGCATTACGAACCAATATCAATCTTCTCTCATCTTAACCTAAAAAATGCTCTGTGGTCTAACTTATTCAGCTTCTCTAGGTAGGCCTACCTCTGAGTTATTGCTTATTTCCGCCCTGATAAGGATTTTGACAACACAAAGCAGTAATTCATCTATTAATCATTAACCAACTTATTGAACTCCATAGGTTCAGGTGTATCAACTCCCATTCAGCCTGGATATAAATGCATTTTTAATTAGTAATTAGTATCACAATATCTATCAATTGATCTACTTTTGCAGTAAAACATTTATATACAAGAATCCATTTAATGTATGGGAGATAATACAATACGTTGTTGTGCTTCGTTCTACCTAGCCTATAGGCAAGGAACGAATCAAACCACTGGTCGACTCGCTATAGACAGACTACCGGAACCAGCAATAGAAGGCCTACGTCACAATAGGCCCACAGTTTTTAAGTACATGTACAAAAAACACCCTGTACAATGTTGTGGAACTGGTAAAGTTACAAAACCGTGCCGTGTGAAAGTGGGTGAACTCCTGATATCACAGACAGTGAGGAGATAAACAAAATACAGGAGTTACATCAGGAGTCTACAGAACACAAGGACACTGAATCTGAACTCTGTACACATTTAGTAATTTCAATTAGAATAGCACAGTATAGATCGACCACTATGGTAGGTCCTATAACTAAACTCTGGACACTGACACTTCGCAATACTTGGGAGACCAATGTGCATATCATATCATACAGTAATGGTGAGTCAAAATGATAAGTCCAAAGTCCAAAGGTAGTTTGAGAGAAACTCTGCTTATCTACCATCGTTTCCAGTAAACGTAGGCTACGGGACTAAGTTCAGATGCAATATCAACCAATATCAATCTGCTTTGGTTTTTACCCAAAAAGTTTTTTTTTTATCATTTAGTATGCTCCCTTTTCCATGACGTGATTTGTGCGAAACAAGTTTACACAAAGGTTACACAGGGCCCCTTTCGTGTCTGAGAACGCCTTGACCATCTCCTCCCACCAGGCCAGGGCCTCCTGAGCAGCGATACCTTTACCTCGTACAGGGCCGACCCGAGGTCAGCGGCGCCAGGGACCAACCGGCGGTAGGAGTTCACCATCCCTAGGATTTCTGGAGAGCCCTGGTCGTGGAGGTTGAGAGAAATCTGCCACCGCAGCCACCTTCGAAGGCAGTGGCGCAGCTCCGTCCCAGGTGATGTGATGCCCCAGGAAGTGGATGGACGGCCGGCTAAACTGGCACTTGGCCGGGTTCACAAAAGAGGCTGTGCTGGTTGAGGCGTTCAAAAAGGATTTTAGAGATATCGTGTTGACAAACCAGTACTTGGTGATATCCCCGGACCAGGTCCATCTTAGAGTAACACCACCTGTCCAGCCAGCTGGGCCGAAAAATCCTGGATATGTGGGACTGGACACGGGTCTGGGATGGTGGAGCCGTTGAGACGGCGGTAATCGGCACGCGGCCGGTAGTCTCCGTCTGATCTGGGCACCACGTGCAGGGGAGAAGCCCAAGGGCTGTTTGACCGATGGACGGTGCCCCACTCTGTGTTCCTGAACTGGGCCTTCGCCATGGCAGGTTTGGCTGGGTCGAGTCGCCGGGCGCGGGCGTGGACCGGTGGGCCCGTTGTGTGGGGTGTGTGGTGTACATTGACGCGCTACTGTCTGGCTCACAATTATTATTATTAATTATTGGGGACAATTATTAAAGATTGTGCTAATCATTATGGATTATCAAAAATGTCAATCTTTCTTTGGCACAACCTGTTTAACTAAGTCTGGGATCACAACCATACAAAAATTACAATATTAATATAAAAATGACCAAAAAAAAAAAGACAATACAATGAATAAAAATTACAATACAATATTACAATTACAAATACAATAAAACTTACAAATAAAAATATGTAAAAATAATAATATCTATATTTACATTTAGGGCATTTAGCAGACGCTTGTATCCAAAGTGACTTACAACCATTCATACACACGGCGAGGTAAACCATGCAAGCCAGCTCGTCGGGAGCAGTTAGGGTTAGTTGTCTTGTTCAGGGACACAGAAAAGGGATCGAACTAGCAACCTTCTGGTTACAAGCCAACCTGACAAACCCCTATGTCTGGATATAGGAGGTACCCGAGAGGAAAAGCTTAATACACTTTATATATGTATGTATGTATGTATGTATGTATGTATGTATGTATGTATGTATGTATGTATGTATGTATGTATGTATGTATGTATGTATGTATGTATGTATATGTGTATATGTATATGTACTAGCACTGGCAGGAGGTCCTATTCTAAACATGTGTTTAGAATCACAATTAGTTACAACTCAGCTCCACCAGCAGTAGGAGAAGAGATCAGACCCAGGGTGGTGTATAAGTGTTTGTCCCTTTTCTTCATGCTATTGATCATTATCTGACTTGCTCTCTCCCCTTTGTCGATCACCGTTTCGATCACCCAACGTGCCCGGTCTGTTGTGTTTGTCTTGTCCTGAATCACAGACTTCTTTTCCTCAGTACTGAACACTTCATGAGCATAAAGGTCATCCAGGAGACCTTTGATAACTGGGTCTGAAACTCTCTGCACAAATTCAGAACAGATCCTTCGAAGCTCCCCTGGAAGAGAAATCAAAAGGCAATTTTAAATTATAATGTGCAAACACGATAGTTGATTCATTAAACTCGTCTTTATTGGGGTAAAGATAAAATCGTTTGTCGCACCAACTTGTTCCTTAAAACAAACAACCTTGATAGTTCATTTAAATCTTGAAGATCAATAGATCTTGTTCAGATCAATAATTCTAAAAACCCATGCCTGTCATACAGCAAAATTCAACAGATTGTCCCTTATGCATTAAGATAAACACAGCTTACCTTCCATAGTTTATAGTAACGTGGATTTGTGCCGATTCCATATACTTTAGTTTTTTTTTTCTGCTAACCAGATTTTTTATAGGTTAGAATATTTTTTTGACATTACGAATTTCTATGACGTGTGTTTCATGCGTGCAGATTAACCATCAACAATTTAGTGTAGAGAATAATTCTATTTCCTATAACTTTAATATGTAGAAGAGCTTTTGTCCAAACGCGATACAGAGACCTTCAAAAGGGTTTACTTTTGAGGAATCCTCATGGCTGGTATCTTTACACTTTTTTTTTGGTTTACTTTATTTTTATTTTTTATTACATTATAATCATTGTTTCAGCTTATCAATACATTGACAACTGGTCAACAACAGTATATTTTATTAATATGAAGGTTTTGGCCTGATCCAACACAGGGCCGGCTGTAGTTACTTTGGTGTCCTAGGAGAGATTTGGATTCGTAAACTTTGCTGGAGCGCATTTCTCTCATGTACCTGAACATAATTCCGCCTACACAATCCATTAATTATGTTAAAAATAAGAAAAATCAAAAAGAAATAAACACTAATTGGACAGTCTAATCACCACTGGTTTCATTTTTAAATTACAATTATTTTGGTAATTGAGTGCATGCAGGTGAGTGGAAGGCATCTTGATTGAGGGGCGCTGCCCTGCAAAAGCCACAATTGTAACCTTGAATCGGCTACATTTAGGTTGATCTTTCGTTATATTTGCCCCAGACTATGATTAAATGGTGATTAAATAAAGATTAAAAAGGTATATTGTGATGGAAGTATTCGCTCGCTTCGTCTCACGCGCTCTCATTGTCGTTCCACTTGCTCACGCACACTTAAAAACATTAGCAATTAGCACAAATGTAGAAGGAAAACAAAATTCCCGTTATACATGCTCTTCATCACGGACATGTACGCTTGTTTTACACCTCTCCTTTTTGAGAAAAATTATAATAATGGATAAATGGCTTAAAAAGTTGATCCCACACCCAGAGTGGCAACAGAAAATTGCACTTGTTCTACAAATGAAGCCCCGGCTGTGGGACCAGCTCCTCAGGTCATACTGGTATGATCACCAGTTCTGATGCTGCTGTAGCTCTAGTGCTGCCAGCCAAGCCGCCACCAGTATGGACAGTGATGACGAAGCAGACGAAGCAGCCCAAGAGCCCCAGACCCCTGCCCCAGGGAAACACCAAATTGACAGGGAGGTTGGGGTCTCAAAGAGACGCAAATATAACAACGACTATATTACTATGGGGTTCACTGACACTGGGAGTGAGGACTTCCCTCAGCCTCAGTAGCCGTTTTCACATATGTCCTCCGTCTTTTCTCCGCATTTGTGGATCAGGAGGTTCGACCGTGAGGGTCATTCACACTTATTCACACTTGATGCCCGATATGCGGACATCTGTGTCGCTCAGTCATCAGTAGAATCTCCAGCTGGTTTAGGGGGGCAGGCTTGCAAGGGGCGGGATATGACGTAGGGTCTTGGTTTGTTTTGGTTTGACCGCAGACAGCACAGAGGCAGAACGGGTAGAACTTCAACTGCAATCATCTTAAATGTTGCTGCAGCGATGCATCATATATTCCGTTGCATCCACAACATCCGCATTGATCGATGAAAGATTGGAGCATGAATTAGAGACAAATAGAAGAAACGACGAACAAGCAAGGCGTCGCGAACGACTGCGTTACCGGAGGAAGAGAGCGTATTTATTTGCTTCATTTCACATCTAACAAACACTGGGACAAATTCAGTTTCTGTGTTTAACTGAGAAAACAGGGAGTGGAAGGACGGGACCCTATAATGTTCAGCTAACTTTTGTCAATAATAATTGTTACGAGAGTTAGTGCAAGTGTGTGCGTGAGAATGGCAGTGTGTGTGTGAGTGAGTGGACGAGCGAGGAGAGCGAGCGGTAGCATGATAGTTTAGTGAAGTAATGAACGAGTCCGGTTGTGTCTGTGCAAACGTGTACTTTAAAGTTAGTGAAACTAAGAATAAAGTACCCAGCCTGTCAAGAATCGGTGGCCGCTTCATTACGACCATATTCAAACCTATAAGCAGACCCACTGCCGTTACCCGAACATCGACCCTGGAGGGAACGTCTCCCCAGTGTTCCTCGACTATGGTCTGGGAGCCGACAGCAAGAAAGGTGTAACATAAAAATTAAAATTAAAATTTCTATATACGCGTGCAGCTGTGAACTCATGTATTGTAATTTATTGTATGATGTGTACTCTGAGGGTTACGATAAGACCTATCATTTAGCGTTCACCACGAATGTCTGAAAAGCAGTGCCACATTAAAATATTTTTTAAACCATTCAGCGAACAAAAGGCAACAGGCTGATTATCGATTAGGGTGCGGGTGCCACTCAATGACATGCAAACGTAGACCGAAGCGTCACCAACACACCCACTCAACTGGTCTGAAATGCCGACGTTCTACTGCTCATTCACATATAAGGTAATTAACATTTCCACCGGCTAAAATACTACCTGAGGGGTAGTCTTTTTTCAGGAGGTCCAACGTCAGGATATGTCATTCACATATAAGGCCCGTCGGGAGAATAGCGGGAGAATAGACGGTACGTCCATATGTGAAAGCAGCTAGTGTGTCATATGTGCACAGGTTCTGTCTAATAACGGTTTGAAACCTTCTCTCAAGCAAAAAGAGATTTTGAGCTCCAATTGAGACAACTTTCTAAGGCCAACAAATGTCTAACACAGACAGAAACTATTAATAAGGCAGGGCTAGCGTCTTACATGGTCAGTTATGCCGCTTTTCCACCGCCAGTACCTACTCGACTCGACTCGACTCGACTCGACTCGCCACGCCTTATTTGCGTTTCCATTGGCAAAAAAAGTACCTGGTACCTAGTACCGGGTACTTTTTTTTAGTACTACCTCCGTCGAGGTTCCATGCCAGCGGAGTACTAGGTACTTTTGTGTGACGTAAACAGGCTGCTGGTAACTGATTGGCCAGCGGCTGTAAATGGGAATATTCACTCAAGTTAAGTTGTGTCTGATCAGCGTTTCGCCGTGTGTGTCGCTCCTTTCCCGGGGCTAGAGTTAGGCTGCGCGTCGTTGTGTGTGTCGGGCGTGGTTGTGTGTGTCCGGCGTGGCTGGAGTCCACGGACCGGCGTTTCGCTGTTTCGTTTCAGTGTCGTTCCTTTCCTAGGGCTCGAGTTTCGCCTCTATCAAAGTTACCGTATGACAACAATAGACGCGCAGTCATTGCGCTTTTTATTTTATTTTATTTTATTTCCCATCATAACCTTTCCCGGGAATCAGGAAATAGTCTTGATCAGATTCAGATTTCCCGGGAATCGCGTCTCCCGTGATTAAAACCTAATGACGACCCGCCCATGGTGGAGAGGTTCTTTTCTACGACCCGCCCACATTGAAGAGGTACTTTTTTAGATGGAAACGCAACCAAACCGAGTTGAGTCGAGGCGAGTCGAGTCGAGTCGAGTTGGTACTGGCGGTGGAAAAGCGGCATTATAGAGTGGCTAAGTCAGGCAAGCCTCAGACGTTTGGAAAAATATACTATTTCACATACAAGCCAGTGAATTCTATGCATTACATTTTTGTAAAGCAACAGAATTACAGAAAAAACATTATGGTGAGCTGTCGGTGGTGCTGGGGGTACACAGTAGTAGGATGTAGAGTGTCTCGGGGGGTACATGATTTGATGATACATGACGTGAATTTGGGAACCACTGAATTACATGAATGAGTGAATGAGTGAAATAAGGTCAAGAATCTTGGTTTCAATTGTTTTTTGATGGGAATAAGTTATTCTAGTTTTTATGTGTGCTGTAGACAACTTGAATAATAGATGGTTGCGATCTAATATATAGTCAAATAGATTCCCTAGCATCAATTTGTGGAAAAATGGACAAAACATTGTCCAGATGTACAGGGTGAGACACGTATGTTTATGACTGATTGTGAATATTTGATAGAATTACAGCAAAAATGGGTCTGGATTATTTCATTCATTAGTAACATAACTGCAGCTTTAACATACAATTAACTCAACTCACCTTCTGCCTGTGTTTCACTGGAGTTAGCTGGAGGGCTGGATGTGGTGCTGGATGTTGTTTGTCCTGCAGGCTGTGTTTCACTGTGTCTTGTGCTGCTGGATGGGGCACCAGATATGGAGCAGGCACCTAGCCTCTAGCCACATAAACAAAATATTGACGTTAGGCTCCACGACGTCCGAAATGGTTAGCTTTTGTGATAGCCACCTCACCATATAAATTATGTCAAAAACCTGTTAAGATATATTTAAAGATACAAGTGTGTTGATTTGTTAAAAGTTTGAACAAAGTTTTACGGTAAAAAATGGACCAAGTTGCGTAGTCTGAAATTGTTTGCCGTTGACTTCTATTATAAAATGTTGGATATTAAAAAAACTGAATTATTTTTGTTAGAAAAGTACCAGCGCATGATTCCAAACATTTTGTTTTTTCCCGAACATTTTACAATTGGAATGGAGTCTAGCTAAACAAAATGTAGGAGTGGAGTGCTAAAGTATTGGGAATATAGAATAATAAAGCCTAAGAAGAACAAAAGTTGAGCGCTGCATTCACCTAATAATGACAATATAGTGTATTATCAATTACACAGAGACCACAAATAGTTGGCTGAACGTACATGCTCCAGAGGTGGAGGTGAAGATGGGAGATCAGATGTCCCTTCTCCAGCAGCTGAGGACATCGGCATAGGATCCAAGAATGTTATGGAGTAGACAAAGTTAGATGATTACAAGCAAAAACATGTAGCTGTAGCCTGTAGCTAGCCACAACAAATTAAAGCTTTGCTTTCCTCCTCCTCTTTTCTCAGTTTTCATCAGATCGTTTTCATACGATCTGATTTAAACACTAACAATGATCCAAAGAACACAGCACCATGAAGAAAAAGTGTACCTCTGACCAATGGGGTCTTCTTGAAACGAGAAAAAAACCGTTTCATTCTTTTCGATAGACCTGGTTTCTCCTCGTTGAACCAATCATCTAGAATTTTCCATATAAAGGATCATCAGTCTTAAGATGCAAACACCAAAACAATTCTAATTGTGTCCATTGGTTACCTTCTCTGATTGTAACATTCAAAAAAGTTTCGCCACAGTCTGAGTCCTTGAGAAACAATTTGAAAGGAGGACGCTCACTGAAGCGTACTCCAAAAAAGCCCTTCAGTGCCAACACTGCAGTGGTGAATTCTAGATTCTGTGAACACACACACATTCATTTTCATTTTCATTGCAGGATTAAGTACATGCAAATGAGAATCTAAATAAATATAAGCTAAATGGGGGCACAATAATACCGTGGGTTCAATTTGTCCTTCTGGCTCACTTGCAAGGCAGTAGAACTTCTCTTCCAGCCTACAGGTGAAATGTTTGTATGTTTCTGTAATCTTGATGCCATTCTTCTTTCTCGACCGGAGCACCTGTTCTTCAATAGCCTGCACACACAGCAACAGGATGAACAAGTGGCCAGAGATGGAGAGAGGGAGGAACAGTAAGAGGGAGGTATTAATATGTGAGATGTGGGTTATTTTCAAGATAGTAGATCACAAAAACAGACAGATGGAGACTCAAGATAGGATCTTCAACTGAGTTATATATCCAAGCCTAGTGCAGTCTAGCCTGTTATAGGCTAGCCCACTCCAACCTATCTAAGTCTATCCCAGTTCAGCATAGCTTAGTTCAGCCCAGCTTACTTTATCCCAGCTTCAGTCTATCCATTAATCTGTTTATCAACACACAGGGACTCTTGTTACATTACTGACTCGTTGGTCCATTTTGCTTCATCACCTGGATCTCAGACAGGATGTTCAAGGACAAAAACACTTGTAGGCTGAAATTTTTTTTGTGGCCCAGCTCCTTGTAAACCAGCACCGCCCCGTGGTGCTTCACATGCTGACTCTTCGGAATGATGGGACCCACTTGAGAAAGAGAGGACACGCGCCATCGAACATGGCTCGCCGTGAAGTCCACCGTTGACTCAATGTCGGCATGTTGTTCCTTTACATGCAGAACACTGAAGCTCAGATCATGCTCAGGTTCTGTTGAAACGTTAGCATAACATAAAATTATTCTGGCTGGATGGGGAATGAGAGCCAGCATGGATCTTGTAAATTGTCCCATGGTAATAATTCAAAGATTTGACAAATGGCATTACTTTGCATATTTTGTCCATTTAAAATAATACAAATATGACTATAATTCCAGTTCAATCAAAAAACAATTATTCATTCAAATGTCCAAACATGGAGGATCAAAAGTTATCGTGGGCTGAGTGAGTCAGCCCAATTTGAAACCAAAACATTTACAAAATGTATGGTCAACAAAACACTGCCAAAGCTGCCATGCACACAGAGATTCTTAGAGTATTCGGCCTATGAATCCCCCCACCCCACAGTCAGAGTGTGTTCTTACCAGCAAGGCACAGAGAGTGTGGGAAATGGATAAACTTGAGCACAGATGGATCCTTGTCGACCACATCCACATCATAAATCGATCCAGCAGGTCTCCACGAGTCCTTGAGGAACTCAGAGAATTTGAACCAGGACAGGACCGAGTAGCGGACCAGAGCCTGCTCCGACACTTCAAACACCAGACCTGTAGCCGAACACTCATAGGTCCCCTCGCCTTCCAGCTGTACCCTAACACACACACACACACACACACACACACACACACGCACGCGTACACTCACACGCACATTACAACAGAATCTGTTTGTGGTTGTGACCATATTATTCTGATAACCCCATGTGACTGATGTCAGCACCGAATGTCACTTACTGGAAGCTCCACTTAGAAATCTTTCTTGGGGTAACCTTCTCATATTTAGGACACTGTAAAAAAAAAAAAGAAGCAGAAGCAAACAACAATAAAGAGCAATACTTGTAATATTCTTAACTTTAAGTTAATTTATGTAATGTACATTTAATGTAAAGGTATTCACCTGCTGAGCTGCTTGACACTTTTCACAATGTGACTTGAAGTGCATCTCCTCTGTCAGGATAAATAATTACTGTCAGTAACAAAACCGACAGCATGTCCAGTGTAAGAGTAATGTGTACATTAAGCCCTCCAATAACAGTTGGCCTCATGATACACTGGCAGGAAGCATTCCTGGTTCAGTGAACCTGGATATATTTCTTTAACACCCAATGAAATACTTCTGTTGTCACTTCCTCCATTTACTTCTGGTAAACCAAATTGTTTCAGTGTTTGATCAAAGTGCCCCAAATAACTAAGCTGAGTTCCCTACGTGACCTTAGTTCCTCCTGTTATTAACACATTTAAGAATTATATAGTCTTGTACTAACACATTGATATCTGAATGATAGTTAATCATCGATAGTTCTTGGAAATAATTGAAAAATACATTAAAATCACAACTCACTGATCCAAGCAGGAACAAACATTGCCTAAAATTCTATGTGTTCATCTTAATTCACAGCCTACATTAAGTACACATAATGGACAATATTTAAGATTTTGGGTGACATTATACAATTGGCTGTCTGGTGCAGATATCATAATATTTTATGTTCTTTTGTAAGACAAGGAATCAGAATGTATTGTAAGTGTAGATGTATCTTAAATACCAGCTGTTCTTAGATATGACAGTTTTAAAGAGAGTAGAAAAGAGCAGAAGAGAGCAAGGTTATGAAACTCAACAACTAAGAACCGCCCTCTCCCTCTTTGCTCCCACGCTCCCTGCGTTTATAGTCATAATAATAATAATAAAAATTAAAGCTGCAAGCAGCATTTTACAGGGGCCAAGCCTAAAGCAGACCAATAAGACCCTGACAGGTCATTAAGACCGTGACGCAGACCATAAAGACACTGACGAAGACCATTAAGACCTTTTTTGTTTGCATATGGTTGAAAAAGCTGGAATAGTCTCAGCTTGGATCTGGTGATGGGCAAACTAAATAAAAAGAATGCGAGCGGCTTAGGCCGTGTAAGTCAAACGATGCAGAATAATAATAATAATAAAACTAACGATTACAATAGGCTGCCTCACACTTTGTGCTTGGCCCCCTAATAATAACTAGAACTGCAAGCAGCCCCCGAGGTATTCACAGCCCGCGCACCGCCGACCCCAGCAACCACCTTCTCAAGCGATTCACGTCACGATCCTAGACGCAACTATGCCTCCGACAGGAGCGGGGCTTTCTTCAGCACTGGGTCCACTTCTCGGAGGGAGTGTGTTCCACAACCAGGGAGCAGTAATGTTCCCTGGTTAATGTCTTTTTTTTCCTCTCACAATTTCCTGAGTTTGCAGAAGGGCTGCTGCAGGGAGCTGGAGGAGCAGAGCAAGCGAGAGGAGCCGTACTGGTTGAGGAGGTCTGACAGATTGAACGGCCAGTGGACTGGATGGTGAGCATTTTCAAGCGATCTTAAGCACTAGCTCCATCAAGGCAACCCTGTCGGCAGCACCACTTGCGAAGGCGGGCAGCGTCCCTCCTTGCAGGTCTTCTTCGGGGGTAAAAACGTGGTTATAGGTGACTCTGTTACACCTAAAGTCAAACTACACAGCGAGCCAGTGAAGGTTATTTGCCTTCCAGAGGCCAGGGCTCCCGACATCAAAGCTAATCTTAGGGTGCTGGCATGTGGTCAGACCACATACAGAGTTAGACTAGACGCACCAAACACAGACACTAGTTTCGACAACGTAATTCATGACTACACCAACGATACTCAGATCAGACAAACGAAAGTCACTTAAAGCAACGTAGTTATGGGTGATTTCACAGAGTAGACTCTCTCTGGCCCTCTACCTGACAGGGGTAAAACAGTGTTTCCCCTTGATTTTTTTGGAGCAGTGGTGCTGTGAAAAATAACCCTTTAAATGGTTACTCCTGGTGAGATTTCTTTGGGAAAAATTTACAGATTGAGCTTCCAAATATGACATAACAACCACCACCCCTAGTGCTTGCCATGATTATTTACCATGGCAACTGGTGGCCCAAGAACTGAACTGAGAAGGTTTTTGGTATATAAGCCGACGGTAGCTCAGTTTTGCTCTACTAGTATCGCCCTCTGTTTGTTTGCATTTTATTATGTTTTATATTTGATAAGATAAGAATGTTGCAGGATGAAATATGATGCATGCTTTACATCTGAGGGTGATATTATAGACGGGTTACATGGATATTTTAACCTATGAATTGAGACCAGGAGGGCTTTTAGTAGTACAGCCAGTTAAGACTGCTTCATTGTGATACTTTTACATCAGTATTTTATAATATGATATTATGTACCCTGTATTTCAGGAAACCTATTAAATAGATATATTTGAGTCTGAATTTTGTAGTGCGTAATACCGGGTAGCAGAATAACACATTACCATTGATTAACCTTCGCACTATCATGCTCCTCAATAGTTAGCTAGCGTATCTCCTGCTCTTTTAAACCACCTTGATTATTTTGCAGATATTTTTTGGATAAATAATCCATTGTGTCAGGGCTTTAACACCAGCTTTTGCAACCCTTGATCAACTATTTTTTTAATCCCTGCATGACAACTTAATGAAGACTTAAGTCATGTGTTTATGACATATGTTCTAGACTAGGCATAGGTTTACAGTTTGTATCCCAAAACACCCAACAGGTATTCCAGAGAGCACCTTTTGCCGTCTTTGCTCTCATAAGTTTGGGAACCACAGGCTGGCTTCCTATTGCTGCAAAAGGCCTAACGCCTAGGTGAGCAACAGGGGAAATAGGATTCAATAGCCCGACTCAGGAAGCAAACATCTGGGTATAAAGAATGGTCTTTACTAGGAGATAGGTCGGTACACGGGAACAGTTGGAGATCAGGCAGGGAGAAGGTAAAGGTGTAGTCAGGAGTAAACAGGCAGGAATCAAAAAAACCGGGAACCGTAAATATCAGTCAAAAAATCCTGGGACGCTTGAAACAAAGAACAAAGACAAACTAGCAAAGAGGAAGGGAAACACGCTGACTTAAAGATCCCATGACATGCCACCAGGTGTGGTGTGATTAGCCGCTACAAGCCGTTTTGGAAATCTGCCCCTTATCACAGGTGGGCGTGTCCACCTACTAGATGTGTGACAGATAGATGAGCTAACGTTTGCTACAGTCCACTGGGTAGGCCGGTAGACTGATCTATCCAGCACACATCTAGACCCACTTTCTGCACCTTATGATGTCATAAGGGGCAGATTTCCAAAATGGCTTGTCACACTACACCTGGTGGCTTGTCATGGGACTAGGGACGCCTGGTGGCTTGTTAACGAGGGACAGGTGAGGTAATTAAGGTGAGAGAGGACAATCAGAGATGAGAGAAACGTAAGGACAGGTAGTGAAATAATCAATAGGGAGAGACCCTAACCCAATTTAATGCATTAGATCAAATTTGAGATTTTGTGTTTAGGACCATGATTCAATAGATTATTTGAGTGACTATTTCACTTCCATGTGTAATACCGGGCATTCAACTCACCCATGAATCTGCCACTCCCCATAACGCTTGACGAAGGCGAGGACGGCTCCCCAGACCCGCTAGGGGAGGACGGCTCCCCAGACCCGCTAGGGGAGGACGGCTCCCCAGACCCGCTCCCGGTCACCCACTTCCTAAATCTATTTTCAAGTCCTGAAAGACAAATGAAGAGAACATCTGAAGCCCACAGATTGAGACCTTGAAGTCAACGGGTGAGCAGATAAGGAGTCATAAGGAGTGATGCATTCATTATGGAAAGGATCCCTACAGAGAAATAAAACTAGTTTCTTTACCTGTGATAACCTAAGCGACAACATAGATCACTATGTTAAGGATCATATAAGACAAGTAACCACGTTTAAAAACAAAAAAAAGTGGTTTTGGGTTCACTGGCTCAAACACACACACACACACACACACACACACACACACACACACACACACACACACACACACACACACACACACACACACACACACACACACACACACACACTGTATAGTGTTGTGGAATTGGTAAAGTCACCAAACCGTGCTGTGAAAGTGAGTGCACTCCTGATATCACAGACAGAGGAGATAAACATGAACTACTGGAGTGAAGTTACATCAGGAGTCTACAGAACACAAGGACAGTGGATCTGAACTCAGGCCACATTAAGTAGGTTGTTCAATAGCAGAGTATCGACCTACAGTAGGTACAGTAGGCCCTACAACTAACTCTGACCACACTGATCGATCGCAAAAAGGCGCACATCGCAGCATACATATAGGGTAACGTTACACCAACATGTATAGAAGTCGAAAAGATAGTACGAACTCTGCTTACCTGCCATACTTTCGAGTACACGTAGGCTACGTGAAGTCGTTCGGGTGCAATATGAACTAATATCATCTACTTTCGTTTATACGTCTCCCTCTATCTTGCAGCGGCGGGTTGAGCGGCTCCTTTTCGTGATGTCATTCGCCGTCTGTTGCGCGCTTCTCTTGCGGCTGTGCTGTCACGGTGCTCGGGGTCTCTGCACTTCAAATGAGACCGGAGGTCGCTGTTATTCTACATTAAATACACATTTGTGATGCGCATCCCAGGGTCACCCATCCCCCCACCTTCAGTGCACAAAGTCAGCAACAAGATAATGAATGGTGAGGGGTGTCAAGTGTATTTTCTTCTTTCCTTATTTCTTTGTTCATTTGTTACCTCAAGGCACAACATGGGGAAGCTCAACAGTCTTATTGTCGTCGCAAAAATAACAGTTAGACGACCACAGAGCGGTTTGGAGGACGACTCTCTAAATACATCCCTCTCAAGTTCAAGAGTTCAAGAGTTTTATTGGTCACATACAGATACAGGAAATTAAATTAAATGAAAAGTGGCAGTGCCAGCAGAGATTGTGCAACATTCAAAATAGGATAAGGTGACACAAATAGAATATAAATAAGAAATATAACAATTAAAACAAGTAGCCCTATATAGAATAAGATATCAAGTCTGTAACAGTTTTCAATTAAAAATGTGCAAAAAATAAATAAATACAGGTAGTCTGAACAGTAAATAGAAAAAAAAAATTACATTTGAGGTAGTCTATGTTATATCTATGTGTGTGTGTGCATGAGTTGAGCAGCTGTGACTTGGTTGGGGGCCCTGTTGAGATCAGTGTTTACAGTCCTGATGGCCTGGGGAAAGAAACTCTGTCTCACTCTCTGTTTTCGCTGCATGACAGCGGAGGTGTTTGCCTGATCGCAGCACTTCACAGTCCGTTATTGGGGTGATGGGAATCCTTCATGATCCTACAGGCTCTGGTTCTGCATCTCCTGGTGTATAAGTCCTGCAGGGGGAGAGAGTAGTTCCCGTAGTGCGTTCAGCCAGCCGTACAACTCTCTGCAGAGCCCTCCTGTCCTGGGCAGTGCAATTGCCAAACCAGGCCGTGATGTTGCCCGTCAGGATGCTCTCTACAGCTCCAGAGTAAAAGGATCTGAGGATCCCCAGGGAGACTCTGAATTTCCTCAGCTGCCTGAGGTGGTATAGGCACTGCCTTGCCTTTCTCACCAGCGTGTCAACATGTGTTGACCCTGTGAGATCCTGTGCTGTGGACTCCCAGGTATTTAAAGCTAGTGCTCACCCTATCTACGGTAGTCCCATTAATCCAGTGCACCAGAGTGTCAGGTCTGCCTCATCCAGGTAGGCTTTCTCATCTTTGTCAGAGATCAGACCCACCGCTACTGTGTCGGCAAACTTAATGATGGAGCTAGAGCTGGACCTGGCCACACACACACATATGTGTGCAGGGAGTACAGTAGCGGGCTGAGCAACCCTGAGGTAGTGTGCAAGAGTCGTAAAGGCCTTGCACCCCCCTAGCGACGGCCCTGCTGTTGTGTGTAGAGCAACTTCCCCTATGCGTTCACTATCGAGGCAAACAGCAGTTCAGAGAAGTATTTTGAAGCATGCACGGCATGCGTCACATTAGAAAAGTATTTCATGCAGCATCAAGCCAGAAATACCATTCATTACAACAATGTCCTCATCCTCATTTAACCCTCCAACCACATTGGTCAGCCAACTCACAGGCTGATTCTTGCGTTCAGCACAGCCACAGTGCTTGGATTGTGTTACTTGGACGGTCTGCCAAAGCTACCTCAAAGTAAACACATTCATCAAGCTACCATCAGCTTGCATTATTGAACTCCATGAGTCCAGGTGTATACACTCCTATCAATTTATCTACTTTTGCAGTAAAACATTTGTATACAAGAATCCATTTCATGTATTTGAGACCTTCAAAGAGATAATAAAATACATTGTTGTTCTTCGTTCTACCTAGCCTATAGGCAAGGAAAAAATCAAACTGCTGAGACGGACTACTGGAACCAGCAATAGAAGACCTACGTCACAATAGGCCCACAATTATTAAGTACATGTACAAAAAACACCCTGTACAATGTTGTGGAACTGGTAAAGTTACAAAATCGTGCCGTGTGAAAGTGGGTGAACTCCTGATATCACAGACAGTGAGGAGATAAACATGAAATACAGGAGTTACATCAGGAGTCTACAGAACACAAGGACACTGGATCTGAACTCTGTACACATTTAGTAATTCCCATTAGAATAGTACAGTACAGACCGACCCCTATGGTAGGTCCTATAACTAAACTCTGGACACTGACGCTTCGCAGTACTTGGAGACCAATGTGCATATCATATCATACAGTAATGGTGACTCAAAATGATAAAAAGTCCAAAGGTAGTTTGAGAGAAACTCAGCTTATCTACCATCGTTTCCAGTAAACGTAGGCTACGGGACTAAGTTCAGATGCAATATCAACCAATATCAAGCTGCTTTGGTTTTTACCTCAAAGGTTTTTTTTAATCATTTAGTATGCTCCCTTTTCCATGACGTGATTTGTGCAAAACAAGTTTACACAAAGGTTACACAGGGCCCCTTTCGTGTCTGAGAACGCCTTGACCATCTCCTCCCACCAGGCCAGGGCCTCCTGAGCAGCGATACCTTTACCTCGTACAGGGCCGACCCGAGGTCAGCGGAGTTCACCATCCCTAGGATTCCTGGAGAGCCCTGGTCGTGGAGGTTGAGAGAAATCTGCCACCGCAGCCACCTTCGAAGGCAGTGGCGCAGCTCCGTCCCAGGTGATGTGATGCCCCAGGAAGTGGATGGACGGCTGCCTGAACTGGTTGAGGCGTTCAAAAAGGATCTCTAGGTGGGACAGGTAGACGAAAGGGAAGGGGAGGTCCCTCAGCACGGAATCCATCAGACTGAAGGGCATACGCAGGACCTCGAAAAGCCTGGACAGAGTGATGACTGCAGTTTTAGGGATATCGTGTTGACCGTGTTGAGTACTTGGTGATAGCCCCAGACCAGGTCCACCTTAGAGAACACCGCCTGTCCAGCCAGCAGGGCCAAAAAATCCTGGATATGTGGGACTGCTAGCTTTACACTGATGTTTTCCATTATTTATTGAATCGTGCTGAATTATATTAATGTGATAATATTTACTATATTAAAAGTATTGATGGATATTATGTTGGCATGACAGGAAAGAAAGCAAGAAAGCAGCCTTTTCCACAAACCACTTTTATTTTGCCCCAAACAGACGTCTGAACATTCCTGGGTCAGGATAATGTTACGGTGAAAACCCTGAGAGTGGGATTTTGGTTATATCCATGTTAACATGTATAATATATATATTAAAAAACAATATGACCCAATGCTAGCTGCCACTTGGGGAAAATGATTAAAGATTGTGCTAATCATTGGGGATTATCAAAAATGTCAAGATAAGCAAAAACAAAAACTTTCTTTGGCACAATGTCAACTAACCAAGTCTGGGATCACAACTATAGAAAAAATACTTAAAAAATATGTTTAAAAAAATCGTATCTATATTTACATTTAGGGCATTTAGCAGATGCTTTTAATCCAAAGCGATTTACAACCATTCATACAACATCATGCGGAGTAAACCATGCAATGTGACAGCCAGCGCTCGTCGGGAGCAGTTAGGGTTAGGTGTCTTGCTCAGGGACACACAAAAGGGATCGAACTAGCAACCTTCTGGTTACAAGCCAACCTGACAAACTCCTATATTTGAATATACGAGGTACCTGAGGAAAAGCTTAGTCCACTTTATATATGTCTGTCTGTCTGTCTGTATGTACAGTATGTAGCAGGAGGTCCTATTCTAAACATGTGTTCAACAATTACCTAAAGTCGACAGGAGAAGAGATCAGACCCAGGGTGATGCATAAGTATTTGTCCCTCTTCTTCATGCTATCAATCATTATCTGACTTGGTACCTCCCCTTTGTCGATCACCGTTTCGATCACCCAACGTGCCCGGTCTGTTGTGTTTGTCTTGTCCTGAATCACAGACTTCTTTTCCTCATGACTGAACACTTCATGAGCATAAAGGTCATCCAGGAGACCTTTGATAACTGGGTCTGAAACTCTCTGCACAAATTCAGAACAGATCCTTCGAAGCTCCACTGGAAGAGAAATCAAAAGGCAATTTTAAATTATAATGTGCAAACATGATAGTTGATTCATTAAACTCGTCTTTATTGGGGTAAAGATAAAATCGTTTGGCGCACCAACTTGTTCACTCACAACATAAAAAAAGTCCTTAAAACGAACAACCTTGATAGTTCATTTAAATCTTGTTTCCAGTTCAGATCAATAATTCTAAAAACCCATGCCTATCATACAGCAAAATTCAACAGTTTGTCCCTTGTGCATTAAGATAAACACAGCTCACCTTCCATAGTTTATAGTAACGTGGATTTGCACCGATTCCATATACTTTAGTTTTTCCCTCCCATCCTTGAGGATAACAGCTGATTTTTTATTTAGTTATTATTAGTTATAAATAGTTATTTATTTAGTTAGAATATTTTCTTTGACATTGCAAATTTATATGACGTGTGTTTCATGCGTGCAGATTAACCATCATCAACAATTTAGTGTTGAGAATAATCCTATCTCCTATCACTTTAATATGTAGAAGAGCTTTTGTCCAAACGTGATACAGAGACCTTCAAAAGGGTTTACTTAGAGCAGTGGTCGCCAACCCGTCGATCGCGATCGACTGGTCGATCTTTGAGACTCTCCCTGTAGCTCTTGAAAACTACATACATATACATACATATAATAAAATGTGCCTGATTAATGTTCCGTTTTGCAAGCGTTTCTCGCCCTCTCTCTCTTAAAGGTCCCATGGCATGAAAATTTCACTTTATGAGGTTTTCTAACACAGAATTACAGACAAAAAACATTATGGTGAGCTGTCGGTGGTGCTGGGGGTACACAGTAGTAGGATGTAGAGTGTCTCGGGGGGTACATGATTTGATGATACATGACGTGAATTTGGGAACCACTGAATTACATGAATGAGTGAAATAAGGTCAAGAATCTTGGTTTCAATTGTTTTTTGATGGGAATAAGTTATTCTAGTTTTTATGTGTACTGTAGACAACTTGAATAAATAGATGGTTGCGGTCAAACATATAGTCTAATAGATTCCCTAGCCTCAATTTGTGGAAAAATGGACAAGACATTGTCCAGATGTACAGGGTGAGACACTTTTGTCCATGACTGATTGTGAATATTTGATAGAATTACAGCAAAAATGGGTCTGGATTATTTCATCAGTTACATAACTGCAGCTGTCAAAGTCAAAGTAGCTTTAATGTCAATTTCTTCACATGTCAAACATACAAAGGAATCGAGAGGACGTTTCCCACTCCCCCACGGTGAAACAGATAAAGTGCACAGGCACAAAAGATAAGACAAGACATATCCTAATACGAAGTAAAACATTCAATTCAATTCCATATATATACAAATGCTAAAAGATAGCCAATAAAATAAGATATAAAATAAAATATGCAGTGTAGGAATCTATCTATGTATGACGTTTCTGTATAGGCTAGGTTATAGTAGTGCAAAATGCAATTTGGTAATGGCAGCAAAAAACATTCTCTAAGATGTATTTGTGACATTAACAGTGCAAGTAGAACAGTAAGACAGTGGATAGCAGCCAATTCAGTAAAGATATTAGATAGCAGCCAATTTCAGTCTGTTTGGTAAGTAGTGATACTAAAACTAATAAAAGTAATAAAAGTGCAAGAGACAGTTTGTTGCAGAGTCCTGAGTGTTTTTAGGGGGGGTGGGAGGGGGTCAGCTTCCTGTCAGTCTGGAGGATACGGCTGGGGGGAGTGAGGGGAGAGAATTTAGCGTCCTGACAGCTTGGTGTATGAAGCTATTACTGAGTCTGGTGGTGCGACAGCGGAGGCTCCTATACCTTCTTCCAGAGGGTAGGAGGCTGAACAGACTGTGTGCGGGGTGGCTGGTGTTGCTCACAATCGAGGTGGCTTTCCGGGTGAGGCGGGTGGTGCATGTGTCTTGCAGGGAAGGGAGTAACATACAAATTAACTCAACTCACCTACTGCAGCCTTTGTTGCACTGGAGGGAGCTGGAGGGCTGAATGTGGTGCTGCTGGACGTTGCTTGTCCTGCAGGCTGTGTTCCACTGGAGGGAGCTGGAGGGCTGAATGTGGTGCTGCTGGACGTTGCTTGTCCTGCAGGCTGTGTTCCACTGGAGGGAGCTGGAGGGCTGAATGTGGTGCTGCTGGACGTTGCTTGTCCTGCAGGCTGTGTTCCACTGGAGGGAGCTGGAGGGCTGAATGTGGTGCTGCTGGACGTTGCTTGTCCTGCAGGCTGTGTTCCACTGGAGGGAGCTGGAGGGCTGAATGTGGTGCTGCTGGACGTTGCTTGTCCTGCAGGCTGTGTTCCACTGGAGGGAGCTGGAGGGCTGAATGTGGTGCTGCTGGACGTTGCTTGTCCTGCAGGCTGTGTTCCACTGGAGGGAGCTGGAGGGCTGAATGTGGTGCTGCTGGACGTTGCTTGTCCTGCAGGCTGTGTTCCACTGGAGGGAGCTGGAGGGCTGAATGTGGTGCTGCTGGACGTTGCTTGTCCTGCAGGCTGTGTTCCACTGGAGGGAGCTGGAGGGCTGAATGTGGTGCTGCTGGACGTTGCTTGTCCTGCAGGCTGTGTTCCACTGGAGGGAGCTGGAGGGCTGGATGTTATTTGACCTGCAGGCTGTTTTGAAACATACAGTGCGTCCATACTGTATTAAGTCCAGTCATTCTACTGCATATAAGCACTGTAAGCACTGTAAAAATTAACTCCATATAATTTTACTAAGAACTACATTTAATTAGTAACAAGGTGTGACTGTAACGTTCAACAATAATAACTAGAAAATGCATTTCCTTAAGGAAATGTGGTGAGTGCTATGGAAGAAAATTTACCTTACATTATTATGTTAACATATACTTTTTATTAGGCCTATATTCTATATAAATATAACAATGGTGGAGAAAAGCTTAAAGAAGACATGTCACCACTCCTCTCTAACAGTGGCCTAGAGTGGTGCCAGAAAGTCTGGTGATTGGCTTGATTGTGGCGACTCACTGACATAGAGGTCAAGAACCAGGTGAACTGAGGTTAGCCTAGGGGTAACAGAACAGCTGGACACTCCACTTGATGCCATAAACTGTTGCTGACCCACTCCTTAAAAAACTCAGACATGTATGTGCAGGAGATCCAGATGGGACAAACATTCTTGATGGACAGAAAGGGATACATAAGGAGCAGCCCGTGACCAGCTCTGGAGTTCTTTGTCAAACCAACTCGGCTTTGCTCTTACTTGTTCGCGAGTAAAAATAAAGTCTTTTGTCATTCTTGCTCCGGTCTCCTCAAACTCTCTTATTTAAGTTATAGTGTTAAATGCGGTTTATCTACCACAGTGCAAAGTGAGGTTGAAAAAGGTTTTAATTCAGCCACACACAATAAGTAAAAGTGAGTGTGTGTGTGTGTGTGTGTGATAGTAAGTTGGAAAAGTGTGTTATTGACCTTATCCCTTCACATCTAGCTAATCGAGATAAGCTCACAAAATTATGAGGCTTGTACCGTTGGAGTCTCAGCTTTCATATGACATAGTTTGAATAGATAGCGTGACATGAAAAATATCGTTTAGCATTAAGCTTCTACCGGAAGTCCACCAGATAAAGCCTCTAGCCTCTAGCCATATAAACGGGGTCTTCACACACAAACGCCCGATACTTAACAATCATATTTCCAATCGATTAATTATTTTAACGCCAATGTAACAAGAAATACTGTAACCGTTTAAGCTCTACATTGTGTTTCTAGGTTAAATATTGACGTTAGGCTCCACAACGTCCGAAATGGTTAGCTTTTGTGATAGCCACCTCACCAGAGGTCAATGAGACCAAATTAAAATATACAAAGCGGGTTTTGAATTAATCAGTTGATTCTGAAAAAAGTATAATTGATGTTGAAAATCTGTTTAGATATCTTTGAAGATACCAGTGTGTAGAATTGTTAAATATTTTAATGAAGTTAAACGGTTAAAAATGGACCAAGTTGCGAAGTTTGAAGTGTCAGAGAATGGGCGGATGGCAAAGCCGTCCGCCCATTCTCTTCTATTATAAAATGTAAGGTTTTAAAAGTATTATTTTTTAATTTATTATTATTAATATTAATAATATTATTATTTTAAACTCAAACTATAGTTTGAAAACTAGTAGCTCATGATTCCAATCAAATATAAACATTTTACAATTGGAATGGAGTCTCTAGCTCTAGCTAAAATAATGACAATATAACAGTGTATTATCAATTACACAGAGACCACAAATAGTTGGCTGAACTTACATGCTCCAGAGAGAGGCGAGGTGAAGAAGGGAGATCAGATGTCCCTTCTCCAGCAGCTGGGGACATTGGCATAGGATCCAAGAATGTTATAGAGTAGACAAAGTTAGATGATTACAAGCAAAAACTTTTTAAGCTAAAAAATGTAGCTGTAGCATGTAGCTAGCCACAACAAATTAAAGCTTTGCTTTCCTCCTCTTCTCTCCGTTTACTGAATTGCGCACCTGAAGGCTTGAACCTTTCATTGTGGAAACCTTTGTGAACTCTGATCAGTCGGATCAGTTCAGAGCAGTGTTGAGATGCGCTTTGAGCTTTCTGCAGTTTTTTCACCGTGCATAAAAGTTAAAATATGTTCAACATTGGGCGCTGGTCCAAGGGCAGCCCTGCTCGTCGGCTGATTCAACGTGCCTAATAATACTACTATTCAATTGAAACACTAACAATGATCCAAAGAGCACAACACCACGAAGAAAAAGTGTACCTCTCTGTCTGATGTTGGCCACCTGGAACTTCTTCGACAGAAGTCGAAGTCTTCGACGGAATACTTTCGATATATTTGATGCCTCGCCGTTCCAATCATCTAGGATTTGCCATAGAAATTATCATGTGTCATGAGTCTTACGATGCAGACCACAAAACAAATTCCAATTGTGTACATTGGTTACCTTCGTTGATTGTAGCAGACCACAAAGGTTCATCCCATTCCGATTCCTTGAGAAACAATCTGAAAGGAGGACGCTCACCGAAGCGTGCTTCAGAAAAGCCCTTCAGGGGTAACACTTCAGTGACGAATTCTAGTTTCTGTACACACACATACACAGTTAGATACAATACTCTATCTTTCCGAATTGCACAGAACCACAATGAGAATAAATGGCAGCACAACCAATACCGGAGGTTCAATTTTCCTTTCTGGCATGCTTGTGAGGTGGTAGACCTTCTCTTCCAGCCTACAGGCGGCCGGTTTGGAAATCTTGATGCATTTCTTCCTGAATTTGAGCACCTGTTTATTAATAGCCTACACACACAGGAACAGGAGGGGCAGGACCAAATGGTCAGAGATGGATGGAGGGAGGAAGAGTGAGAGGGAGGTATTAATATGGGAGATGTTATCTTGATGTTATCTTAGTTATTTTCAAGATAGCAAATCATAGAAACAGTATGACTGTTGTACCCTCAAGAGAGGATGTTAAACTGAGTTATACAGCCTAGCCTAGTGCAGTCTAGCCTAGCCCAGTCCAGCTTAGCACATTCTAGGCTAGCCCAGTCCACCCTACTTTAGTCTCTCCCAAGTTCTCCCTCCCCTAGTTTAGTAGTTTATCCCAGCTTGGTCTAGCACAGCTTAGCTCATCTTAGCCTAGCCAGCCTAGTCTGTCCGTCTATCCATGAATCTGTTTATCAACACACAGGGACTCTCGTTCTATTACTTAATCGTTGACCATTTTGCTTCGTCACCTGGATCTCAGAGTCGCTGTTCACGGCCAAAAACACGTTGAAGATGAAGTGTTTTTTGTGGTATTTGTTCAGCTCCTTGTAAACCAGCACCAACCCGTGGTGCTTCACCTGCTGACTGCTCTTAATGATTGGACCCACTTCAGAAAGCGAGGACACAGGCCATTTAACATGGCTCGCCGTGAAGTCCACCGTCGACTCAATGTCGGCATGTTGTTCCTTTACATGCAGAACACTGAAGCTCAGATCATGCTCAGGCTCTGTGGAAACATTACATTACATTATTTGAGCCGGAAATGACAATAGCCAGTATGTACATAGACACTCATAAAAAAGAAATACTCATAAAATGTGAAAGTAAAACAATAACCATTATATTACAAGTGGTTCCAGCAACAATTTTCTAATCCAGATTGCATTTTAAAAATAAAAAAATATAATGGTGGGTCAACAAAACACTGCCAAAGCTGCCATGCACACAGAGATTCTTAGAGTATTCGGCCTATGAATCCCCCCACCCCACACAGAGTGTGTTCTTACCAGCAAGGCACAGAGAGTGAGGGAAATGGATAAACTTAAGCACAGATGAATCCTTGTCAACCACATCCACATCATAAATCGATCCAGCAGGTCTCCACGAGTCTTGGAGGAACTCAGAGAATTTGAACCAGGACCGGACCGAGTAGCGGACCAGAGCCTGCTCCGACACTTCAAACACCAGACCTGTAACTGAACACTCATAGGTCCCCTCGCCTTCCAGCTGTACCCTAACACACACACACACACACACACACACACACACACACACACACACACACACACACACACACACACACACACACACACACACACATTACAACAGAATGTTTGAGGTTGGGGTATTATTCTGGGACTGATGTCAGGACCAAATGTCACTCACTGGAAGCTCCACTTAGAAATCTTTCTTGGGGTAACCTTCTCATACTCAGGACTCTGTAAGAAAGGCAGAAGAAGACAACAATAAAGAGCAATACTAATTGTCTTAACTTTAAGGTAATTTATGTAATGTCAATTGAATGTAAGTATGGTAGTTAGGTGTAGGTATTCATTTTGTTTAAATTCACCTGCTGAGCTGCTTTGCATTTTTCACATTGTGACTTGAAGTGCATCTCCTCTGTCATGATAAATAATTATTGTCAATAACAAAACCAACAGCATGTCCAGTGTAAGAGTAATGTGTACATTAAGCCCTCCAATAACAGTTGGCCTCATGATACACTGGCAGGCAGCATTCCTGGTTCAGTGATCCTGGATTTTTTTTTTTTTAACCCCCAGTGAAATACTTCTGTTGTCAGATCACCTCGTCATTGAGACTCAAAGCTCAATGGAAGAGTGACACTGCTCACCTTCATCCTCATCATCTTCGTTGTCTGGCAAAAAGACAAAACAGAAAGAAGGGTGAGAAGGAGGTATTGAGAAACCTGGAGTTATGTAAGAACCAGAAGGACCACGACTCTTACCAGAATCAGAACCATCCTCAGGGATGTGATTTTTCCAGATTTTCCGACCTGACAAGTATGAATCATGGAGATCCGTAAAAATAAATAAATAATAATTTGAAAAACATTGCAATGTAATAGGACGCAATTCCGATAGAAAATTGTTTTAATGTTAAACAAATTCTTTAATTTTATCCTGTGTATTTCCACTGCTGCTGGAAATTTCTCCTACGGGGGATTAATAAAGAATGTTGGATTGCATCAGAGACCAGGAGGGTTTTATAGTTGAACAGCCGGTTAAGACTGCTTCACTGTGCTGCTTTTACATCAGTCTATTGTATTATAATATGATATTATGTACCTGTTCCTTTAGTCATCTAGAACCCCACACGCACACGTGCACACACACACACACACACACACACACACACACACACACACACACACACACACACACACACACACACACACACACACACACACACACACACACACACACACACACACACACACGCACACAAAGCAATTACAATGTGGTCAAAAGAAGTTGAAGGATTCAATGAATCCATTTCACATCATTGTCACCAGATTAGAGATAATGTGTGACCGATTTGTTTTAGTAAACTATAGAAGCTATAGAAATGGAATGTGTGGAGTCTGGTGGGTTCAAGAAAATGTCAACCTCCAGAAAAAAGTTTGTATTCGAAAATATCATGCCATGCGAAGTATGTTCGAAACAAGCAATAGGTTTAGAATTTGTATCCCAGAATCCCCGACAGATATTCCAGAAAGCCACACACCTTTGACCTAGTTTAAAAAATGAAGTATGTATTTATAAAATGAGGTCTCATTATGTTATCATATGATATATATTACATATCTGGTGTGTGTGAAATGTATTTTGACAGAGGGTTATCCAGGTACACTTATTACTCCTGAGACTAGGAGACTTCAACTCACCCAGCGTACCGTCGCTGTTAGGTATTCTGCGGTGAGGAGCCTCGTACACCACACCAAAAAGGCACCCCTGTCTGGTACTGAATGACTGCTTCTTTAAAAAGATCGATTTAATATGATTCCAACCAAGTCCTGAAAGACAAAATCAAGAGAATTTGCAAATGGCATTAGCAAAGTAACGCTTTAGCCTGGAACTTGTCTTTGCTCTGCTTGGTGATGTTATCGTTACCTGTTTGAGGAACCGGAGGGTTCACGTTGTTAATGTCAACATCACTGCCGTTGCCGGTCGCGTTAACATCAACGTCAGTCCTTTCAGGGTCCGGTGTTTTCTCCTGAACTGGTCCCACTTCAGGAGAGTAAGAGTTGAATGTAGTGATTATTAAAGTAAAGTGATTTCTAAATCAATAACCAGCACTTATTGTATCTTTAGTTCATTGATATAGTAATTCATATTGTTAAATTATTAAAGGGTAAATAATATAAATATGGAATCATTTTATTAGTTTATGGGAAATGAGAATTTGTGAACGGTGACTAATACGGTCATACAGTCATCTTTTGAAAAGCGTTACGAGTGTCACATGGAAGTCTACTACAAAGCAGGAGGCATCGATTACATTTGTTGTTCAATTTGACTTTTGTGATCGGATGCACCAGATCGCAATCAAGGTCTAACGTCCATACTTCATAAAACGTTAAAAAGATGAACTACGTATTCAGAAAAATGTGGTCTTATGTTATTATATGATAGACTTTCTATCCTTTGACATAGAGGGTTATGCAGGTAGACTAATTCCTCTAAAACTAGGAGACTCACCCAGTGTGTTGGACAGCTCAAAGTCGGACAAGCTCCCCTGTCCGCTACTGCCTGGCGAACTCGGACCATCAATTTGATTTGTTACATGTTCTGAAAGATACATTTATGAACATAAATAAAATATAATATTGAATTTTTATCTTGCCTTCACGCTATATGAATCAAATGAGTGTGTGTGTGTTGATTATGCAGTGTGTGTGTGCTGCTTGTGTTTGTTGATTGTGTCTCTTTTTTTAGCTACGGTCATGCGCCCCCTTTAAATTGCCCCTTGAGGATGAATGAAGTGATTTGAATTGAATTGAATTAATGTCAACAGTGTAAGCACAGTTGCACATTACACAAAACTAGATGAGGATTTATCGCCTTAATAGTGCACTTCAGTCATTTACTAATTTAAAGATAAATGATTTAGCCGGCCTTTACTCCAAACAATAGCTCTGCTCCCAACCACTCATTGCCATAACAACATTAAGTGTGGCAGCTGACCTGCCGTGTGTGAGAGGTCATTCCTCCTCCTGAGTGTGTAGTGACTATTTCTGTTTCCTATATATTACTTATCTATATCTGTTGAACCCCTACTGTCCATGGAGAATTGTTGCCACGCCCCAGTGGTGGTGGTGTCATATACATGAAAGAGGGCATTTAAATATACTACAATGATCAATTAGGAGTCTAAAACCCTGAAGGAAGTGATGCAATGAGTAGGTGACTTCTGAGTCAAGGACTTATATACAATTATCAATTTCGGTGCTCCAGCCCTTCAAGAAATGACTAACAAAGCATCAGCAAGTGCTCCTTGTCCTGATCTTGTTGCGCCTCACCCAGCAAAGTTCTTCCCAGACCTACACCCTAGCCATCCAACATGCATATCGGAGAATCAGTTCTCTCTTTAATAATGCTAAAAAGTTATGAGCGAAATGCACATTAACTTTTTTTTATCTCATAAGGGGCGTGGTGCCCGCTCCTTTTGACCCCAGACTTCAAACTTCAAACTTGTCCACAGGCCAGCTGTGTCTACACACCTTAAGGCACAAATTTACACCTCCATCCCACAAAAAATGGGGACTTGAAACTAACCACTGTTTTATGCCCATTTACTCTACTGTTGGAGGTCACACCCCTTTTCCCGCCCTTTCAAGATAGCTAGTGATGCCAAAATGTATACGCACGTTTTTTTGACAAAGCCTCTCAGAGGTGTTGCATGCAAGACCTAGTGGATCATAATGTGGTGTAAAAGACCGTTTTTGAGAAGTCCTACCAGAAGGTCCTACCGCCCTGAAACTTAAGAACCTTATTCTAGGGCCTGACTGGGACCCCCACACCGAACCTTGGCCCTCTCGGACCCTGAGGGCAGGGAGGGGGTGTCCGTGGTTTCGGGTCAGGGTTAGGGTTTGGCTTATTTCCAGAGACCCACAATTTTCACCGTGCAATCCCAAGATGCACCCTGGTTGAAGGTCTAATGGCCAAGTTTCTATCTCTCCCAATGAATTTAGATACATTTCTAGTAACAGCTTGTGTTTCCAATGTGTTTTGATTTGATGATGATGCTGTGTGCTCTTGTAGGGCAAGAGCCCCCCCCCCCCCAACACACACACACACACACACACACACACACACACACACACACACACACACACACACACACACACACACACACACACACACACACACACACACACACACACGCACACACACACACACACACACACTTCAAGAGCAAACTAGACTCTTCTGTCTTCTCACACACTCAAAAATGTGGTTGATAGTTCAGATCAATTTTTAGAAATTAAACAACTATTAATCTGGTGCCCTATTCCTTATTCCTATAAATATGCAGCTTGCCATAATCATTGTACCCAACAACACAAATATTCAATACACACGGAGCTTGAATAATAAGCCCTCACATATGAGGGCTTACATATACTGCCTTGGCAGCACTCTGGGAGGCGCTGTTCTGTTTACGGCAACAACACAATTTACGGCAGCTACGAGTGGGTTGGGAGCAGAGCTATTGTTTGGAGTAAAAGCCGGCTGAATCATTTATCTTTAAATTCTTAAATGACTGAAGTGCACTACTAAGGTGAAACCTAGATTAATCCTCATCTAGGTGTTAAGTGCGTACATTAAGTGCCAGGATGTCCAACAGACAATAGTGGGCAGGCCAGGGGACATGTGGCTATGCAGAGTCTACTCTAGGTGAACTCTGAACAGTTGAGTTTTGAGTCTTTTGCGGAAGCTGGTGAGCGCCTCTGCTCACCAGATATATGCATGCATGTTACAGAAAATTTAATAATGGCCATCGGCCGTAAACAAGGGCAAATGGATATATATGCGATAACTGGGGATCACGTGACTATGACAGTCACGTGACTATGACAGTCACGTGACGTGAACGCAGGCCCATTGAAAAGAATAGGCCAAAAACATGTAGGCATGTCACATGTTATAGCCATTATAGCCCTTCTGAGGTCGAAAATATCGCAGATTGAAATGCATCGGTTCAAATGTCGTTCTGTGTAGCACGAAAAGGTCAGAGAAACGATCCCATTCAAAATGCATGGGTTAACATTTCGTTCTGTGTGTCACGAAAAAAGTCGGTCAATCGATTGATTTTCGTGAGCATGAGCACGAAATCGCATGATACTGTGTTGCAAATAATAGTGCAAAATGACCATGTTAAAAAAAGATATAATGTGTCTCTAGCATCAAACAAATCTTATAAACAGGCAAGTAACTGGTCTCAAAGAGGATTCTCTTTTTCTGTCTGGGACTCGACTTGGACTTGAACCTCTTTGGACTCTAGTCTTAGACTTGACAAAGATGGTCTTGACTACAGCTCTGCAAGAAAGAAAGACCCCTGATGCCACCACAGAGGCAGATCAACCGCTTTGCTTCAGCCACTCAATGGGATAGCTCAGTACTACATTAGTAGTGTACTCAGTCTACACTTTAAGCACGTGCATGTTTCTGCACGTGAACGACTTCATGCCTGTCTTATCTTTACACTCATGCATGGGGCAGAAAATATGCAACAATGACCCCTAGTGTCTTTACAATGGATACCAGAATATGGTGTAACCCCGGTCCACGAAAATATTGTCTGGCATAGTACCATAGTACAGTGGCGTAAAAAATGGTCAGGGACTGCTGGATTAAAGGACAAAGAAGCTCCCCTCTTGTCAAAACAAATCTGGCAGTGACAGTTTCTTTAAAAAGTACATTCCTTGTCACAACTCACCCACACCAGCAGGAGAAGAGATCAGACCCAGGGTTGAGTATAAGTCAGGGTCCCTCTCCTTTATACTATAAATCATTATCCAACTTGCTCCTTGCTCCTGTTTGCCGATCACCATGTTGATCAGACAACGTGCCATGTCCTTTTTATTCCTCTGCTCCTCCATTACTGAGTCCTTCTCCTCAGTACTCAACACTTCATATTCCAGAAGGTCATCCAGGAGAACTTTGATAACTTTCTTTGAAACTTTCTGCACAAATTCAGAACGGATCCTTTGAAGCTCCCCTGGAAGAGAAATCAAAAGGCAATATGAAATGACGGCGTGCAAACACGATAGCTGAGGCAGGGGGTTCAACACAATACTAACACAAACTTATTTTTCAATAAGGCATTTAGCAATTGCTAAATCACAAAGCAATTACAATGTGGTCAAAAGAAGTTGAAGCATTCACGACACAATAGAACATTTGTGTGACACTAACATGTGGAATACCAGGTTGAAAGACATCACATGGGTGGACTGGACCAGATATCCTTCACACGCTCATGCTCCTCAATAGTTAGCTAGTGTATCTGCTGCTCTTTTAAACCACAATCGTTCTTAAGCTGATCCTTTTTTTAAGAAATAATGAATTGCACTATTTATGACTCTTTTAAGTTTTTACACCTGCTTTTGAGTTGGCAATCCTTGGTCAACTCACTTTTGAATCACTGCATGACAACTTGAAAAAAGACTTAAGTCCTGCGTATGATACATGTTCGAAACAGACCATTGATTTAGAATTGATATCCCAGAATCCCCAACAGATATTCCAGAAAGCCACACACCTTTGACCTTGTTTAAAAAAAGTATGTAATCATGACATTTTGGTCTTATTATGTATTATATATTATTTATCTGGTTTGTGAAAGGTGTTTTCACAGGAAAGTACTATGATATAGAGAGCTGTGATCGATGTTACTCATTACTCCTAAAACTAGGAGACTTACCCAGCGCACCACCAGCGTCACTTTTTGGCATTTTCAGGGGCAGAGCCGAGGACATCGCACCAAGACTGCTCCCGCTACTGCATGACGACTTCTTTTTAACAAATTTAGATTGATTATTGATTAAGTGATTAAGTCCTGAAAGACAAATCAAGAGAAATGGCAAATATATTAAAAAAAAATACTTTACATGCAAAGCTGCATAAATGGAATGTGTGGACTCCTTTTTGGGAACCACAGGCTAGCTTCATCCAGACTGCCAAACCCTGTTCTGCAGTGCCCTCACATTATTCCCCTTCCTCTTCTGTCCTCTCCTAACCCTTATAGAGCAGCCTACATTTCCCTCGCTCTCTTCCCCTCCATGGTCCTCTATCACATCTTCTAGCTCACCATCTGCTGAAGGACAGACCCCTCTACAAGCATGAAACGTACAGGATTGATATCAGTGACAATGACAATCAATGACAATATCACATGCCAAACCATTCGTAAACCATCGTTCTCAAACCTTTGTGCTCACCTTTCTTTAGAAATAAATCAGTAAGGATTATAATTTTTTTCTCTTTCCTTTCTTTATTTTCTTTTACCTGACCCCGATTTCCATTTCTTTGGGAAAGACGTGACTATCGTGCTCCAAATTAGTGCTCCAAATTAGTGCTTAGCAGTCACTCAATCAGTCACTCAGCGTTACTGTTTTGGGGAATCCATGTGCAGCGGTGGAATAAACCATTTTGTGCCTTCTGTAAGGGGTGACAGTGAGCCTCCACTATTTATTTATATACAAAGATCAGCCAATTCAAAAGGTATTTACCACATTATATACTTGGAAACAAAACACAACTTTTCATTCCAGGCTTTGAGGGCCCCAATGGGGTGTTGTCCCCCCACTATGCAGCCCCTGTGTGCGTGGGTGAAATACGTTACCCGTCAATAACTGGAGCGGTAGCGCCTCCAGGTCTTCCAGACCTCTCAGCAGGTCCTGTGCTGTGGCCTTTCCTGGTCTTCGATGCTGCCACAGCCGCAACATCTTGTATTTCTGCATGGCCACATTTCTCTCTTCTGCCTTGATGTCATCCAGATCTTTGGTCTTCAGCTCCAGGTGGATGGCCGCCTGCTCCCACTCCTTTCCCAGCGTTTGGGCCACCTTCAGGAGCTCCTCATCAGTCAGATCCCGCCCTGCCGAGCGGGTTTCATTATCTCTGGCTGGAAAAAAGACAAATACAATCCACATACAGGCAGGTCAAGTTCCACCTATCGCGATGATGACTCAACAAAAATGTCCACTTTAGAAATGGGTGTGAGGGGTTAAGGTGAGGGTTACCAAACTATAAAAGGTATCCTGTCCCACTAGCATCAACACCAATGAGCCAAGGACCACAGCAGCACTCAGTAAAACACTTAACCTCCCAAAAAAAAAGTTTGTAGCTGCGTCTTCACTATCGTCTTGTCGTCCCCAAGTGCTAGGATATGGAAAAGGATTGTCAGTCTTTCGATGAAAACCATGCACAAAATCCTTCCAAGTGTGAAGTTGCATTCCACACAAATGTAATCCTGAGTGGACGATAATGAATCACTGGATCCCAGTGGATTAAAGTACAAAGAAGCTCCTCTCTTGTCAAAACAAAGGCGGCACTGACCGTTTCTTTAAAAAGTACATTTAAACCTTCATACAAACTTGGTTCCCCACAACATCTCATCAATAAGATGTTTGTTTGATTTAGTAAAAGTGCAATACTTTTCTTTAGGGTTGCCAGGATATGCGATACTAGACGTGCCCAAATAACCACAACTTTTCCTACGATTTGAAGGTTGTTTATTCCTCTTCGTTATCAGATGATTTGAAAAGCACTGTCCTTTCCTCCAACCAGTCTTTATTCATTCATAAATCATTTAAATAATAAATCATCAACAAACTATTCAAAATTGATAATCAAATGCAAAATATCCAATAAATCATGTAATCATGTAATTTGGCTATCTCAAAATATGCTACATTAAGTCCACTTTTCCATAAGAATAAGTAGTTTCTGGTTATATAGTTATACTGAGTCAAGTGAGATACGATCGGTGAGGTGTTCTGTCTTGGGCCAGTTCGGTCAAACGTTGTCCGTTGTCTGTGCTCTAAATGTAGCCTATATCAACAATGTTTGGAGGCCTACTAGTTGGCCCAATGTTTTAAGTACAGGTGGGTAGGTATGTACTGCTATGCATTTATAAGGTGTAAAACCAATCTGTACATCGATCATACAGCAAAAGTACTTAATATTACAGTCATACACCAACTGTAGTAGGCTGGGCTACAACTGTGATTGTTTATTAATAATTCAAAAAAAAATTCAGTCAGGCATAGCCTACACCAAAATATCAAAAGTCATTGATTTACGGATGGATATGCAAAGTTTCAGTATAGCAGAGGAAATCTAGCTCTTTGTCAGTGGTGTTTGAAAAAGAGCTAGAGTCAACAGTAAAGCGTTATTTTTTATTGAATGGGTGTTTAAGAGACCAAATTGAATGAATTTGAGAGAGGGGGAGATTCTGTTTGGAAGGGCTTGCTCAGGGTGTGAATCCGGAGGGGCAGGGGGAGAAGGACATGTGGCCATTCACCACATTTTTTTTGTTTGCGAACGTGACTGTCTGTCAAGGAGTACTTAAAGCAGTTTGCGTATTTGTTGAATTTTATGTACTCACATTATTCCTGCACTTTTGAGGGTGTATCTTCATTGTTAAAGCAACCGGTCGTTCTCGCTAACTTACGCTGTTTAATACTCTATGAAAATGGTGAGGCTGGATATTTCAGACTGATGAACTTGAGCATTGAACTCACGTAAACTAAAGCTAAACTAGCATTTGTCCGAAGGCAGTACATTGAAAAGGTATGGTGTAGCCTACTGATGGTCTCATTAGTAAAGCCCACACAAGCAGCAACATGTTTAGATCCCCTTTCACCATGTTGTAGGAGGCTTCTGATGGGTAGGCAGGGTTGATCATACCATGAATATATCAGACTTATTCATTACATAGCAGTTATGTTATTGTTGTTATATGATATACTTTCTATCTGGTGAGCGAAACATGACATAGAGGGTTATGCAGGTAGAATAATTTCAACTCAGATTTCAACTCACCGTGCATCCCGTCCATGAACAGCTCAGACTCGGACATTCTCTCACTTCCGCTGTCTGTAGAAATACAGAAGTCCAAAATAATCTGAGCTTTCTAGAGAGGTTTTGGGACATGCAAGTATGATTGTTGGTTTTATCCAAGTGCATTTAGAGTTGTTTGGAGATCAAACATTGGATAACAATAGCTTTAAAACCATATCAGTGGTCTCCTCTTCCTCTGAGCGAAACATGACATAGAGGGTTATGCAGGTAGACTAATTACGGCTAAAACTAGGAGATTTCAACTCACCAAGCTCAGAGTCGGGCATGCTCTCACTTCCACTGTCGTTAGACAGTGGAAGTAACGTCGTTGGACGACGTTCCAGATCTTTCTTTGCATACAGGTATTCTGAAAGACAAATCAATAGAATTTGCAAAGTGCATTAAAGGTCCCATGACATGCCACCAGGTGTGTGATTAGCCGTTACAAGCCGTTTGGGAAATCTGCCCCTTATGACATCACAGGTGGGCGTGTCCACCTAGATGTGTGACGGATAGATGAGCAACGATCTGGTAGACTGATCTATCCAGCACACATCTAGGTGGAAATGCCCACTTGTGATGTCATAAGGGGCAGATTTCCAAAACTGCATGTAACGGCTAATTACACCACACCTGCTGGCATGTCATGGGAAAATATATCAGAGTACAAATATAATTGTTCAAGGGTTTGTTCAAAATTGCACAAATAACCCAAATTAATTCTCAATATGACCTGGGCAGGTTTTTCATGTAAAGTTAAAGCCTACATGAAGTACACTGTTAATATATGTAACATGACTGTATAATGTATAATGTTTGTCACGTTTCATGGAATTGATCATGAAATTGAGTGAAAACACTGCAGCCGTAATCCACCAAAACAGGCTGCAATGTGATCATTTGCAAATTAGCACTCCAGTTTTAGCAGTCAATCAATCAGTCACTCAGTGTTACTGTTTGGGGAATCCACGTGCAGCGGTGGAATAAACCATTTTGCGCCTTCTGTAAGGGGTCACAGTGAGCCTCCATTATTTATTTATATACAAAGTTCAGTCACTTGAACATTTCATTCAGCCAATTTAAAGTTAGTAAAGACATCCTCATCCTCATCCTCATCGTCGTCCGCTTATCCGGGGTCGGGTCGCGGGGGCAGCAGCTCAAGCAGGGGGCCCCAGACTTCCCTTTCCTGGGCCACATTGACCAGCTCTGACGGGGGGATCCCGAGGCGTTCCCAGGCCAGTGTTGAGATATAATCTCTCCACCTAGTCCTGGGTCTTCCCCGGGGTCTCCTCCCCACTGGTCGTGCCTGGAACACCTCCCAAGGGAGGCGTCCAGTGGGCAACCTTACCAGATGCCCGAACCACCTCAACTGACTCCTTTCTAAGCAAAGGAGCAGCGGCTCTAATCCGAGTTCCTCCCGGATGACTGAACTTCTCACCCTATCCCTAAGGGAGAAGCCAGCCACCCTCCTGAGAAAACTCATCTCGGTTAGTAAAGACATGAATTACCCCATTGGGGCCCTGGGTATCCAGTCCTGCTTTCCCCCCACTATGACGCCCCTGTGGGTGAAATATGTTACCTTTCAATAACCGACAAGTCTCGACCGGTAGGTCCTCCAGGTCTTCCAGACCTCTCAGCAGGTCCTGAGCTGTGGCCTTTCCTGGTCTTCGGTACTGCCACAGCTGCAACATCTTGTATTTCCGCATGGCCACAGTCATATGTGCTGCATTGATGTCATCCAGATCTTTGGTCTTCAGCCCCAGGTGGAAGGCCACATGCTCCCACTTCTGTCCCAGCGTTCCGGCCACCTTCAGGAGCTGCTCATTGGACAGTTCCTGCCCTGCGGAGCGGGTTTCTTTGTCTTGAAAAAAGCCTAAGACAATCCACACACAGGCAGGTCAAGTTCCACCTTCTGATGATGTACCACTCAACAAAAATGTAGATATTACCACTTTAGAAATGGGTGTGAGGGGTTAAGGTGAGGGTTACCAAACTATAAAAGGTATCCTGTCACACTAGCATTAACCCCAATGAGCCAAGGAACACAGCAGCACTCAGTCAGGCATGTTCCAATTCCAAAAGACTAGGATATGATAAAGGACCATCAGACTTTCAATGAAAACCAGGCACAAAATCCTTGTTGTATTCCACACAAATGTAATCCTGAGTGGACGATAATGAGTTGTAGGAGGCTTCTGATGGATAGGCAGGGTTGATCATAACATGAATTGATCAGACTTATTCATTGCATAGCAGTTATGTTATTGTTGCTATACAATCTACTTTCTATCTGGTGAGCGAACCATGACATAGAGGGTGATTAAGGTAGACTAATTACTCTTAAAACTAGGAGATTTCAACTCACCAAGCTCGGACCAACTCTCAATTCCGCTGTTTGAGCACCCCATTACTCCAGTACTCCACGGATCAAGTTCAGGACCATGCTTTACATATCCTGAAAGACCAATCAAAAGAATTATCAAATTGCATTAAATCGTTTTTTGTACAAAATACTGAAATGTCACATCTAACTTCCACAGATTACTTCTTAAACATTATTGTGTCAGTGAGTTCAAAATTGCACAAATAACCCAACATACAGCCTACATTAAGTACACTGTTAATATAAGTAACATGACCATTATGTATCATGTTTGTCACGTTTCATGTAATTTATCAAAGTCGAGGAATCAAGGAATCAGAATGTATTGTTAGTGTAGAATTATCTGAAGTATCAGCTGTTCATAGATTTGGATTGAAAGAGAGTTAAAGGAAACTTCGGGATTTCTCAACCTAACCTCAACCCAATGTTCTGATCATTTTGGGTCTAAGTGACTAATGCGGACAGTGATTCTTAAGATCCTTCCAGTATTGAGTGAAAACACTGCAGCCGTAATCCACCAAAACCGGCTGCAATGTGATCATTTGGGGCAAAGCGCCTGTCGATGTACGTCCTCTAAATGTGCTTGTTTTACCACTGACCGGCTCACATTATATTTTACCATTATGGAACGGATCCCTACAGAAAAATTTTACTTGTTTCTTTATCTTTCTTGATCACTGTCTGTTTGTTATTGTGTCCATCCCGGTCTGATCTATTATTAATTGATCTATTTATTATTCATCTGCCATTACAACCAATGTTGGGGGCTCCCCAGGGTTGTGTGAGTTCAGCTATGCTTTTTACGTTCTACTAGGGATGTAACGGTATGAAAATTTAACCTCACAGTTATTGTGACCAAAATTATCCCGGTTTTCGGTATTATCGCGGTATTTTTATCACTCAGTGTTACTGTTTGGGGAATCCACGTGCAGCGGTGGAATAAACCATTTTGCGCCTTCTGTAAGGGGTCACAGTGAGCCTCCATTATTTATTTATATACAAAGTTCAGTCACTTGAACATTTCATTCAGCCAATTTAAAGTTAGTAAAGACATGAATTACCCCATTGGGGCCCTGGGTATCCAGTCCTGCTTTCCCCCCACTATGACGCCCCTGTGGGTGAAATATGTTACCTTTCAATAACCGACAAGTCTCGACCGGTAGGTCCTCCAGGTCTTCCAGACCTCTCAGCAGGTCCTGAGCTGTGGCCTTTCCTGGTCTTCGGCACTGCCACAGCTGCAACATCTTGTATTTCCGCATGGCCACAGTCATATGTTCTGCATTGATGTCATCCAGATCTTTGGTCTTCAGCCCCAGGTGGAAGGCCACATGCTCCCACTTCTGTCCCAGCGTTCCGGCCACCTTCAGGAGCTGCTCATTGGACAGTTCCTGCCCTGCGGAGCGGGTTTCTTTGTCTCGAAAAAAGCCTAAGACAATCCACACACAGGCAGGTCAAGTTCCACCTTCTGATGATGTATCACTCAACAAAAATGTAGATATTACCACTTTAGAAATGGGTGTGAGGGGTTAAGGTGAGGGTTACCAAACTATAAAAGGTATCCTGTCACACTAGCATTAACCCCAATGAGCCAAGGAACACAGCAGCACTCAGTCAGGCATGTTCCAATTCCAAAAGACTAGGATATGATAAAGGACCATCAGACTTTCAATGAAAACCAGGCACAAAATCCTTGTTGTATTCCACACAAATGTAATCCTGAGTGGACGATAATGAGTTGTAGGAGGCTTCTGATGGATAGGCAGGGTTGATCATAACATGAATTGATCAGACTTATTCATTGCATAGCAGTTATGTTATTGTTGCTATACAATCTACTTTCTATCTGGTGAGCGAACCATGACATAGAGGGTGATTAAGGTAGACTAATTACTCTTAAAACTAGGAGATTTCAACTCACCAAGCTCGGACCAACTCTCAATTCCGCTGTTTGAGCACCCCATTACTCCAGTACTCCACGGATCAAGTTCAGGACCATGCTTTACATATCCTGAAAGACCAATCAAAAGAATTATCAAATTGCATTAAATCGTTTTTTGTACAAAATACTGAAATGTCACATCTAACTTCCACAGATTACTTCTTAAACATTATTGTGTCAGTGAGTTCAAAATTGCACAAATAACCCAACATACAGCCTACATTAAGTACACTGTTAATATAAGTAACATGACCATTATGTATCATGTTTGTCACGTTTCATGTAATTTATCAAAGTCGAGGAATCAAGGAATCAGAATGTATTGTTAGTGTAGAATTATCTGAAGTATCAGCTGTTCATAGATTTGGATTGAAAGAGAGTTAAAGGAAACTTCGGGATTTCTCAACCTAACCTCAACCCAATGTTCTGATCATTTTGGGTCTAAGTGACTAATGCGGACAGTGATTCTTAAGATCCTTCCAGTATTGAGTGAAAACACTGCAGCCGTAATCCACCAAAACCGGCTGCAATGTGATCATTTGGGGCAAAGCGCCTGTCGATGTACGTCCTCTAAATGTGCTTGTTTTACCACTGACCGGCTCACATTATATTTTACCATTATGGAACGGATCCCTACAGAAAAATTTTACTTGTTTCTTTATCTTTCTTGATCACTGTCTGTTTGTTATTGTGTCCATCCCGGTCTGATCTATTATTAATTGATCTATTTATTATTCATCTGCCATTACAACCAATGTTGGGGGCTCCCCAGGGTTGTGTGAGTTCAGCTATGCTTTTTACGTTCTACTAGGGATGTAACGGTATGAAAATTTAACCTCACAGTTATTGTGACCAAAATTATCCCGGTTTTCGGTATTATCGCGGTATTTTTAAAAGTGTGTTCAATATGTTCAGAAAGCACTGATAGGCCTACGCAAACTGAAATAGTTTTTAAAAGTGTTTATATTTATTTATATATTTTATAATCAAAAGTGCAACTTTTAACATCAAAGGAACAAGGGTTCAGCATGTAAACAGCTTATTTGTCAGGAACATTTACAGTAGTGCAGGTTTAATCCAAACATTCAAGACATAAAGAACAATATGTAAACAATTACTCGCTCTCCGTCTCCCGCCGACGCTTCGCGGTGGTCGCCGTGACAGCGACCTCCTCCTCTCCTCCGCCTTCCCCCGCTCAGCGCCCGGCTACAACCGATAGTGGGAGTTATTTTGTACTTTGACTCTTGTGTATAAATACTACTACGACGACGGCGACTACTACTACTTAAGACAGAGAGATCTGGGCCCCGTTTCCCGATAACGATGGATCCATGCTCGTACGATCCATCGTACGATGGATCTCATGATGCATCGTTAATTTTAGGGGAGCGTTTCCCGAAACTCATCTTAACATGAACGCATGTGCTCTGCTCTTACGACGTCGTAGGATTGTAGCTGTCTACTGACACGTTGCTGAAATGGGCTCAGTAGGAGGGGGAGACGCAGGATTAAACTATATTTTGTCAAGGCCATCAAGGCCAACAGCAGAGTAGCCTACGAAAAGAATAGACTAAGATGAATGCTACAAATATTAAAACACAATTGATTTGGTCTAGGCCGACATATGCTATATCAGTCCTAATCCTTCTCGGCATTTTCTCCCCTGAAATAATTCCATATTACAAAAATAAAAAATAGCATGTGTCTGTGTGACAACTATAGCATTTATTTAAATGTGCTGATTTCTGAAACATGCTTTGCGCCGCAAAGAGGGCAGACTTTCTCTGATTCCGCATAAGGTTTCATTCATTCATTCAGTGATTGGCGCACCGTGCACTCTCTAGAAACTTTGGTGTCAACGTTAAAAATCCAATGTTCCATTAATTCATTATCATTCAAACGCAGAGGCATTGACACGGCTATTGCTGTTGCTGGTCTAGATCGATTCCTGCCAATATTGTTGGGCAGGGGTATGATGGTGCGGGCAATGTAAGCGGGAAAGGCACACATCGCAGCACAGTTTCCCGCAGCAGTCTACGTTCACTGCAGAAACCACGCTCTCAACTTGGCGATTGTGCACTCCACTAAGGTCAGGGATGTTCGTAACTGTCTAGACACGGTCCAATAAATAGTGAACTTCATCACAGCCTCACCTACAGTGCTTTATGGCAAACAATCGCAACAAAAAATGCCTGGAGAAATGATCCGACACCCGCTGGTCTCAGCATGTCTTCTGTCATTGATCAATATGAGGACATTTTAACCACAATGGTTCAATTAAAATCAGAGGGAGACAGCAAGTGCCGCTCGCAAGCGACCTCCCACACGAGCAATGGAATCATTTGATTTTATTATATGCCTTGTGATAGGGTTGCCTTGTGACGTGGCGTTTCATCGGTAGGCCTACATTTCTTTTTGGAATTTTAAATTGCTGCAATAAGTTATATTTTTGTTGACTTCTAACATGTCTCTGTCTTTGCTGTTTAAATCTAACAGTAGTCTACGAGTAATATATATGCGGGAACCACTGTTTTTGGGGTATTGCAAAATAGCACCAGCTGGACATTCAGTGGTATTGGATGACGTGTTTTAATAAAACACATCCAATACACGGAATTTCCAGCTGGTGACTCCACTGAGGCTATAGTAACGATACATCCTAGTGCTCTACGAGTACCCCTGTAGCCGTTGTTAGCTACGAGGGTTTTAACGACGTTGTTACCTAACGATGCTTTCGGGAAACGGTCCGAAAATTCTGCGATGATCGTACGACGGTTTTAACGACGTCGTTAGGCTAACGATGCTTTTGGGAAACGGGGCCCTGGTTAATTTCCCCGCACATCAGGCTTGAGGGAAGCCCAGGCTGATCATCTGCTGAACTCCTATATAACGGAGTTAGTAACTGAATTACTCTATAATAAAAGTAACTAGTTACCAGGGAAAGTAATTATTTGCGTTACTGTAAAAAAAAAAAGTAGCTTTGTAGATGCGTGCGTCGTTGTGGGATGCTTCATTAAATTAGAGTTGCTTACAACGGATGTCGACAAAGTCTTTGCTCCTGGACATAGTGTTCACTTTACATGCACATTCTTGCCTTTGACCTCAATGAATTTGAAGTAGTGCTTATATCTCCACCTTGAAAATGCCAACTTTTCATCGGATTTCTCCGGACTCGCCATTTCTACTGCTTCATCGAATCTGTTCGGTGTTTGTGTGTGCGTGTGCGTGTGGCACGCGTATCCACGCGTATGGCTTGTGTGTAAAAACACTGGCTCCGATTGGCTACCATGAAACACAACTCTGCCTTAGCCAATCATAATCGCTTATCTTGTTGTTATTCTACTTCGTTTAAGAATGCTTGATTCTGATTGGCTGGGAGGAGGGCATTAACCCGGCAGGTTGCCCGCTGACTGAGCACAGCGTCATCAAATAGTAGATCAATACACCACTTGTATTTTTTTTCTATCACAGAAATTTAAAACATTGTAAAAATAAACCTTGTTTAAAAAAGTTTCTAAAATGTGTCGGAAATCTATCGGAGGGTCAGTCAAATAACTACGTTATTAAACTAGTGATCAGATACAGCCTTGTGTGGTTGCTATAGAAACTAATAAGTTACAGCTGAGCTAACGTTATTCACCGTAGTTCTAAAGGGGACTACTTTTTGAGGGAGATGAACTCAAGCAGAGTATACATTTAATAAGCATGCAATACGAATAAGAAAAAGCAGAATTATTAAAGTATTTGAATTGTTTTATTATGTTAGCAAGCAAGAAGTAGAATAAACGGGATAATCACCTCAAGGCAGGGCGGCTCGGTGATGGCTTACCGTCCACTAGCCGGGCATATCAAACTGTTTATTGCCCTGCCTCTCGGTGATTATCCCTTACTTAACCCACCCGGTCTCCTCCGTTGTGTGTGCAGCCAGGGGTGCATTCGGATTACACAGTTTATTCAATCAATTCATAGTAACGCACCTCATTTAACTGTCAGTAACGGTAACGGCGTTGTAACGACGGAAAAATTTATTAGTTAGATTACCCCGTTTCTGAAAAAATAACGGCGTTACCTAAAGCTGTTATTTTAAACTGCGTTATTACAAACACTGCTCGGATGAAGCGCTGGGAAGGATGTAAGCACACGGTTTCCACACCGCGGGTGAGGTTATCCACCGCGATAATAATTTTATTTGAAATGAAAACGGTAATTGTTATTGACAACATTTTTATCGCGGTTTACCATTACACCGGTAACCGTTACATCCCTATGTTCTACACAGATGATTGTCGTACAGACACAGCAAATCAATTTATAATAAAATACTCTGACAATACTGTATTATTAATTTTGTTGAGTAACTCCGAAAAACCTGAGGTTCACCATCTTGTTGTGAACAAACTGGTCGAGTAGACAATAATGCACTTCTGATAAACACCAAGAAAACAGAGGAGATTGTATTTGGCTCACTACCTGACTGTCATTCAGTTTCTCTTGTCATCCATCAAGAAAAAACAAGCGGGTGTCCTCATTTAGATACTTGGGGGTAACCATAGACCATCAGCTATCATGGAAAAACCACATAGACAAAATTTGCAATAAAACTAAACAAAGAATCTGGTTCCTCCGCCGACTCAGATCTTTCGGAGCAAGTCAACAAATTATTTTATAATTTATTTTTTTGTAGCTGTGATTATGAGTGTTTTACAGTACTGTAACACCACATGGTACAAGAGTTTGCTTCCAGAAACTTTATGAATCAGCCTACCATAAAAACATTCTGAGTTCGGCTAACATTTCCTCCAACCCCAACCACGTCCTAAACACAAAGTACAACCTGCTACCATCAAACTGGAGATATAGGGTTCCAACATTCAAAAAGGTTAGACTGAACCACTCTTTTGTTCACCAGCTGTTTTGGAAATCTGCCCCTTATGACTTCACAAGGGGCAGAAAGTGGGCGTGTCTACCTAGATGTGTGCTGGATAAATCAGTCTACCAGCCTACCCAGGGGACTGTAGCAAACGTTGCTCATCTATCCGCCACACATCTAGGTGGACACGCCCACCTGTGATGTCTTAAGGGGCTGATTTCCAAAATGGCTTGTAATGGCTAATCACACCACACCTGGTGGCATGTCATGGCACCTTTAACAAAATTCATGACCTATTTTGACCAAAGGGGGGCCTGACAAATTAAAGTGGGGGAACCACAGGCTGGCTGCCTCCTGCTGTCAAAGCAGAACCCAATTTAAATTCATAGGTTCAGTTGTGCTTTGGAACACAAAACATTTTAGATTTGGTGTTCAGGAAAACGATTAAATAGATCCATTTTAGTCTGAATTGTTACAAGTGTAATACCGGGTAGCACAACACTTGGATGGGCTGGACCAGATTACTTTCGCACTATCATGGTCCTCAATAGTTAGCTAGCGTACCTCCTGCTCTTACGATACGATACAACTTTACTAATCCCCTGTAGGAGAAATTTGTTAAACCACTAACTTCTGAACCACCTTGATTCTTTAGTGGATATTTTTTGGAGAAATAATCCATTGTGTCAGGGCTTTAACACCTGCTTTTGCAACCATTGATCAACTCATTTTTTAATCCCTGCATGACAACTTAATGAAGACTTAAGTCATGTGTTTATGACATATGTTCTAGACTTTTGCCGTCTTTGCTCTCATAAGTTTGGGAACCACAGGCTGGCTTCCTATTGCTGCAAAAGGCCTAACGCCTAGGTGAGCAACAGGGGAAATAGGACTCAATAGCCAGATTCAGGAAGCAAACATCTGGGTATAAAGAATGGTCTTTACTAGAAGATAGGACAGTAAACAGGAAATCAGTTGGAGATCAGGCAAATCCGGCAGGGAGAAGGTAAAGGCATAGTCGGGAGTAAATGGGATGCTGAGTAAATGCTGGGACGCTTGAAACAAAGCGGAAGGGAAACACGCTGTCTAATACACTAGGAGGGGAATGTTAACGAGGGACAGGTGAGATAATTAAGGTGAGGGACAATCAGAGATGAGAGAAATGTAAGGACAGGTAGTGAAATAATCAATGTAGAGGGTGAGACCCTAACCCAATTTAATGCATTAGGTCAAATTTGAGATTTTGTGTTCAGGACCATGATTCAATAGATTAATTTGAGTGACTATTTCACTTCCATGTGTAATACCGGGCATTCAACTCACCCATGAATTTGCCACTCCCCTCTACGCTTGGCGAAGGCAAGGATGGCTCCGCAGACCCTCTCCCGGTCACCCACTTCATAACTCTATTTACAAATCCTGAAAGACAAATGAAGAGAAATGGCAAATATAACTTTTTTTTTAAATACTACATTTCTCTATGAAGGATCCTCTACAAAGTTCTACGACTTAACATCTGAAGCCCACAGATTGAGACCTTGAAGTCAACAGGTGAGCAGAGAAGGAGTCAATGGAGGAGACATAATACTGGAGTGATGCGTTCATTATGGAAAGGATCCCTACAGAGAAATAAAACTTGTTTCTTTACCTTTCTTCATCAAGTGATGACATAGATCAATATGTTAAGGATCATATAAGACAAATAACGATTAAAAACAAAAGTTTTGGGTTCACTGGCTCAAAGTATATGTACAACACACACCCTGTATAGTGCAAAACAAAAAAGAGTTGAGTGTGAAAGTGAGTGAACTTCTGATACCACAGACAGTGAGGAGATAAACATGAACTACAGGAGTTACACCAGGGGCCGTATTCACAAAGCTTTTTATCTTACCAGGAGTGCTCCTAACTCATGCTAAAAGTTTTTACGTAGGAGTTTTTTCTTAAAAGTAATTCACACAGCCGCTGAGACCTACTCATACTAAGGATAAATCACTAAGAGTGAACTAATAAACTAAAAGTGAACTTATGGTAGTTCACTCTTAGTGAACTAAAGTAGTTCACTAAGAGTGAACACGTTGACGCAACGCAAGGGGGTTACGGACCCCTTACGTCCTTGCGGACCCTCCTTGCGTCCACCGCAAGGCCCTGACGTGAGCCTCCCAAAAATTGTAACCTTGCGTCGAGGCAACGCAGCCGCAAGGGCTGTGATTGGTCTGCTAACTACATTATTTCCGGCAATACGCTTTGTATGCAAAAAATCAAAGGCAAACCATGTAACTTTTGCCTTCATAGCCGTAACCTTTTTTTTACTCGCTAGTAATTGGTAAAAAGTGGAGACGTTTTGTATTCGGTCACCATAGACTTTGGATGTAATGACCAGAATGGACAACGACGACCAACTAGCAGCCTATCTTCTGTTTTTGTTGCACATTGTTTGAGTCGTATTCAGCTTTCAAGTTGCGAGAATCCATACCATACCATAATCAAAACTAGCGGTAGACCAATTGTAAAGTAATAGCATGCTCCTAAGACAAAGACCAACACGTAAACCCGACGCAGAACCATAAACGTTCACGACTACGTCAAAGCGTCTGCGTGGTCCTTGGGTTGCGTGAACGTGGGACCATAAAGATCCATTAAAAGTAACGCCCCCTTAAGAGTAACGCCCTTTTACGTCAATTCTCGTGCAGTTTAGAAGTGGCCAGTACGGTGATTGGTTGTTGAGTGCCGGCGGTCTCTGTGAAACTCATTCGCAACTTCCCACAAACGAGCCCACTAAATCAACAAAAAATAAGGAAAAAATTTGTAGCCTAGGCTACAAATGAAGTCATATCAAATAGTTATGGACAGTGCAGTTAACAGAATACACGCATGATGCCAAGTTTGTGCAGACCACGATAATGACATTGTAGGCTATGCACGTTAAAAAGAGAGAGAAAACAAACAATAAATGAAGAGAAAATGAAGAGAGCTCCGGCGATTTTTTATAGTTCAAATTCGCTGTCAATCAAACGGCAAGTCCGTCTTTCGCAGACCCTCCAATCATCACGCAGAAGCCCATAGTCCAGGCCAGCCCACTCCTCCATTCACCCCCAGAGACGCTGAGCGTCCGTGGGATGGACATAATCGCAGCATTATCCAATGACCGTCGACTTTCGACGCACTAAAAAAAGCTGTTCTATGCAGCCCCATCAGGCATGTGCAGAGGGGGGGCTATGGGTGCCCGAGCCCCTGCCCTTTTCCCTCTGAAGGACCAAAGTGCCCTTTTGAGTGGTCATTTAAATTTTCAATGCTTTGTAAAATTACACATGAACAATTAAACATTAACATGTGAATCAATTATTCGAAAATAAAAATGTCTAAAAGCAATAATATAGAAGTAAAGTTTGTACTTTGTAGCCTCGTTTAGCGGCGCTCAGTGCACTGCTGCCGCTGGGTGACGTCATAGGCTATCAACGTGACCTTTCACAATTTGCCTGCCTGCAAGATGCGCTTGTTGTTTTAAGAGACGGTACAACGCAGGGTAAGATCACTACAGAGTCAGACACAGACAGTTGTTTCCAAAACCATTAAGTTGATAATGCTAAATAAACTAACAGTTATCTCGTTTTGTAGTGTCATTTTGAAGTATAGGCCTATGTTTGCCAGCAAAAGCTTTTCAACAAGCATCATTTTAACTGACCTGTGAAAGTGGCTACCACTCGGTTTATTTTCTATAGCCTACCAGCTAGCTATACAGCTAACCTATCTGGGAAACCTTTTGAAATTGCAAAGGGAAAGCATACATCGTTATATTGAATCTGTGTACTCTGTAGTAGGCCTAACTACTTGGCCACATGACATGGCCAAATCCGTTTCATGTCACATAGTTTGATGTCAGATTGTTGCATTTTGGATGGATAATATTTGTGTGAACATAGTCTGATGTAAGGCTCCATATTTCATTCTAAGGTGTACAGTATTGTGGATTTACTATTATGTTAAATGTCATATTGCACTTTCTATAAACAGTATAGTTTGAATACTGTATCTTTACATTTTGTTTGGACAAGGGTTGCATTTTTTTGGATACATTTTGTGTGAAACTCTAACTTGGCTCCGTATTTAATTTTAAGGTGTACAGTATTGTGGATTATGTACAATTTGATATAGCCCTTTCTACAGTATTAATAATGTATGTAAAATTACTTTTTTTTTGCACAGTTGCATTTTTTATTCATGTGAATGTAGTCTGAAGTAAGGCTCCATGTTTCATTTTAAGTTGTAAATTTAAGTTAAATTGTTGATTTAGTATTTGAAGTGTTTGAAAAAGCGTAATTCAGTATTTAAAATAAAAATGACATATATTGTTAAAAGAAATTTATTTGCATGTGCCCTTTTTTGAATTTGAGCCCCTGCCCCTCAAAGGGTCTCTGCACGTCCCTGTATGGGCTTAAATTTGTCTCATTAATATCTGTAAACGCACAGATGGTGATCTACAAATATTTTTGATTTGCACACGTGTTTTGCTATCCACAAATACAAATTTATAATTTGTAACTTGTATTTTGGTTTTTACATACTTGTAAATATATTGTGTTTTTGTAAATACACAATTTTCCATTTGTAAAAACAAAAAGCCATTTGCAAAACTGAAAATTCTGCTCGTGAAGTGTGACTCAGCATTTGTGGATCATTACTCACGCACGCGCATCTCTTTCCTCACTTACGCATTTTTGAGACACTCTTGTCGAAGATCCGCACAGATCCACAAGCAAATAGCTCGTGATTCGCAAGTGGCCTGCCCTACTCACAAGTAGGTGGCAGTGTTGTTGTATGCATACAAATATTCCTTCCACAAACACAAATTTAGGATTTGTAACTTGTGTGTTGGTTTTTACAAATAAATGTGTATTCGTAAAAAAAAAGGCATTCGTAAAACTGAAAATTCCGCTTGTGAAGTGTGATTCAGCATTTGTGGATCATTACTCACGCACACGCATCTCTTTCCTCACTTACGCATTTTTGAGACATTCTTGTCGAAGATCCGCACAGATCCACAAGCAAATAGCTCGTGATTCACAAATGGCCCGCCCTCCTCAACCAGTAGGTGGCAGTGTTGTTCTATGCATTGATGTAGCTATGGTTTGCACTGAGGCAACCTGACATCGTTGAAACATCCTTAGCGAGACCGAAAAAAATAAATCAATTATCAAACTAAAGATCAGACACATTCACTGACTGAAGATTATGCAAGTTAAAAGTATATTTTTCGCTAGAAATGTTATTAGAAACACGTTTAATGGTGAATCTGCCCTAAAATATTGCATTTCCCCATCAGATAATAAAGACTACGTAAACATTTCACCAAATGTTGGGAGAATGTCTCGCCCCCTGTTGGTGCTATTCCTCCATTCATTTAGATGGGCGGAAGAAAGCGTGTACTCTTCACGCTTTGATCAGGCAAGACGTTACACGTACACGCTTTGCGAGGTGGACCAACGTATCTATTTCACGCTTTGGCGTGATACCGGGTTGCTCCATCTTCAGCCATGGTTTTACAGCGAAATCGAAAGTCCGCTTAAGCAGAATGCAAACCATAGCTACATCAATGCATAGAACAACACTGCCACCTACTGGTTGAGGAGGGCGGGCCATTTGTGAATCACGAGCTATTTGCTTGTGGATCTGTGCGGATCTTCGACAAGAATGTCTCAAAAATGCGTAAGTGAGGAAAGAGATGCGTGTGCGTGAGTAATGATCCATAAATGCTGAATCACACTTCACGAGCAGAATTTTCAGTTTTACGAATGCCTTTTTTTTTTTACGAATACACATTTATTTGTAAAAACCAACACACAAGTTACAAATCCTAAATTTGTGTTTGTGGAAGGAATATTTGTATGCATACAACACTGCCACCTACTTGTGAGGAGGGCAGGCCACTTGCGAATCACAAGCTATTTGCTTGTGGATCTGTGCGGATCTTCGACAAGAATGTCTCAAAAATGCGTAAGTGAGGAAAGAGATGCGTGTGCGTGAGTAATGATCCACAAATGCTGAATCATACTTCACGAGCAGAATTTTCAGTTTTACGAATGCCTTTTTTTTTTTACGAATACACATTTATTTGTAAAAACCAACACACAAGTTACAAATCCTAAATTTGTGTTTGTGGAAGGAATATTTGTATGCATACAACAACACTGCCACCTACTTGTGAGGAGGGCAGGCCACTTGCGAATCACGAGCTATTTGCTTGTGGATCTGTGCGGATCTTCGACAAGAATGTCTCAAAAATGCGTAAGTGAGGAAAGAGATGCGCGTGCGTGAGTAATGATCCACAAATGCTGAGTCATACTTCACGAGCAGAATTTTCAGTTTTGCAAATGGCTTTTTGTTTTTACAAATGGAAAATTGTGTATTTACAAAAACACAATATATTTACAAGTATGTAAAAACCAAAATACAAGTTACAAATTATAAATTTGTATTTGTGGATAGCAAAACACGTGTGCAAATCAAAAATATTTGTAGATCACCAGCTGTGCGTTTACAGATATTAATGAGACAAATTTAAGCCCATATCCCTGAGCCCTATTGAAGTGGATGGACGCTGAGCTTCAACAGGCAAATGCAGTCGACCTGCGATAAGCAGCTGATTCTGAACAAACTCGTCTTCGAGATGGACGTGTCCTAACGCATTTTTAGTCAATGAAATAACACAACAGTATATATTTGACCATTTAATTTTGAAATTTTAGGGGAAGCTGAGCTTCCTTTGCAGTCTTAGAGAAATCGCCACTGATCATGAGACATGACCTGTTGCTACATGTTGCCATTCAGGAGATCTCCCTGAGTGTGTGTGGTGATGGCTTGTCCTGTCCACATTTTTTGCTCAATGTGCAAAGGGTGTGCCAGCCTCACTCAGCCCCAGAATGCAATCAGTCTGACTCGGTCCAGGTGAGGCTGCCTAAACCAGCCATCATTCTCTATAGGGAAATGTTATTTTGAAAAACTGAGGCATTTCCCTTTGCTTGTGCCCTTTTATACGCAAACGGTAGCCTGGAAATCCAGACCCAGAAAGAAAGAAAGCTGTAGGGTATGGCAACGAGTAATGAGAATGGCCCAACTATTATAAAGGTTTAATATTTAAGCAATAGATCACGACAGGCTGTGGAATGTGCTCATTATACCAGTTAAGGGGCGTTGTCCGTCCCGACGCGCAGCGGAGGGACGGCGACCCCCTTAACTGTGGTAGCCTATAATAGCCTACAACATATTTTTAGGCTTCAGTGAACTATGCTATTGCTTTTATAGGAAAAAAGATTATTTGTGAATACGGCCCCTGGATCTGAACCCAGTCCACATTAAGTAATGTTCAATAGCACAGACAGACCACTACAGTAGACCCTACAACTAAACTCTGACCACACTGATCGATCGCAATACTTCGGAAAGAAAATGCATATCGCAACATACATATAGGAGGGTAACACAACAAAAGGTAGGCTACTTTAAGACAAACTCGGCTTACCTGCCATACTTTCGATTTCACGTAAGTCGAAAGTCGTTCGGATGCAATATGGACCAATATCATCTACTTTTCTGTTGTTTACGTTTTTAAGCCAAACTTCCTCTATCTTGCAGGGTGGGGTGAGGGGCTCCTTCCCGTGACGTAATTCCCCGTCTGTTGCAGGGCGCTTCTCTTGGGGTTGTGCTGTCACGGTGCTCGGGGTCTCTGCACTTCAAATGAGACTGGGGTCGCTGCTGTGGCGCAACTATCTGTAAGCAGGTAGGCCTACTCCAGTCGCTTACGGGCCCCGACCAATTAGGGGGCCCGGTCAATCTTCAGAGGGCTCCACCCACCCCAGCGACTTCATCTTACCGCCCGGGCCCTGATTCAGCGCAACGGCATTTCAGAATGTTAGTAAACAATAGCCGTAACGACACTTCCGGGTGGCAGAACGAGCGGCTACCACTGACCTGAAGCCATCCAGCCGGCTGTAAACACAAATAATAATAATAAATAATAAATAAATAAATAACAATAAAGACTATGTCACACAGTCAACAAAACATTGTTGTTGATCTGAAGTTGAAACGATGACGAAAACTATATATATATATTAATATAATATAATATTATATATATATTAATGAGACGTCCCGTAGCACCCCGCAAGAAGAAAATCATTAATTCAAGCCATTTACTCTGTTTTCTCGATCGTGGAAGGGTTTGTTTACTAGTGGTGCCAACGGAGAACGCATCGGCTTTTGCCACCCGGAAGAACATAGTGTGACGTCATGGTGAATTGCCGTATAGAAATGTCAACAATCAACAATCCTAATCCAGTCCGCCCGCAATCCAACACACCCCCTCCCCCCGTCAACAATCCCGTCCGCCCACATCCTGCTTACGGGCCCGTCGTTGGCTTATTACGCCACTGGGTCGCTGCTACATTAAATACACACTTTGTGAAGCGCATCCCACGGTAACCCATTATCCAGGAGATCCGTCACTCCGGAGCACAGGGGAGATCCTTGAGGTAGAGGTAGATAAACCGCATTTAACACTAAAACTTTAAATAAGAGAGTTCGAGGAGACCGGAGCAAGAATGACAAAAGACTTTATTTTTACTCGCGAACAAGTAAGAGCAAAGCCGAGTTGGTTTGACAAAGAACTGGAGAGCTAGTCACGGGCCCCTCCTTATATCTCCCTTTCTGTCCATCGAGGATGTTGTTATTTACAATATCTCCTGCACACACCATGTTTACAGGTACGACACTAGAATGGGGTGTCCGGCTTGTCCTTGCCCCTAGACTAGCCTCAGGTCACCCTGATCCTTGACCTCTATGTTAGTGGGCAAACACAGATAAGTTAATCAACAGACCTTATGGCACCCTCCATGCCACAGTTAAAGAGGAGTGGTGACTTGTCTTCTTAAGCTTTTCTTCACCATTATTATATTTATATAGCATATAGGCCAGATGAAAAGTATATGTTAGCATAATAATGTAAGGTAAATTTTCTTCCATATCCTCTATTCCAGTGGTTCTCAAACTTTTTATACCGTGTACCACCTCAGAAAATATTTGTCTCCCCAAGTACCATCATTAGGAACAATGTTATAAAATATAACAAACTACAGTAGCGTAGGCCTGCGGTCCTATTCTGCTACACACAGAGTGTGTGTGGTGATGGCTTGTCCTGTCCACATTTTTTGCTCAATGTGCAAAGGGTGTGCCAGCCTCACTCAGCCCCAGAATGCAATCAGTCTGACTCGGTCCAGGTGAGGCTGCCTAAACCAGCCATCATTCTCTATAGGGAAATGTTATTTTGAAAAACTGAGGCATTTCCCTTTGCTTGTGCCCTTTTATACGCAAACGGTAGCCTGGAAATCCAGACCCAGAAAGAAAGAAAGCTGTAGGGTATGGCAACGAGTAATGAGAATGGCCCAACTATTATAAAGGTTTAATATTTAAGCAATAGATCACGACAGGCTGTGGAATGTGCTCATTATACCAGTTAAGGGGCGTTGTCCGCAGGCCCGGTTCTACGGGGGTGCATAAGCATGCATTGCACCCCCAAAAAAATTGTTTGCACCCTCAATTGAAAAAAGGAGGGAGTGAATTATTATTTTTTTTTTATAAATATGATTAAAAAAAATAAAACACTTGCTCACAAAACTAATTGTTCCATTAAATACCGTTGTTTGCTGCATTTATTTTGTTCACTAAACCGATAAGAACGTTATTATTATTATGACAGGTGCGCGTGAACTGCGCCCCGTCCGGCGGCGCGCACGTCAGTGACATTAAACTTCTTCGGCAGCAACAATTAGGCATTTACAATGGATATCCGAAAATAAAAAAGAACACAGCAAAAGAATCCAATACATCAGACTGTATAACCGTTGTGAACACTAGCACTAGCAACGCTAGCTCAATCCTGCCCGACTCGCTGCCTTTGCCGGCGCCGCTCTCACTCCCGGACAAGCAGCCTTTGCCGGCGCCACTGTGTTGTTCATAAGAACCCATAATTGCCAATTGTGTTTTGATTGTATTTATTTACAATCTTGTGAACTTTAAGAAAGGCACTATGTATTACTAATTACTTTTTGTGAAAATAACATTCCGAATTGGGTTTTATCTGTCAGCAATAAAAGTTTTGGGCAGCAGAATAAGCACTTATTGACATAAGTGGTTCACATAAAGGTGCATCTCATAATATTAGAATATCAGGGAAAAGCTATTTTTTTGTAATTTAATTCAAAAGGTTCCATATAATCTAGATGTATTAGACATGAAGTGATATATTTCAAGCATTATCTTGTGAATGATAATGTAAAATTATTTTGTGACATTTAGTGGTTCACTTATATAAATACAGAGCATGTTTTATGTTTTATGTTTATGTTGTTAAATGATTTGGTCTCACAAGGCTACAGTGCTGCTTGAAAGTATGTGAACCTCTTGAGCCTTTTCAAATTTGATTTAATTTAACCATTATTAATTCATTCTCATATGCAAAGCTTGGATATCAATAAGCTAACGTTGCAGCTGAAATGTTCTCCACATCACAAGACATGATGTGATACCATCTTTTAAGCACAGTAAATGTTTTTGTCCCAACATGTCAGTAGAACTACCCAGAAGTGCTTGTCAATCTACTGGTAGAAAGGCCTGTGTAAAAAGCGAAGTCTGAACTGAAGCTGGGTAGCTGGTTTTACTATAGTACTGGTGCACCCCCTGTAATCTCAGATGCACCCCGGGGCATTCTGTTCTGGAACCGGGCCTGGTTGTCCGTCCCGACGCGCAGCGGAGGGACGGCGACCCCCTTAACTGTGGTAGCCTATAATAGCCTACAACATATTTTTAGGCTTCAGTGAACTATGCTATTGCTTTTATAGGAAAAAAGATTATTTGTGAATACGGCCCCTGGATCTGAACCCAGTCCACATTAAGTAATGTTCAATAGCACAGACAGACCACTACAGTAGACCCTACAACTAAACTCTGACCACACTGATCGATCGCAATACTTCGGAAAGAAAATGCATATCGCAACATACATATAGGAGGGTAACACAACAAAAGGTAGGCTACTTTAAGACAAACTCGGCTTACCTGCCATACTTTCGATTTCACGTAAGTCGAAAGTCGTTCGGATGCAATATGGACCAATATCATCTACTTTTCTGTTGTTTACGTTTTTAAGCCAAACTTCCTCTATCTTGCAGGGTGGGGTGAGGGGCTCCTTCCCGTGACGTAATTCCCCGTCTGTTGCAGGGCGCTTCTCTTGGGGTTGTGCTGTCACGGTGCTCGGGGTCTCTGCACTTCAAATGAGACTGGGGTCGCTGCTGTGGCGCAACTATCTGTAAGCAGGTAGGCCTACTCCAGTCGCTTACGGGCCCCGACCAATTAGGGGGCCCGGTCAATCTTCAGAGGGCTCCACCCACCCCAGCGACTTCATCTTACCGCCCGGGCCCTGATTCAGCGCAACGGCATTTCAGAATGTTAGTAAACAATAGCCGTAACGACACTTCCGGGTGGCAGAACGAGCGGCTACCACTGACCTGAAGCCATCCAGCCGGCTGTAAACACAAATAATAATAATAATAAATAATAAATAAATAAATAACAATAAAGACTATGTCACACAGTCAACAAAACATTGTTGTTGATCTGAAGTTGAAACGATGACGAAAACTATATATATATATATTAATATAATATAATATTATATATATATATATATATATATATATATATATTAATGAGACGTCCCGTAGCACCCCGCAAGAAGAAAATCATTAATTCAAGCCATTTACTCTGTTTTCTCGATCGTGGAAGGGTTTGTTTACTAGTGGTGCCAACGGAGAACGCATCGGCTTTTGCCACCCGGAAGAACATAGTGTGACGTCATGGTGAATTGCCGTATAGAAATGTCAACAATCAACAATCCTAATCCAGTCCGCCCGCAATCCAACACACCCCCTCCCCCCGTCAACAATCCCGTCCGCCCGCATCCTGCTTACGGGCCCGTCGTTGGCTTATTACGCCACTGGGTCGCTGCTACATTAAATACACACTTTGTGAAGCGCATCCCACGGTAACCCATTATCCAGGAGATCCGTCACTCCGGAGCACAGGGGAGATCCTTGAGGTAGAGGTAGATAAACCGCATTTAACACTAAAACTTTAAATAAGAGAGTTCGAGGAGACCGGAGCAAGAATGACAAAAGACTTTATTTTTACTCGCGAACAAGTAAGAGCAAAGCCGAGTTGGTTTGACAAAGAACTGGAGAGCTAGTCACGGGCCCCTCCTTATATCTCCCTTTCTGTCCATCGAGGATGTTGTTATTTACAATATCTCCTGCACACACCATGTTTACAGGTACGACACTAGAATGGGGTGTCCGGCTTGTCCTTGCCCCTAGACTAGCCTCAGGTCACCCTGATCCTTGACCTCTATGTTAGTGGGCAAACACAGATAAGTTAATCAACAGACCTTATGGCACCCTCCATGCCACAGTTAAAGAGGAGTGGTGACTTGTCTTCTTAAGCTTTTCTTCACCATTATTATATTTATATAGCATATAGGCCAGATGAAAAGTATATGTTAGCATAATAATGTAAGGTAAATTTTCTTCCATATCCTCTATTCCAGTGGTTCTCAAACTTTTTATACCGTGTACCACCTCAGAAAATATTTGTCTCCCCAAGTACCATCATTAGGAACAATGTTATAAAATATAACAAACTACAGTAGCGTAGGCCTGCGGTCCTATTCTGCTACACACAGTTCACGCCAGAGGCACATTTAGTCTTAAAAAATATATTATTTATTGTCAACTGTGGTCAGCTGTACAAAGTGGTAGCACTAGAACAGACACAGAGACACACACGTACACAACAAGTGAGAACATTAAGAATAACAAGAATAAGAATAACTGTGTACCAACAACCTGTTTGAACATGTAAGGCTAAATACAAATAATATTGAAAGTTGGCCAGCCCGCTGATAACTGAACTTCCATAAGCCTCATGAGACGGGCGCGCCTGCCTCTGCAAACACAGTCCTGCGATGTCTGGATACATTGAGGTCAGCTTCAGTCTCAGGTGTGGCTCAGCCTCAATCCTGCTTCTGTATTTAGTTTTTATGATGGAAAGTGAAGACAAGACTTTCTCGCACTGATGTGATGTGGTCAGCTGATATTGAAACAAAAATAGTATAGGAAAGGCAAAACTTATTTTAAACTCTAAACGTATTTCCATTCGTCCTAGTATTTTGATATTATGTTGTTGTTGTTTTTTGTTGTTGTATGTATGTATGTATGTATGTATGTAGTAGGGATGCACGATAACTTTTTTTTTAACCGATACCATAACCGATAACTTTCAGCTCCTAAAGGCCGATACCGAATAACCGATAACACACATATATATGTATGTATGTATGTATGTATGTATGTATGTACGTATGTACGGTTTAGGGGGCCGGGCTTGCAAGGGGCGGGATATGACGTAGGGTCCACGACGGCCCCTGTCACTCAGGTGTGTTTTGGTCTGACTGACAGACAGCAATGGAGGCAGAATGGGCAGAACTCATCGCGATCATCTTAAATGTTGCTGCAGCGATGCATCATATATTCCGTTGCATTCGCATCGATCGGTGAAAGATTGGAGCATTGGAGTCACAGACAAATAGAAGAAACGACGAATAAGAAAGGAGTCGAAAACGCCTGCGTTACTGGAGAAAGAGAGCGTCTTTTTTTTTATTTCACATCTAACAAACACTGGGACAAATGTAGTTGATTTCTGTGTTTAACTGAGAAAACAGGGAGTGGAAGGCCATGACCCTATAATGTTCAGCTAACTGTTGTCAATAATAAGTGAGAGTAGCGTGTGTGTGTGTGTGTGTGTGTGTGTGTGTGTGTGTGTGTGTGTGTGTGTGTGTGTGTGTGTGTGTGTGTGTGTGTGTGTGTGTGTGTGTGTGTGTGTGTGTGTGTGTGTGTGTGTGTGTGTGTGGACGAGCGAGTGGACGAGCGAGGAGAGCGAGCGTGTGATGTCAGTTTAGTAGTCAGGGGGCCAAAACTGATATTAAAACTTTGTCAGACACTTTTTGGTACAAGCATACAACCTATCCAGTATTCATATTTAACCCCTCAACATGTGTTCTAGCCAGGTTGTCAGCTTAGAAAATGTATTTTTGTCCATTTTAACACTATATTCTTAAAAGTGGTAAAAACAGATTTTTTTTCCAAAGTGCTTCCATTTTCTTCCATGTTTCCTACTGTAATTTTGGGCAAATGTTCAATATAATCCAATTTATGTGATAGCATGATCATTAAAAAATAATTATCAATAAATACCACAAGAGTATCACACCACAAGGGGCACTGTTGTGTCAGCACAGCTGTGATTTGGCATGAGGCAGCAGATCCAGTGAAGATGATCACAGTGTCAACAGTCTGAACAAAACTTTATAAAGGAGTGAATCACACAACAGATTAACATGGTCTATTTGTCTACACAAACATTTACCTCAAGATTCTACCATCAAATGTTGCCAGAAACAGGTAAGCTAAACTGTTTTCCAACTAGCTATACTTCCCAGACAGATAGCTATAGGCTAATTTACTTTAAGTATTACTAGCTTACTTACTAATAGGGAAATTAAGTTTTGTGCAGATGTGCAATGGAAATATGTTCATCATTTATTAATTGTTAACCAGTTTGTTAGATAGCCAAGCCCTCAGCTTATGTCAGATGACATTGTAGTGATCCACTCAGAAACCAATCAGACTAGTGTAGTGAAACATTTATTTGCCTTTCAGATGAGATAGCATGGATCCAGAGGGAGCTGTAAGCCTAGTGTCCAAAGAAAAACAAATAGGAAGAGATATTGATTGGGAAAAATGTTTCATTTGTCAAGACAAATATGGAAAATACAGACAAGATCAAGCCCTAAGAAATCCTTCTGAGAATGGGCTAAAGTGTATTAGATTGAGAGCAAATGAACGGGCGAAATACCAAGACGTGGAGTATGCTGATGCCCTGGAGAGAATTGAGGAGTTTCTGAACACAGAAACTGAAAAGATAAAATGGCACAAAACATGCTATGCAGCTTTTACAAATGTGACTTTTATTTCCCGCCTGAAGAAACGCTTTGAAAGTGAAAAGAAGTCACTCAAACTTGCAAGCAACTGCTAACCAATCACCACTAGAAGTTCGATGCCTTCAGTGTCTTGGGAAAAATGTATTTTCTGTCAGAAAGACAAGCCTGAGGACAAACTTCAAAACATCCAAGTCATGACTACATCTAAAAAGATTCTTGATCTAGCTCAACAAGACGCACAATTGCGATTGAGGCTTGCAGGAGTCAATGACTTGATTGCCGCAGAAGGCAAGTATCATCTTATCTGCTACAGGGAGTTCCTCAGGAAGTATCAGAGCAATTCATCAAGAACAGGTGATCCATATTCTATTTGCTTACACAATGTGGCAGATGAGCTTAGAGCAGGACTTGCCAGAGGTGAAATATACTCATTGAAAACAGTTTGGGAAAGATACTGTAATTTTCTGGGAGACTTTGATTTGGAACCAGGAATATACAAAGGTCAGCGTTTCAAGACAAAGCTTGAAAAGTTGCTTCAGGGAAAAGCACTATTTGTTCAATCATTAAAACCAACTGATTCCATCATGATATTTCCTGAAATGACAGCTGGAACTGCTCTTCTTAACATGAAGAAATTAATGGATGACAAACAAGATGATGCTAAAGGGATGACAATGGCTAGCTGTGGAACAGACAAGGACACTGAGATACTGAGTTGGCTGTATCGGGTGTCGGTAAAGGTCAAGGCAGACATCAGGGAGTCCCCAACACATGATGTTATTGGAGGAATAGATCAGCATCATGCAGAAAAAACTGTGCCTGACAGTCTGTACATCCTCTTACAGCTCCTTTGCGCTATTAGGTGGCTTTGGATAAAAGCGTCTTCTAAATGCCCTAAATGTAAATGTAGTTCATGGCCTCATCCCAGACCTCAGCCATCAACAGATATCCAGGACCCATCATGCAAACCTTTAGAACAACCAAATTACACAATTTGGAAGAGCTAAAAGTCAATAAAGTTGTCATATTGTGTATTTTTTTGAAAACCCTATTTGACCAATCTTTGGGAATCAAATACAGCGCTGGTGGAAAAAAAAGTTACTCCTCCCATCCTCTAGGTGGCAACAACCAGCATGACCCCGTCCAACACAGGAAGAAAACCAGACACATACCAGCATACATACAAAATGGCTGGTAAGCAGAGATAGCCAACTAGTCCAAGCTACAGCAAACTCCAGCCGCCCGGAGCCCCAGCGGAAGAGGCCTTTGGCGTTGACATGCTGCAGGTGTCCGGTAAGAACACACGTCGTACCCCGCAGCCGGGGATGAGACCTGGGGGTCTCATCCCCGGACCCCGACGCTAGACGAGCCGCAGATGTCAACACTGGTCCCAGCTAGGGACAACACCGCTATGCTCTTTTGACAGTGTCTCTGATCGTGAAGTAAGACGTTTATTAAACTGCCAGCAGCCAAGGTGTGAGTCTAGTGGACTGTGACCCAGAGGACAACGTCCAGACCAGGGAGCGACCGTGTCTTTAGACTGTAACCCAGAGGAGAACGTCCAGACCAGGGAGAGACCTTGTCTTCATAATGATACGTGAGACCAGGGAGCGACCGTGTCTTCGTAATGATACGTGAGACCAGAGAGAGACCGTGTCTTCATAATGATACGTGAGACCAGAGAGAGACCGTGTCTTCGTAATGACACGTCTTTGTGGGAGTCAGCTGAGTTCTGAGAAGACGAGTCAGGACACATAGAGGAAGCTCCTGTGTTGATAACTTAACTTAAAGTTCGCAATGTGTTGAACGTGTCCACTAGGAGGCGTCACTATGTTGTGTCTTTGGTCCATTTAATATCTCAGGTCCATTTAGTTCGATATCAACTTCAAGTTGTCAACATTACTGTGATACTGTTCACATTACTGGTTGAGTGTTGACCTGTTACTGGATTCTTTTCGCATGACATTCAACAAGGTTATAGTTCATTGAGCCCCGATTCCACCACAGAAAGTTTTTAATTATCAATGATCTTGTTTTCGTTCTCCTGTCAGTAGTCATAGCAAAACGAAGGCATGACGACGCCGAGGTTTGAACGCAGTGGCATCCACCTGGACCAATCGGAACTGCTGTGCACCAAAGGATGTGGGTTTTACGGCAACGCAGCCTGGAGAGGTCTGTGTTCAAAATGCTGGAGAGACGAGAACCAGAAGGACAAGCAGACTCAGATCCAGGAAGACTGGGCCCTCGCAGAGAGGTGTGTGTGTGTGTGTGTGTGTATATATATATACATACATAGACATAGACATAGACGTATATATTAGGGGTGTAACAAAAACCGATTTGAATCGGAAAATCGATTTTGATTTAAAAGATGCAAATCTTCTGAATCTAACTGAATCGAATCGTTCCATTTTAAAAATGTATCATTCCTGAATCGTATCGTACCCCATGTATCGAGATACGCATTGAATCATCTTTTATTGGAGAGATGCACACCCCTAGTATGTATGTATGTATGTATATATATATGTGTGTGTATGTATGTATGCGTGTGTGTGTCGTATCTCAGTGTTTATATCCTGACCTGTATGAGATGGTTTGGTATTTGGATGGCGTCTCGTGCCCAGGTTGCAGAAAGAGGAGGAGGTGGCCTACGCAAGCATACACCAGAAGGCCCCGCCGCAGCCTGCTGCCTCGGGCAAGCTTGAGGAAAAGAAACCCAAGGAGAAGGCCAGCAAAGTCAAAACAGTCGCAAAGCTTTTCAGCACCTCCACAAAAACACCACCCAAAAAAGGTGAGTCCTTCTTGTTTTGTCTTGTCTGTCTAAAGCTGAGTCGTTCAATGATTGACGATATGGTTTATTGATTTAACAAGGCCCACTGTGGATTATTTTTTAACTCGCATCAGGAGGGCCGTTTCCTCTTTACTGTGTTTTATTAAACTAAATAAACGTTTGATTTATTTATCGAACAAACGATCTTCGCCTCGCGGTGACCAAAGCATTGTGGCGAAGATTGTCGCAAGAAGTCCGAACAGGCCGAGTGTTCATCGCGCGCTCTGTCTTCAGATCACACCTCGGGGGAGTCGGCGGCGCCCGGCTCCTCAGGGGGCCGCCACGTTCCCCCGGACCCCGACCGAGCCACGCGGGACTTCATCGACTTCCTGAAGCCCCTCAGACCGGGCCGGGAGATCTTCAAGCAGTGCCGAGCGTTCACCGAGAGCATGTTCTATAAGAGGGTGAGGGGCGTTCAACCGAGAGCGTGTTCTATAAGAGGGTGAGGGGCATGGCCAGGGGGCGTGTGCCTGGCCAGGGGGTGTGGCCAGGGGGGGTGCCTGACCAGGGGGGCGTGGCCAGGGGGGGCGTGGGCCTGACTGGGGGGGGGGGGTGTGGCCAGGGGGGTGTGGACATGCAGAGCCTTCTGCTCCATTTCTGTTTACATTGCATTTAGCAAACGCTTTTATCCGAAGCGACTTACATTAAGTACACTTGTCAGAAGAAAGAGAAACAACAATATACCTCTGTTGGTACAGTAAGGATGTTCATAAGTGGCAAGCACTAACAATCACTAGGTTAACCAATTCCCTGTATACAACAGATAGCTAAGATAAGATGCTACACAGCTAAGTACTATAACTAAGGGCGCACTCACACTAGCCTATCTGTACCGTGCCCGAGTACGTTTGCCCCCTAACGTCTAGATCGCTTGGCTAGTGTGAGCACGCCATCCGTACTCAAGTACAGTTAAATTCCGTGGCCTGAGCACACTTCGGAGCCGACACGCGCACACACACAGATACGCAACCTATATGTACAAGAGGCAACCGTACTCAGGCCCAGTTGAGATTGCCCAGTGTGAGCACAGGCCAGCGGCACGGTGCGGGGGTGGGGGGGGGGGCAATCGTACTTCAGTACGGTACAGGGCAACTTTGCCTAGTGTGAGTGCGCCCTTAGTACGCCATACAATAAGTGTGTACATTAAGTGCCAGGACGTACAACATACAATAAGTAGGAGGGAGGGGGAGGCTATGCAGGGTCCAGGTGAACTCTGACCTGGTGTCTTTTGCGGAAGCTGGTGCCCCAGGATCGCCTGCTAGGCTGCAGGTCTTGGGGATGGAGCAGAGCACCTTTTGGGTGGAGACTCTCTTTTTTTTTTTTTTATGCTGGGCAGCAAAATCCGAGAGCGGCTTTCTTGGTGTTGAACATGTGTGAGGTTCTGCGTGTCAATGGGTGCCTGCAAATATCATCGTTTCATTATTGATGTCGTGCATTGTGAGGGAATTCACGATTCCTTTTTAATCGTTTTTTCAAGGAACTGGGTGTTGAAGAACTCTCTGAATGCGTCCAGGATTTCTACCAGAAACTCTCTGAGTACCTGCACACTCAGTTCAAAGGTACACACACACACACACACACACACACACACACACACACACACACACACACGTGTATGTCTGTTGATACTTGTGCGCAAGTGTGTTAACTTGTTGGTTTGTTTGTGTGTGCACGTGTTGTGTGGGGTTACTTGAGTGTGTCCAAATGTGTGTGTTAAATTGTTTTTGTGTGTGTGTGTGTGTGTGTGTGTGTGTGTGTGTGTGTGTGTGTGTGTGTGTGTGTGTGTGTGTGTGTGTGTGTGTGTGTGACCTCTAGGTTCGTCGGAGCATGTGGAGAGTGTGATGGACGAGGTGGAGCGGTACATGATGAGCCGTCTCTACGAGGGGGTCTTCTGCCCCGAGTCCACCGACGACGAGGTCAAAGACCTGGCCATTCAGAAGAGGATCAGGTAGGAGGCAACGGGAACGCTCCTCCTCTTCCTCTTCCTCCTCCTCCTCCTCCTCCTCCGCTGACCTTTCAACCCCCATTTTGCCATGGCTTGAGTTTCGCGGTCGAGTCAGTGGTTGGGTTTGTTGGGAACTCGGAATACGGAAGTGGAACCAAACTTAAGCGGGGGATTCTTCTGGCGCTGTGCCATCGCACCAGTTGACATGTAGCAGACTGTCTTCTGTCTGTCTGGTGAGCAACAATACAAACAATGAGCGAGAGACGACCATCACACCTCGCTAGCAGCGGCTGAATGCCTGGCATTTGTAAAAAATAATGTTTGGATCCAAATTAAAACTTATACCATGAGCTGATCAACTCCCTCCTGTGGTCAACTCGCTCTTGTGTTCAACTCCCTCTTGTGTTCAACTCCCTCCTGTGTTCAACTCCCTCCTGTGTTCAACTCCCTCCTGTGTTCAACTCCCTCCTGTGTTCAACTCCCTCCTGTGATCAACTCCCTCCTGTGATCAACTCCCTCCTGTGGTCAACTCCCTCCTGTGGTCAACTCCCTCCTGTGCTACGTTTATAAAACAGAGGAAGTTGAACCAGTCTTCATACTGGGCTCCATCTGAACGGTCCAAACCGGTCCCACGGGCCGGCTCCTCATGGGCACCAGATAACTAGTTACTGACCAGATAACTAGTTACTGACCAGATAACTAGTTACCTCACCAGATAACTAGTTACCTCACCGGATAACTAGTTACCGCACCAGATAACTAGTAACCTCACCGGATAACTAGTAACAGCACCAGATAACTAGTGACAGACCAGATAACTAGTTAACTCACCAGATAACTAGTTACCTCACCAGATAACTAGTTACCTCACCAGATAACTAGTTACCTCACCAGATAACTAGTTACTGACCAGATAACTAGTGACTGACCAGATTACTAGTTACCTCACCAGATAACTAGTTACCTCACCAGATAACTAGTTACCTCACCAGATAACTAGTTACCGCACCAGATAACTAGTAACCTCACCGGATAACTAGTAACAGCACCAGATAACTAGTGACAGACCAGATAACTAGTTAACTCACCAGATAACTAGTTACCTCACCAGATAACTAGTTACTGACCAGATAACTAGTTACTGACCAGATTACTAGTAACCTCACCAGATAACTAGTTACCTCACCAGATAACCAGTTACCTCACCAGATAACTAGTTACCTCACCAGATAACTAGTAACCTCACCAGATAACTAGTTACCTCACCAGATAACCAGTTACCTCACCAGATAACTAGTTACACGGAGGCGGCCCCTAGGTCCCTTCGGGGCCTCCGTACCCTTCAAGGGGAGTGGTCTATAGCTTTATAAGGTGTTTGATTGGTTGGAAAACAAACATGGCGCCCCCCCCCCGAGCCGGAGTGTCTTGTGACCCCCGCCTGTGACCCCTCCCCCCCAGGGCCTTGCACTGGGTCACCATGGAGATGCTGTGCGTTCCCGTGGACGAGGAGATTCCCGAGGTGTCCGACAGCGTGGTCAAAGCCATCACAGGTAGGGTCCGCCGTGGGCGTGTCCCCGTTGAACCGCCCCTCCCCTCCCTCCCTCCCTCCCTCCCTCCCTCCTTCCCGCCCGCTCGCCCGCAGCCGCCGGCAGGCCCCGCGCCCCCCCTCTCACTCACGCGCCCGCTGCCGTTTGCAGACGTGATCGAGATGGACTCGCAGCGCGTCCCGCAGCAGAAGCTGGCCTGCATCACGCGCTGCAGCAAGCACATCTTCAGCGCCATCAGGGCCACCAAGGGGGAGCCGGCGTCGGCCGACGACTTCCTGCCGGCGCTCATCTACATGGTGCTGAAGGCCAACCCGCCGCGGCTGCAGTCCAACATCCAGTACGTCACGCGCTTCTGCAGCCCCAGCCGCATCATGAGCGGAGAGGACGGATACTACTTCACCAACCTGGTGAGGGGGGGAGGGAGAGAGGGGGAGGGGGGGGGGGAGGGGGAGGACGGATACTACTTCACCAACCTGGTGAGGGGGGGAGGGAGAGAGGGGGAGGGGGGGGGGGGGGGGAGGGGGAGGACGGATACTACTTCACCAACCTGGTGAGGGGGGGAGGGAGAGAGGGGGAGGGGGGGGGGGGGGGGAGGACGGATACTACTTCACCAACCTGGTGAGGGGGGGAGGGAGAGAGGGGGAGAGGGGGGGGGGGGGGGGGGAGGACGGATACTACTTCACCAACCTGGTCAGGGGGAGGGAGAGAGGGAGAGGGGGGGGAGGGAGGGAGGGGGAGGACTGATACTACTTCACCAACCTGGTGAGGGGGGGGGAGGGAGAGAGGGGGGGGGGGGGGAGGGAGAGGGGGGGGAGGGAGGGGGAGGACGGATATTACTTCACCAACCTGGTGAGAGAGAGGGAGAGGGGGGAGGGAGAGGACGGATACTACTTCACCAACCTGGGGAGGGGGGGAGGGAGAGAGGGAGAGGGAGGGGGAGGACGGATACTACTTCACCAACCTGGTGAGGGGGGGGGGGGACGGATACTACTTCACCAACCTGGTGAGGGGGGGGGGGGGGGGGGGAGGGAGGAAGGGATGTGGGGAGTGAGTGGGAGCAGCTCTGTGCGCTGGGAGAGGTCCGTGGTATGGCGGTGCTGAGGGGGAGAGGTGTGAACTCACTCACTCACTCCACTCACTCACTCTGACCCTCCCTCTCCTCTCCAGTGTTGCGCCGTGGCCTTCATCGAGAAGCTGGACGGCCGCTCCCTCAACATGAGCTCCGAGGACTTTGAGCTCCACATGTCGGGCCAGGCCCCTGGCCCCCCCCCGCGGCCCCAGGCCTCCGGGGGCCCCCCCTCGCGGCCCCAGGCCTCCGCGGGCCCCTCGGCCTCGGCCTCACTGCAGCAGGTCCAGAGCGGCCTGGACCTGCTGACGGGGCTGGGCGTCCGGCAGGAGCGCGTCATGGAGGGGGCCCGCCGGCTGGAGAACGACCTCATCGACTGGAGCGAGGGCGTGGGGCACGAGGTGCACGGCGCCCTGGAGGGGTTCCCCCCGGACGCCCCGGCCGCCGCCGCCGCCGCCGCCGTCCCCGCCCCCGCCCCCGCCGCCGCGCCGTCGGCCATCGACGCCGACAACGTGGAGAACGACCTCCTGCCGCCGCCGCTGCTGCCCCAGCTGTTCGCCGGGTGATCGGGGCCCCGCCCCATCCTGCCCGCCCGCCCCCTTCACTCCCCCCCCCCCCCCCCCCCCCCCCACCGGTGTGTCCTAGTGTCCTCCAGGGGCACCGGTTCCCTTCATCACACTCCAGAGCGGGCTCCACTGCGGAGGACTTCAGAGCCGGGGGTCCTGATACGTTTCCTCCCCCCCCCCCCCCCCCCCCCCAGGGGGGAGGGGGACACTCCAGACGGAGCACCACTCCAGACGGACGCTGGGGGGCCCTCTGTGGGGTTCTGTAGGGGCCCTCTGAAGGGTTCTCTGCGGGCCCTCTGTAGAGGTCTCTCTGAGGGGCCCTCTGTAGGGTTCTCTGGGGGCCCTCTGTAGGGTTCTCTGGGGGCCCCTCTGTAGGGTTCTCTGGGGGCCCCTCTGTAGGGTTCTCTGGGGCCCCTCTGTAGGGTTCTCTGGGGGCCCTCTGTAGGGTTCTGTAGGGGCCCTCTGAAGGGTTCTCTGCGGGCCCTCTGTAGAGGTCTCTCTGGGGGCCCCTCTGTAGGGTTCTCTGGGGGCCCTCTGTAGGGTTCTCTGGGGGCCCTCTGTAGGGTTCTCTGGGGGCCTCTCTGTAGGGCTCTCCAGGGCCCTCTGTAGAGGTCTCTCTGAGGGACCCTCTGTAGGGTTCTCTGAGGGCCCCTCTGAAGGGCTCTCCAGGGCCCTCTGTAGAGGTCTCTCTGAGGGACCCTCTCCAGGGCCCTCTGTAGAGGTCTCTCTGAGGGGCCCTCTCCAGGGCCCTATACGGGGGCCCTTCCGTCCCCTTGCACGTTTAGTTTCCCTTTTGAGATGACGCTGATATTAGGCCACTTTAGAATCATAACAGCAAAAACAAACGAAAATGAACGACAAAGTATAATGCTGATGTGGTGTCATACTAGTTTCTATGAAATGATGTGTGATGTGCATCATTACACCTAATACTCCCCAAATCTGTGCTTCTTCCCACTCAGACTCCACGTGTGTGTGTGTGTGTGTGTGTGTGTGTGTGTGTGTGTGTGTGTGTGTGTGTGTGTGTGTGTGTGTGTGTGTGTGTGTGTGTGTGTGTGTGTGTGTGTGTGGAGAGGCTAGTTGCATGGACATGTTGCATTGGTAATCTATCTGCAGAAGATGTTCCGGTGGTGTGTAGATAGACGTGTGTGTCTTGTTGTTCTGCGACACTACTGCTTTCTGAAGCGGCGTTTAGGGAAGCAATCTTTTTCTAAGGATTGGCGCTTACGAAAGGTTCTGGGTGCAATAAGATCCATTCTTCTGTGCATGTCCTCTTTAAGACGTGCCACATTAATGCTTTTAATGAACTAGGATTGATTTGGGTGTCCCTTGCCCTTCCCTTAATTTATTGGTCATAGCAGGGAGATATATTTTTTTTTCTTTGACCTCCCTGTCAGAGCTTTTAAATGATTGGCTGAGGAGTCAGAAACATGGCTTCATGGTCTTCCTGTCCTTTGATTCGGTTGATTCCTTGGTTGTCTTATTTTTAACCGTGTGTGTGGAGATATATATATATATATATAATCTCAACAACAATAACCACCAATGCATTTTCAAGCTTTGTTCACAACAGCACTTTCATGAAGGCCATCTGAGTCAGAGTGTTTGGTGAAAGGCCTTCAGCTCTGTCCCCTCTCGGCTCCTGTTGGGAGGATGGCACGGGGATTTGATCATTTGTTTTACGATTTTTATTTTAATTATCCATTAGTCAAAGACCTCAAACCGTTTGGTTCATTTGGAAACGGGGCGGGGTCGCCCTGGAGGATGAGTGCCGTCAGTGCGCCTATATTGATCGATCGAGTCATTTCATTGTATGCACTAACATTGATCAGGTATTGGGAAGTAAAAAAAAAATGAACCGTGTAGGTTTGGTGTTGTTTAACAAGGAGCTATGTAATACAAACTATTTTATTTAAATATAAGTTATTGAAGAAACAGTGTTTTATTACCATTCATAAGCTTGTTTCAATTAGATAGAATAATAATAAAAAAGTCAAAATGTTCTGTCGGTTTGATCCCTGCTTATATTCCTTATAAATCAGCTTAATGTTGCTATTGTCGACCATAATGTATGATGTGAGTATCATGCATTAAAAAATATATATAATATAAAAAAGGGTATGCCTGCTTGCTATGGTGACTGTTTGTAGGTTATTCTAAACGGTGGATAGTAATGAATAAATAGAAAAGTTACAATATGGAGCTAATTGACTGGATTCGCAGAGAAATGTGGATTTCTGAAAGCGAAGTGAATCCTCACACATAACTCCGGCTTCTCATTACTGCGTTCCTAAAGTGGACGTTAGCAATGGCTTCATTTCAGTGCTCACCAATTTTGAAAGAGGACATCCTGGGGGAATTGTGGAGAAAAACCACAAACTTTCAGTTCCTGTTTGCCTTATAAAAGGGCAGAGAAGGGAGAAGTTTGAAACAAGGTCTTCTGGACGAGCGGACGAGATGGCTGGATCCCTGTGTCTCCTTGGTGAGTCCCTCTCGTCTTTGTGTCTTTAAACTGCAGACAATGTGTAAGCTGTGTTTCATATATTTGATGGCTCTGTTTCAGTTCTTTCAACGCTACTGACCTTGGTTCATTCAGAAGAAGTGGGTGGTATGTATTAAATACTTTTCTAAAATTCAAACTCAGTTTGACACGTTCATGACGGATTCATCTTCCAGTGGGTGAATCAGTGGCATCATGACAGATGATCAACTGACTGATTAAAACGCCCCACTTATTGAGGTGCGTTCTCTGGTTGGCGCGAATTCTCCCCCTGGCTCAGACTTTAGATTGTTCTAGCTTAGCAGATGTAAAACATGTATACATACGTCATATAACAGTCTTTAAGGGCTGATTATGGTCCCACGTTCACGCAACGCAATGACCATGCAGACTAGTGATGGCTTGTTCGCGAACGAATCAGTTTGAACGAACGACTCTTTAACATGAACGAACCAACCTGATTCACCGTTTCAGTTCGTCTCGTTCGTATCGTTCGTTCTCCGAGACTCGACTCCCAGCTCCACCCACTAGTCGCTAAGTCGCTGTTCGTTCACTGACTGTGTTTAGCGGTGAAGACTCAAGGACTGAGAAGTCACGAGAGCCAGCCGGCAACAACATCCCGATTTCGACCATGAAGCGCTCCTCAGCTAAAAGGAACTTAGTTAATGTTGTGTTGATTGATGACAGTTTGCACCATTGCACGTTCGTGATTCGTTTGAGAGTGAGAACGAGGGAGGAGCTGAGTCTGACCGACTCGTTCTCATTCAAATGAAGTCTGACCGACTCAGTCTGACCGAGTCTGACCGACTCAGCTGAGAACTGTGCATTCGTGATTCATTTGAATGAGAACGAGGGAGGAGCTGAGTCTGACCGACTCAGTGACTGAGAACCATGATTCACCGCTACCGGAAACGCGACTGAACGAATGAACGATTCGAACGACTCTTCTTGGCGAACTGACCGACGCAAACTGATTCATTCAAACGAATCATGAAATCCACCACTAACGCAGACGCTTCGACGCAGTCGTGAACCTGTTTTGGTTCTGCGTCGGGTTTTAGTGTGCGGACCAATCACAGCTCTTTCTGCTGCGTCGCTTCGACGGAAGGTTACAATTTTTGGGAGGCGCACGTCATGCCCTTTGCGGTGGACACAAGGAGCGTCTGCAAGGACGTAAGGGGTCCGTAACCCCCTTGCGTTGCGTGAACGTGGGACCATAATCAGCCCTTCAGGCAAAGGGAAAAGGCATGATATCACCCCTTTAACATTTCTCACTGTAGACGAATTCAAAGCCATCCTGACCAACACGGGCCCTTCCGCCCTATTCCTCGGGGAGTCCATCCACCTGAGATGCAGCGTCCCTGACCCCCGGACCACGTGGACACCCGAGTGGTACCGGGACAGCCAGCGGCTGGAGCAGCGCGGGGAGCTGAACATCCTCTCCGCGGCCATGGGGGACGCTGGCACTTACATCTGCAGGGGGGAGAGGAGGGGGGCCAGGGGATCCATCTACACGCCCAAGAGCCTGCCCCACAAGATCACGATGAACGGTGAGTGGGGCGTTCGTCTTTCCCATAGACCTCTGAAGAATATGTCCCGCCTCCGAGGCTCCCGGTTCGGAGCCTAGCAGGCGGGACTTATTCTTCAGAGGTCTGTTCTTTCACAACACTTGGTAGGCCAATAGAAGCAATGAGCTTGTCTCTTGAGTGAGTTTGACCTTTGACTTGTAAAAAGGGAACAATGCAGACAAGAGGCATGAAATCCAAATAAGGATCAAAGCACTGCTTCGTAGGCTTCTAGCTCTGTTTCCCACGCGTGATGTCCCTACATTTGACGTCATGACTCTACGGAAGCCTTATGGGCCCATGCTATTATGCAATCTTAATAATAATCACATGGAATACAAAACAATAACTCAAAATATGCAAATTAGACATTTACTAAATATGGCTTTCATTTCCAGCCCCTAATAGGCTTAATTACAAACGTAAATATTTAAATAAAGCCATATACATTTCAACAAGTTAAACTAATCAACTTTAATGTTTTCAAAGAAACCCTTTACACATCACACCAATGTCACACCAGCGTCAATGTCCCCTCCTGTCCTCTAGTGGGAGATGTCATGCTGACGGTGAGCCAGCCCGTCCTGGTGGGGCAGACCCTGGACATCCAGTGTCGGGTGCGGGGAAAGCCCAGGGTGACCGAGATGTATTTGTACAAAGACGATGTCTTGGTGTCGAGTCGAAGTGACGGGATGGGAGATTTCTCCATTCCTAACGTCAACCTCACGTACCAGGGCAAATACCAGTGTATGGCCAGTTGGTTTGATGGACAGCAGAACTATGCCAGGTCTCTGGGCAATCTGGTGACTGTCCAAGGTGAGCTGGTCTATACTTTCCAATTAAGAAGTTCATTGGTAAACTAATCTAAATATGCTGACTTGTTGGTGTACTGTTGCACTGTTGATGATACTTATTTTATGAATTTGGAATTATTAACATTTCCTCCACCTTTTCTCACCGTTTCTTAGAGGTTGTGACTAAGCCCATATTGTCGTTGGACACCAGTGCTGCCAAAGAAATGACGCTCCGCTGCACGTTCACCTTCATCAAACCGGATCCGGCCGCTGAAGTTCACATCTACTTCTACAGAGACGAGCAGAAACTGGAAGGAACCGCCCGGTCTGAGAAGAAAGCGTATCAGGTGGTGCTGAAGAAGGCGGGGGCGTACCGCTGCAGGGCCCGCGTGCCCTCACTGAACCTCAACAAGTGGAGCGAGCCGGAGCACTACAGGTGATCATCATCGTCATCATCATCATCATCTTCTTCATCATCCGTTATAATTACTATAACGTGAAAAGTGACCTCATGGTTACCTGGGATCTGGGGTGGCATGTGGCTCAGGAGGTAGAGTGGGTTGGCTGGTAACCGGAAGGTTGCTAGTTCGATCCCCGGCTCCTCCTAGCTGAGTTTCAAGGTGTCCCTGAGCAAGACGCCTCACACTCACTGCTCCCTACGAGCTGGCTGTCGCCCTGCGTGGTTGATTCTGCCGTCGGTGTGCGAATGTGTGCATGAATGGGTGAATGTGAGGCAATATTGTACAGCGCTTCGAGTGGCCACTGGTTAGAGAAGAGCTGTATAAATGCAGTCCTTTTACCATCTGTTAGGAGATATCTTTAGTAAGCGGTAAGCGGTACACGCTTTCACCAGTGGTCAAGGATTGGTCCTCTGTGTCTTTAACCTGAGTTTACGTTCAGCGATTTGCTCATCCTCTCTGTCTCCTGTCTCCGGTGCAGCACCTGATCCGCTCACCCACCTCTGCTGGAGCCCTCTCCTCACGAGGGGAACCTCTTCTGAGGAGAACCTCTCCTGAGTGGAACCTCTGGCTGTCCGATACGGTTCCTCTGCAATAATCATGTGCAATAATCACCAATATGAATTTAAGTACAATAACGACTGAATGAACTCTGAATCTTTTTTTTAAATCTTTAATTATTTTTTCAAGTTGTTGTCCACCATATTCATCGCAAATCTATATGTGATTCTAAATGAAATTATATAACATTTTAAATGAGATGTGCTTTCTAAATCAATTAAACAAATACCCTTTTTGGCAAAACAAACTATGGCTAAAACAATTTTACTATTATGAATATATGAAACATATAAAGATTCATAATGATCAGGTACTATGATTTTTATATAAACTATACAACACCTGTTTTACAACCCTTTAATATTTAAAAGTAATAACATATTGTAATGTAGTCTGAGTTACAGAGGGGGACAAACTTTGTTTGGAAGAGTTTTAGAAAAAAATGAGTCATCATATTCTCTTACCGTTTACACGTTGTACATCCTAGCTATACTTGCTAGTTCTTAATTGTGTAACATTACCATGAAATATGAATATATATCAATAAATATATATATATATATATATAGTAGCCGTTTGGTTGCAATAAAGGAATAGAACAGTTAGATGGAGAGATTAGAGGCAGATGTGCTAATGCCGAGAAAGTTATGGAAACGCCCTGATTCCAAAAAGTGAAGTGAAACTTCAGAGTTACACTGTGTCCTGGTGTTGAAATAGAAAATGTAAGACTCAATATGTCCGGTTCAGAAGTGTTGCAAATAGTATTGGTTAAATTCAGCCATAAGATTGAGTAAGATCGAAACCCCACATTGGCTGGCTTCAAACGCTGAGATGTCCCATGACAGTGGATGGAACTGTACACATAGGGTCCGGTAGTTCAACAAACAAATGTAGGCCTTATCAGCAGATATAAGGCAGCACTAGCTCAGGAGGTGTACGTCGTCTGATTCCTGGTTTGATTCCTCGGCTCCTTCAGGCAAAAGGTGTTCAGGTGTCCCTGAGCAAGGCACCTTAAAACCAGCTCTACTCAAGCAGCGCTCACGCAAGCTGTCGTCGCCCTGATTGACTCCACCCTCTGTGTGAACGAGAGGCTTCAATTGTGGTCGCTTTTAAACACAGTCCGTTTATGAAGTCAGGCCAGGGCTGATCGTCGAGTATCACGCTTCATCCGAGTACAACAGGAACCCAGAGAATACGCTGTCGTCTTCACTGCTGGCGTAAGCTCCGTTCCAGTCCCTCAGGGTCTCCAGCCACACCTGGTCTCCGGCCGCCAGCCGCAGCAGCAGCAGAGTGGACGCCTGGTCGATGTCCTGACCGTGGACGGAGTCCCGTGTCCGGACACGCCGCGAGCCGTTCACCACCAGGGCCGCACGCAGTGGCTTGTTCCTCACGGTGATGTGGTAGGAGAAGACGTAGACTCCGGCGTGGACACAGGTGAAGCTGTGCGAGGAGGCGTTGTACTGGCCTTCCTCGTTGTAGAAGACCTTGTCAAAGCGGATCGGGAAACCGGACGGCGGGAAGGATTTGCTCGGCGTGATGCCGACGCTGAAGGCCGAGCGCTTTTGGGGAACCCCAGCCCCCTTGGCGCCTTTCAGCCCGCGATGGCCCCGTTCGCCTCGCATGCCATGGTAACCGCGGTCCCCCTTCGGACCATAAAGGCCTCTTAGTCCTGGGGTTCCCTGGGGGCCTTTCACCCCAGGTTCCCCGTGAGGTCCAGGGGGCCCTGGGTCTCCTCTGACCCCTGGCTGACCGGGGGGGCCATACTTGCCGTTCAATCCAGGATGACCCATTCCGCCCGGAATACCAGGATGTCCCGGCTCCCCGCGGGCCCCTGCGTTACCTCTCTCCCCAAAGGTGCCACACTCCCCCCTGTCGCCTTTGTCTCCCTTGGGGCCCATCTCGCCAGCCAGTCCCGGAGGTCCGGTGGGACCCTCGGCCCCTGGTTCTCCCTTATCAGCCGTCCCATTGAGGCCGTGCTCCCCTTTGTCTCCGGGTTTACCCTCAAACCCAACTTCTCCTTTCCGGCCGTCGGAGCCACCTTCACCTGTGGAGACAGGGACTCTGGCTCAGGTTACCACACATCTTGCAAAGGAAGCATTTACTATCAGCCATCAAAATGAATACCTTTCTCTCCAGGTTTTCCAGGAATTCCTTGTGCTCCTGCCAATCCAAGATTTCCTTGATCACCTTTATCGCATTACAAACGAAAAAATTAAGCATTGGTTCCACTCAGAGGTATTAATGTATCAGTATAATACCGTCACTACTACTACTATTACTTTTCGTACTACTACTACTCCTCCTAGTACTACTCCTACTCCTACTATATCATATTTACCCTTGTCCCCTTTGAATCCCACAGTGCCTTTGAGACCCTGCGGTCCGGGTAAACCAGTGGGCCCTGGCTCTCCTTTGTCCGGCCCTGCTAATAGAATAGGTCATGGATTATTTGCATCGTATTATGTATTTGTGTAAACCGGGCTCCATCCAGTCCGATTACGACCGTACCTGCCAGACCCCTGTCTCCCTTCGGGCCCCTGGGCCCTCTCTCAGGTGGGCAGCACTCGCAGAAGTTGAAGTAACACTCGTTGTAATCGAGTGTGTAATTCTCATTCCCAGCACTGGGGGGGCGAGTGCTTTCCATGTGGTAGTCGGGGATCACGTCTCTGGGATAGGGGGTCCGTTCCGCGGTGGCCGGCGGTTGGGGCTCCGCTGCATGGGTGGGCTTACTCTCCAGGCCCTTCAGCGGGGTCTTTGGGGGGCCGGGGGTCAGAGGGTTGCGTGCGGTGGCCGGGGGGGCGGGCTTCTTGGTGTAGTGGTGCTTGGGCTTCGCTGTGGTCTTGGCCTGGAAGCAAGGAGCCATGACGAAGGCCACCGCAACCACAGCGAAAAGCACGGAGTGACAGCTGATGATCCTCATGGTTACCTGGGATCTGTCGGAGGTATGTTTAGTAAGCGGCAGTTTCACAGTTCAGTTTGCCCTCTGTGTCTTTAACCTGAAATAACATTATGCGATTTGCTTTTTGTCCAGTACGGGTTTTTTTACTGAGCACTTTACAAACGCTTGACTCCTGAAAAAGGCCAGCAAAACACCAAAAGGTACGAACAACTCCAAACACCATCATTGGTGCGTACAAAACCCTCTTCAATCATCTACGACACACTTGAACACCGATCTGAATGTTATTTGATAACCAGGAACCCTTACCCTGTTTTGCGTGAGTGGTCCTCTCATTTATCCTGCTCTGTAGCAGTGGCTGGAGACACGAGCAAGTGCCCCGTCCCTCGCTGATGTCCCCGCCAGCCTCCGAGGGAGAAACGCCACCCCCACCAATCAGGGTGTCTGTCAGGGCATGGGGGAGGTCTGAAACCCAACTACATGGTAATCTACGGCACACTGGAGCCAACCCAAGCAGAACCACTGTTCTGTGCCCTGTTCTCTGTAACCCTCTTGTGTAGAAAGGTGCTTTTGTGACAGGGGATACAGCGCCGCCCAGAAGCGGTCCCCCACCCCCGATGTGGGCCGGACCAGGACCAAAGGACGCGGGGCGGCGGGTCACATGATACGGGAGCTACTCCTCTGACATCCCCCCCCCCCTCCCAGCTGGCTCTTTGAGCTGGACCGGAGCCGAGCGGGACACCTTAACAGCCCTTCTTTGCTGGGATAGTGAACCCTGTCGTTCACTACTCACCCTGTTATTAATGTTAAAGTACGACATCCCAGCTGGCGCCCGGAGACGACACAGGGCGCCGCTCGTGATGTTGGACCACAGCTTCCATCCACCACTTGAAACCACTTCATTAAAAAGTCGACCTGTAAATGAGACGACTGCACAGGGAAACTCTATCATCGCCATCTTCTTGGTGGACTTCCAAGAGAGAGCCTGATAATCTCCTCACTCAACAGTTGGTAAACCTGAGCTTTCGTGAAAAAGGAAACAGCTTATCTCTGGTGCAGTGGAAGTGCCCGCCTGACCACTGGGGTTCACTGACTCCCCCGACGCCCTCACAAACAGCGGCTAAAGTTGCCGTCGCAAACTACAAATGACACCGCGCTGAGGGAACGGAGGGATTCCGGCGTGTGGACATGCGGGCTGCAGTGTCGGAGCAGGAAGTGGTTGATAAGCATGTCTAAGCAGTGCCACACTGGAGGGAATGCCCGGGCTATCAAAGACCTCCAGCCCTCTGAAGGGGTCCTCGGCTGGCTTGGAACCAGCCAGGAGCAGCAAAGTAATGAAAAAGAGACGGGGGGGGGGGGGGGGGGGGGGAGAGCTTGTTTTATACCTTTCTGTATCCAAGGGCTATATATCCTACTGCTGCATTTAGTCTTACTTTTATACGACACTCTGGATGGAGTCCCTATTTCAGCCACCTCTCTTTCGGAGTGAATCATTGGTGTCAATCATCACAGGTGTCAGGAGTAAGGGGAGTATAACTTAAATGATAACAACAAAAGCAAGGTGATAATGATTAATCTAGGTTCAGGCACTTCAGTGGATTTGCCATTCAAAAGCCTTTAGTGGATTGTTACAGTAATGAGTCAGTACACCAACACGTATCCGCGATCTGCCTTCTTCAGGGTGTCGACTATGGCACACAACACACACATCAGCAGTCAGTGCACCTGTGTCCAGGTGAACACAGGTCGTTACAGTGCTCTGCCACTAGGGGCATATCAAGTTTCTAGAAACATAACTGAACCTTGAGTGACAAGCGATGCACGGTGAAACGTTCCCTCGGAGTACACAGAGCATAATTCACAATTCAACATCATTCTATGTTTTTATATGTGTTGTATTTATTTGTACCTAGGGACTGTAGATGTAAATTAGCCTAAGCCTAACTCGGGTGCGATGCATCAAATGGTTACATTTATGTTTTAATTGCTCATGGTCCCTTTTAAATAAAATTGAAATTGAATTGAATTGAATTTCCCTCCTACTGGGATCTGTAGTGTTTAAAAATCCATGGCCGAACCAGGAATTCTCTTTTCCAAGCTCACCTGGGATTCCATGTCCTTCCCATGCCCTGCCCCCTTCTTCCCAGCGGCTGAACTAAGATGGCCCCGACCCGGCCCCTCCCACGCCTCACCAAGGAGGGGTAACTGAGACGGGGAGTGTGATCTGTGACGGGGTCCTGAGAGAGAGAGACAGGACAGGGGCCCCCCCTGGGGCTCCGTGACCCCTGAACCCAGGCCCCACCGCCCCATTCAGACCACACACAACAGCCGTGGTCGTCTTACACTCCGGCCCGCGCACAGAGCCCCCCTGTGCTGCTGGCTGTCCACTGAGTTAACACCCGACCCTCACGCACGCACACGCACGCACACACAGACAAACTCATAAACAAACACATGCGCAGACGCACGCACACGCACGCACACACAGACAAACTCATAAACAAACACGCACACAGACGCGCACACACGCACGCACACGCGTAGACATACGCATGACCGTACGCATGACCGTGAACACACACAGACGCATGCACACATCGAGACGCACGCACGCACACACACGCATACACACACACACATACGTATGCACACACACACATGCACGAACACAGACAGATAAACACACACACACACACACACACACACACATCTAAGGGATAAGGCGTACCTTAGGCCCCCTGAACAGTTCACTCACTCAGCAGGTGCAGCCGAGCAGACAGGAGCGGAGATGCCTTCCATGTAGGAGGTGTATTTCCTTCCTTTGGACTTCCTTAAAGAAGATCTGAGATAGCAGTCAGACCGATGAGTATAGAATGGACAACTAGACACATAGGATCTCAGGGCGATAACAAAGAACAAGATACTCCCGCCTTGCTTGGGAAGCTGGGCTGAAATCAGTTCATTCTGTCTGAACCACGGTTCCACTTTCTCCACGGTCGAGCCAATCCACGGGACGCTCCCTCATCAAAGGAGAGCCAGGAGCCCTCAAATTAGCAGCTAATGACGTTGGCGATCAGCGAGACGTGACCCCCCCCCCCCCCCCCCCCCCGGCCACGCCCTGCCACACGGGACTAAAGGGCTTCCTCTCCGTTCAGCTGAACATCTCCATGAACAGAAGCTCAACCCTTTGTGTTTGGTCTTCCAGGGGAACACGGACCACAGATCCAAGTCTTCAAGGGAAACACCAGCTTCCGCAAAAGACTGAAGACACTTGTTCAGAGTTCACCTGGACTCTGCATAGCCTCCCCCCTTACCCCCCCCCCCCCCCCCCCCCCCCCCCCACACACCCCTCTTACACACTTATTGTATGTTGTACGTCCTGGCACTTAAAAATAGTACTTGGCATCGTGTAGCATCATATCCTAGCTACAGTAGCTTTGTTGTTCACGGGGAATAGGTTAACCTGGTGATTGTTAGTGCTTGGCACTTGGTTGTATGAACATCCTTACTGTAACAACAGCGATATATTGTTCCACTTCTTCATGACAAATGTGGTTACTGTGAGTCACTTTGGATAAAGCGTATGCTAAAGGCCCTGAATGTAAATGTGAATGAATCAGTTTTGGGTGCAGCAGTGCAAGATGGCCGTCTGCGAAAGACAAACACACAGAACACATGGAAGGGACGGGATACACACCCTGGAGCTGTGGTTGGTCTTTGACCCTCTGATAGGAGACACATCTTTAGGAGCAGAACTCAGTTCAATAAGGTGGATGGTAGGGGGCGCTGTTGGACTTTGATGGTAGGAGACTTGACCCAAAGTAAACAAACACATTGTGAGCTATCTGCCTTGGCGAGACAGGGGTGGGGCACAGAGGACTGAAGCATAAGGATTTGTTTGATTCCAGCACCTGTACAGACGGCATCTCTCGTATGTAGTCATGAAATGTAGACAAACAAAGTTCACGGACCAAACTGCACCCAACTGAATAGCCTAATCCATCACTTCCTTTTCGTTACTTTCTACTTTAGCAGCGCGATTCCTTCCAGAACCCAGCAAAGTGAGGCCCTTTCATGGCAGCTCCTGGGGTATGGCGCAGGCTAAAGTTTCCAGACATCTTGGCACACCGCACAAGGGTGCCTAGTGAACGCCGGTTCCCAAAGTCCGCGGTTTCCTCCAGTATTTGTAAGGTGATCCTAAGGTGAACTGCTGACCTGACACCTGTTAGGAGTTGTGTTCACACTGAGTTGATCATAGTTAATATGGAAGGTGTGTCGATGAAGCGCTAACTGAATTCCAATGTGTTGCATTGTTATCAAAGTTGACGCGACGCATTACAGTTTGAATCCCGTGGGCCTTGTCCTCTAACCTCCAACCTGGAGCCACTGAACCTCTCTCCCTGCTCAGTGTGCTCTCTCTCCCTCTGTCTCTCTCTCTGTCTCGATCCCTCTCTTTCTCTTAGTGGCTCTATCTCTCTTTCTCTCCCTAACCCCCTCTCTCTCTCTTTCTCTCTCTATCACCCTCTCTCTCTCTCTAGGTCTCTCTTCCTGTCTCTTTCTTAATGTCTCTCTCTCCCTGTCTCTCTCTCTCCCTGTCTCTTTCTCTCTCTCCCTGTCTCTCTTTCTCAATGTCTCTCTCTCCCTGTCTCTTTCTCAATGTCTCTCTCTCCCTGTCTCTCTTCCTCAATGTCTCTCTCTGTATGTTTGTTCAAGGTGGAAATGAGTTTTCAAACCTTCTGTTCTCATTGACTCCTTTCATTACGAGGGCAAAGGGAAGCGTGTGTGTGTGTGTGTGTGTGTGTGTGTGTGTGTGTGTGTGTGTGTGTGTGTGTGTGTGTGTGTGTGTGTGTGTGTGTGTGTGTGTGTGTGTGTGTGTGTGTGCGTGCATGCGTGAGTCTGTGTGTGTTTCTTTGTGTGGGTGCCGGCATGTGTGTATGTGAGACTATAATGTGTGATGGTGTACTTTAGACGATTTGTGTGTAAGTTTGTATGTGTGTGCGTTTCACAACCAATGCTATTATCAGAAACACACTTTTTACAAACTTAATACAAGACAAACATTAATACAGTGAAGACATGAGCATGACCTCCAGGACGATAAAGGCCAGCCCCATCAGGGGTTTGTAAGGGCATACTGGTTTGTAAAGGCATACTGGTTTGTTAGGGCATACTGGTTTGTAAGAGCATACTGGTTTGTAAGAGCATACTGGTTTGTAAGGGCATATTGGTTTGTTAGGGCATACTGGTTTGTAAGAGCATACTGGTTTGTAAGGGCATATTGGTTAGTAAGGGGTATACTGGTTTGTAAGGGCATACTGGTTTGTTAGGGCATACTGGTTTGTAAGAGCATACTGGTTTGTAAGAGCATACTGGTTTGTAAGGGCATATTGGTTAGTAAGGGGTATACTGGTTTGTAAGGGCATACTGGTTTGCACGTGTTTGTGCCTGCATCTCTATTGTCCTGTCGTCGCGGTAAACGGCAGCATAATAGCAGTAGGCATCATCGCCATGGACACAGCCGCTGGCGTGGAGCGACAGAATGGTTGGAAACAGTGGCGGTGGTAGAAACCTGAGCTGTTATTGTTTACATTGAGACCGTTAGAGAGAGAGAGAGAGAGAGAGTGACTGACTGACTGACTGACTGACTGACATGATATATAACTTTATTGTCAGCTTGGCTGAAATTTGTCTTGCGACCCAGCAGCCATTGTATGCATAGAGCACATATACACATTACACACGACATAACACAGTGGAAACAAAACACAAATACACATATAGACACACGCAGATGAGAGCAAAAGTCCACCGCTGAGTTTACCTATGGCTAAGCTCCTAGGCTGGGTCGCAGTGCAGCCACTGAGCAGCGCACCAACAGGAAGTGAAGAGACTAGACTAAGAGAGAGAGGGGGATAGAGAAAGGGAGATAGAGACAAGAGAACGAGAGAGACAGAGAGAGAGAGACAGAGGGAGAGAGAGCACACTGAGCAGGTAGAGAGGTTCAGTGGCTTCAGGTTGGAGAGAGAGAGAGGTGCTCAAGGTGGTGTAGAGGTGTATAAAGGGGTTACAGGTGGTGTATAAGGTGGTGTATTAGAGGGTGTAGGGGTGGTGTATTAGAGGGTGTAGAGGTGGTATATTAGGGGGTGTAGAGGTGGTGTATTAGAGGGTGTAGAGGTGGTGTATTAGGTGGTGTATTAGAGGGTGTAGAGGTGGTGTAGAGGTGGTGTATTAGAGGGTGTAGAGGTGGTATATTAGGTGGTGTAGAGGTGGTGTATTAGAGGGTGTAGGGGTGGTGTATTAGAGGGTGTAGAGGTGGTGTATTAGGGGGTGTAGAGGTGGTGTATTAGAGGGTGTAGAGGTGGTGTATTAGAGGGTGTAGAGGTATATTAGGTGGTGTATCAGACGGAGGAAGGCGCCCCTGGGTATTCATGCGTTTCCCTGTCCACACAACTGGTTTGGTGGCCCTGCCTCTCTTTGTCCTGCTCTGAATGCATTCTATCGGATCTATTGGGTGACAAGCGGGCACACAGATTACTTTTGGGTATTTTTGGTAACCATGGGCATGATCAAATTCAGTCTCAGCCTTGTGTTTTAAATAACATGTCTCTAGAACAATTAGAAGGTCAAAGGTTGAAATGTCCTGATGAATAGTGGTGTGTGTGAGCAGACTCCCATGCAGGTGACAATCAAACAAACCATTTGAGACCAACTGTCTTTATTTTCTGAATAAAGCGGTTTCACAGTGGGATTTATAAAAAAAATTTGAACAAACCCTTTAGACGCATTGACTCATTAGAGATTCAACAGAAAAAAGAAGGAAAATATAAATAATCAGTTTTGGTAATCGACATTGTAACCAGCCAAGCTTTACCATAAATATAAACATAATACAGTGTAAATAAAGTTGCATTAAATGTGATCAACGACTACGAGCCCTTCACCTAGAGTGTAAAAGTGTTCCCCGCCCCATCCCCACTAGTGATTTGACTCCGTCTCCGCGGCTCACCAGTGGGGTAGGACGGTAGGCCAGTCATGTGACCTTCGTTAGGCCCCTCCCTCCTGGCCTGCGGGTCGGACCATTCAGTGCTTTAATTGCGCTGAGGAGTTGTGTGTTAATAAACCCAGGCAGCGTCACAGACACAGACACGCCTTTGGGACGTTCTCTCGCAGCAGTATTTGTACATGGCAAGCCTCCCTGAGCTCTGAGCTCAGGACGGCTGCCGATAAGGCTGCCAGGCAAACATTGAAACACATTTTTGTTTGTTTTGTTGATCGATGGCTTAATAAGACTTTCCCTGACGGAGGCTTTCTGGACATTCAGCACAGACGGCCTTTTGGCTGCAGAGCTAACCGCAGGGTGCTGGGTGAGGAGGTGGCCGTATCTCAGTGCGGTTCAGTGCGTGTTATAATGTAGCAGAGAGCAGTCAGAGGGTCCTAAGACCCTCTCGAACCCTGACCCTAACCCTCGATGCCCAGTGTTTTAACGGCGTCAAACCGCAGGCAGAGCAGAAGAATCGATGAGCAACACGGAAAATCATGAACAAACATCAATGGATTGGAAAGCCGCGGTAGTCTTGGAGGAGCCTCCTTTGGGGCGGAGCCTTGCGGGGTCATTGGTGAAGGCGGGCCCCCATGGAGACACGAGTGCGGAACAACAAACACAACAGCAACAAGGGGACAACATTTCCCTGGACGTAGGGGGCCTGAGAGTCTGACGGAGTCTGTCTAATACCGGTGATGGGGGCGGGGGTATAGGACGTCAGGGTGACCAGGAGGACACCAGCTGACCTGAGCTGAAGGACCGGAGGAGCAGGCGGTGATGCGGGAGGTGTGGTGAGGGGGGTTTGGACTCTCCTCCTCCCCTCTCCTCCCTCCATCGTCTCCTCTCCTGCCTCCATCGTCTCCTCCTCTCCTCTCCTCCCTCCTCCTACTCCCTCTCCTCCCTCCATCGTCTCCTCCTCCCTCTCCTCCCTCCATCGTCTCCTCGTCTCCTCCTCCTCTCAGCTCATGAGCGTCACGGCGCTCTCCGCCGGCCCTCCGAACACGCCGGAGAAGAAGCGCAGCGCCAGGCGCAGGTGGACGGGCAGGAAGACGTAGGAGGCGTAGGCCACCATGGCCGCCGCGGAGAGCAGGGCGGAGGTGAAGAGGGCGCGCTCCCAGGGCTCCAGCACGTAGACGCCCGTCAGCAGCAGGTACTGGTAGTACAGCCAGGCCAGCTGCTGCTGCAGGGTCCGCAGGGCCATCCTCTGAGAGAGAGAGAGAGAGAGAGAGAGAGAGAGAGAGAGAGAGAGAGAGAGAGAGAGAGAGAGAGAGAGAGAGAGAGAGAGAGAGAGAGAGAGAGAGAGAGAGAGAGAGAGAGAGAGAGAGAGAGAGAGAGAGAGAGAGAGACCCAGAAGAGTTGTTACACAGAGAGAATGTGGTGGGATGGTCTAGACCAGATGATGCCAAACACAGAACTAGGCGTGCAGGGAGCAGGTGGAGGCTGCAGGGGGAAGGTGGAGGCTGCAGGAGTGAACGGCTGTGTGAGACGGAGGAAGAACTACTGAATGGGGCCCTTCAGGGGCCCTTCAGTCCCCCTCTATCAAACCTCACCTCCCAGGGGCCCTCAGTCCAATAGCTGGTCCTCTGATGACTCAATTCTCTCTCTTACGGTGTTTATCTTTGTGTCACTGAGATAGCTCGCTGAAGCATAATGAGACAAATAATCAAGTCCAACTTAATATTGGCCAATCAATTATTACTTTTTCCGAAAATATCATTATAATATATATAACATAAATATACTTAAATAAGATTATTTTATAACATATTTACGCTCAAAAAAGTTCTGCCTCAATCTGCGTTATTGACCGATCACTTTGATTGACGTGTGCGTATATCGAAGACGATTGTAAAACCACTACGAAGATACAGCTCCCACGTTACCCACGTGGGCTCACACGGTCAAGGGTCCGAGGTGTCCGTCGGGATTCGACCCGAGGCCCATGTGTGTTCGGTCGAGGTGTGACACACACGCACATGAAAAGGAAGACGTGTATTCATAATACAGTCATGCTCTGAACTTGAACTCGATAAGGAGCCATAAGCAGCGAGTATAATTTATCATCCATTTATAATATTCTTGCAAAATAACTTTTAACTACTTATCGGTAGGCTATAGTGACATACAATTTCCTATCCATTATGAAAGTGGCTCAGAGTCATTTAACGATAACTAAGGCATATCCTTCATTAGTAAACGACTAAACACAGGATATCCAGGCGGTGGATGAGCTCACCTTCTCGGTCTTGGATCAGTGGAAACAGCGGACCCCCTGCACCGCTGCTGTCCGTCCGTGTGAAGCAGGAGCTGGTCTTGTCACGACCAGTCTGTGCTGGTGTGTAAAGCAGCAGCAGGTCTGGACGCAGGACCAGTCTGTGCTGGTGTCTAAAGCAGCAGCAGGTCTGGACGCAGGACCAGTCTGTGCTGGTGTCTAAAGCAGCAGCAGGTCTGGACGCAGGTCACTAATGGTGTATGAAGCAGCAGCAGGTCTGGACGCAGGACCAGTCTGTGCTGGTGTCTAAAGCAGCAGCAGGTCTGGACGCAGGTCACTAATGGTGTATGAAGCAGCATCACGCCGCGCCCACCTTTCACGTCAGAAGGGGCTTGCAGACGCCATGTGATTTAAGGAGCTTAATGTAAGTTTTCTTTAAAGCAAACAAAAAAAAGTGTTTCCGAAGCCGGGATTTCTCGGAGAAGAAATTAACTGCAACACTTTTTATTCATTAAAAGAGTTAATAATGTCGCGTTCTCTCTGTCGCTATATAGAGAATGACGCGGTTGTCCACAGGAAATCAAACACCGAATGAACAGCCTTGATGGTCTCCATGCTGGGTTATCTGGAAGTATGTGTTTAATGTATCTGGAAGGGTCCTAGTCCTGACTGTGAGATGACCCGGGACAGAGGGGTGACACACACACACACGTCGCTCATACCGATAACCACGGCGATATCTGAACACCGTAAACTCGGTTTCCACCGGACCAATATCGGTTCATGACGCATTCACCCAACTGAATGAGACAACTCATTGCCTGAGCTCTTATTTTTCTTCCGAGGATCATTTACAAATTAATTTAGATTGGAAGAATTTTGTTTGCAGTAGATATTGCCACAAGTTTGGCATAGTAGTAACGGTTCAGACTCAGAGGTTCAGAAGTGCATGTAAGCGACAGCGACACCTAGTGGTTGTTTCGGCTCCCCGCACTTGGCTGATATGAGGTTCTCAAGCTCGCAAAATAAAAACAAATCAAAGAAAATAAATTTCCAAAAAGAATACATAAGTACTGCTTATGTAACTGCTTACAGAATTTATACATTGTATGAACAAAGAAAATAGTCAAGTTGCATTGATTTTGAATAGGTAATAACTATTTAACAATTAAATATTTGAGTGGAACATTCCCAACACTTACTCTCCCTCATTAAGGATGCACTGCGTTGAACTATGAATGTCCCCAAGAGAACCAAATTAAAATCAACCGTGTGAATACTACAGAAGTGCTGTATACAGTAGTGTCTACAGTAGTGTTCACACTACAGTAGAGCTAACACTGGGGTCAAAGTCCAGCCAATGTCAGCAGTACAAGTCAGTCTTTTACTGGCCAATGGCCACTTTGGGTATTTTATAATTTCACCAAGTTTTCAATAAACAAAAGATATCAAAAATCGATGGGGACCCAAATACCACATTCACACACTACTCAGTGCAACAGATGACTAATGTTGTTGGCTAATGGTTACATGAAAAGGTATTAATAACGTGGTACAGCCCTGGTGCCTCTCCAAAGGGAACCAGGGACACAGTGTCCCAGGTACCGGGCCTCACGCCCGGGTACATCAGATGCTTAGGGTTAGGGTTAGGGTTAGCAACGAAAACACGCAGTAGGGTAAATATTGATTTATATTTATTTGGGGTATAGCGTAGGTAGATGACGACCAATTCAAATGTATTTCCACACATCTCCCGTCCCTCGAGGGGACCGGAGGTGGAGTTACTTGTGTTGCACAGTAGGGGGGGGGGGGGGGAGGTGAATACATGACACCCTAGCGGCACAGAGTGAGCGAGCGTCAGCAGCACTGAAAACGTGCCCTCTGACGTCCGTAAGGAAGGACCTGCCACGGGGCAGGCACTGTTGCCAGATTGGGCCGGACGATTTCCCACGATTTTGCCCAATCTGGCAACCCTGGCTGCAGCAGCCAGGGTTGCCAGATTGGGCGGGAAATCCGGCCCAATTGGTTGGGAAACACTTGTAGCAGGAGGCATCGCTTCCTCCAGGGAGAAGAGCCACACAGATTAGATGAACCGAGCCCCCCTAGCGGGGCTAGTCCGTCATCATGTCGGCGCCCTCCCCCCCCGTGGCGTCGGCCAGGGTCATGTCCTCCAGCATCTCCATCAGAGAGATGCAGGGCGCGCCCTCTTCGTCCGTGTCGCTCTCCACGGGGGGTCTGGATGCATCTGGGGGGGGGGGGGGGCACACGGGTTAGGTCAACACGCCGCCACACAATGCTGTGGAATGCTCCGTTCACTTGTATGGGCCTTCCTGACTTCCGGCGGTGAATAATTTTTTCGATAATGATGAATAATTGACGTTGCTAAGCATATAATATATAATGATCGCTGTCAAGGAAAGTGGATTCTTTTCATGTCTTTCGTATCACTCCGCAAGAATGCTGGTAACAAATAAATTGTAAAAAGACAGTTATTTTTTCGTTTTGGCAAGTAGCCGTGTAATTAGCGGGATAATGTATAGAACGCCACCGGTCATAAGCCCCGAAAATAAGCCCCTTCAGGGCGAACAGGACACCTCTGTCTCGTCTGGGCTTATTTTCCTGATAATGACCGGCATTCTATACATTATCCCTTACATATTATACCACTAGGTGTGAGTGTGGTTAGCTGTTACAAGCCATTTTGAAAATCTGCCTCTTCTGACATCACAAGTGGGCGTGTCCACCTAGATGTGTGCTGGATACCAGCACACATCAGCACCAGTACCAGCGTACCAAGTGGACTGTAGCAAAAGTTGCTAATCTCTCCGTCACACATCTCGGTGGACACGCCCACTTGTGATGTCGGAAGAGGCAGATAACCACATTCACACCTGGTGGTATAATATGTCACCTTTAAGGAGCAGGTAGGCGGTTCAATGGGGGCCGCAGGGAGACTGCGGACATGGGAGGCAAACATTCTGACCAAGACACGGCCCTTATTTAATGGCTGTTTTATATTTCCTTACAGTCTGGCCCGGGTTGGGCCAATCAAGACTGTTTATCCAACATAGGGCGGGTTTAACACGATGACAAGATGACTGCTGCTGATGTGCAGCGGTCCGTTGAATCGCCTATCATAGCGCTATTAAAACTAGCTGGACGGTATATTCTCTAAATTACCATCAAATAACTGCCTTCAAAGCTTCGGGGGTTAGGACCTACGGGACAGGGCGCGGGCTGATTGGTTGTCTGTCAATCCTATCGCATCCAGAGGCATTCTGGTCCGCCACTCACCTCTGAAGATGTTGATGTTTTTCCTGAGCGCTTCGTCTTCCTCCAGATCCTCCAAGAAGTCTGTGTATTGTCTGCGGTCAAACATCAAGACGAACCCGTTAGGAGAGAGAGGAGATCCTCGGGCGTTCGGCCCAGACGCTCACATTCTGCTCGAGCAACAACTTGTTTGGTTTCGTTGTTCCAAACAATCTGTCCAGCGATAGGACAGAAGATTAACCAAACGACTGAACTAATCTAAACAAACCGTCCGGCTGACAAATGTCCGATCCTCATCTGATACACGCACACAATCAGTGTTTGTATTTCTGTGGATCAGCAAAACATCCGACGGCCTTCAGTTGATCCTATCAGAGCGACCGCTCAGACAGCGAGGCGACCTCGCAGCGCGGCTCGGGGAGGCCGCCTCTCCTGCACATACGTTTATTGTATGTTGTGCGTCCTGGCACTTAATGCACACACTTATTGTATGTTGTGCGTCCTGGCACTTAATGCACACACTTATTGTATGTTGTGCGTCCTGGCACTTAATGCACACACTTATTCTATGTTGTGCGTCCTGGCACTTAATGCACACACTTATTGTATGTTGTGCGTCCTGGCACTTAATGCACACACTTAATGTATGTTGTACGTCCTGGCACTTAAAAATAGTACTTAGCATCGTGTAGCATCTTACCCTAGCTATCTCTGTTGTGTACGGGGAACGGGTTAACCCAGTGATGGTTAGTGTACACGGGGAACGGGTTAACCCAGTGATGGTTAGTGTACACGGGGAACGGGTTAACCTAGTGATGGTTAGTGTACACGGGGAACGGGTTAACCCAGTGATGGTTAGTGTACACGGGGAACGGGTTAACCTAGTGATGGTTAGTGCTCTGCACTTGGTTCCATGAACATCCTTACTGTACCGACAGCGATATATTGTCGTTTCTCTTTCTTGTGACCGATGCACGCATTGCGAGTCTCGTTGGGTAAAAGCGTCTGAATGTCAGGTACCTCTCGTCCACCACGTCCAGGCCCTCGCGGTCCCGCTCCATCTCCTTCAGCTTCCAGTTCCTCCTCCTCGCCCGCTTGTTGCGGTCGTAGCTCTTCTTGATCAGCACCTGAAAGCGGTCACTTAATGAGTGGAGCAGTCTAAGGTCCCGGTGTCCGCTCGGTGTATTGCCTCACTACTGAACACGACCACTAGGGGGGAGTGTCGATCATAACTAGTGTGTGGGTGAGAGCGGATCACACCGAGGCGTGATCCCTGCGGTATCTCACCACATCAGGAACGTGGTTGGGGTTCATCTTGTTCAGGTAGTCGTCGTTCATGTTGGAGTTGGCAAAGTCGAAGCTGTAAGGGAAGAGGAAGGAAAGTCAATGGGGTCCGTGGTGGTCTAGGGCGGTCCGTGGTGGTCCAGGGCGGTCCAGAGCCCTGCCTGAGGCCCACATCGTGAGGAGCAGAACCCACCCCAGGACCAGGTCTCCTATGTTGAGCAGGTGGCCCAGGAAGGTCCGGCAGTGGTACTGCTGGCTGGTGTCCAGCTCCGACGTCTTCTGCACCCACACGTCAGCCAACGAATGCTGGAACGAACACACGCACGCACACACACACACACACACACACACACACACACACACACACACACACACACACACACACACACACACACACACACACACACACACACACACACACACACACACACACACACACACACACACCTTAGTTTAGACCGAGTACAGCGCTGGGGCCGATGACAGTGGTACAAGTTGGTCATCTATTGGCCAATGGGTATTTTATTATTTCATTTTCAAAGTTTTCAATAAACAAAAATTTTCAATAAACAAAAATCTATTGATCACACACTACTGCACCGCCCTGGTCGTCAGTCAGTCAGTCAGTCAGACACACACACACACACTTGTGAATTCAGGTCACGAAAGCGCCTTTGACTGAAAGCACCCAGAGTGAGTGAGTGAGGGTTGCTGTGGTGGGCCGGTGCTGTCAGCCGTCTAACCCCCCCATGCGTCCCCCTGTCCTGGCTGCACTCCCATGCCAGGTTCAGCCATAATGGAATGGCCAACTATTGATCTTTGTTTCTTCCAACATTAGAGCGATGTTCCACCGTAATGCAATTTATTCTCCAGCGGAAAATCAACACACACGCACACTGAGAATACACACACACACGCACGCACTGAGAGTACACACACTGAGAAGACACACACGCACTGACAACACACACGCGCACACACACACACGCACTGAGAACACACACACACACACACACACACAAAAGACCGGGCGCACATAACACAATCAAAGCACACACTCACCTTATTGGATCTGAAGCCCGCCCCCGCCCCCAGGTGGAGGTCTCGGATGACCTCGGTGTCCATGACGATGAACTCTTCGAGCTGCCGCGGGCTGCACAGGCTGTTGAAGGGGTAGCGCCAGTACGTGCTGCCGTCCACCTCAGCAACTAAGGGGTCCGGACACAATGGGCCTCATCAGCATCATAATCATCCTCATCATCCTCCTCCTCATCATCATCATCATCATCAACATCAGCATCTTCATCATCTGCATCCTCCTCCTCATCAGCATCATAATCATCATCATCATCATAATCCTCCTCCTCATCCTCAGCCTCCGATGTGACGCCGTGAGCACAAACACAACGGCAGCCGAGAGCAGGAAATCTTCCCATCCCAAGACAACACAAAACGTTCCTGCTACACGTTCCTGCTCCAACGCTCCCGATAGGTCCGAGCCTTTTCCTCTGAGGTCCGCCCTCCCAGATGGATCGATGCGGCGGCCATTAAAAGCAGACGGAGAACCTCTAATCAGCCTCGCCTGGCGCAGGATTACGACCGGCAGCGCTCAGCATGCCGGCCACGTGAGGCCTGCTCCTTCAGACCACCGGAGCCCGGCCCGCCGGCCCTCTAAACGTTACGGCGGAGGGGGGGGGAGAGAGAGAGAGAGAACGAGAGAGAGAGCGAGAGAGAGAGAGAGAGAGTGGTGCGGCGCCACTCATAGCGTCAGAAGGACGGCGAGAAACAAAGGAATACCAGGGGTTCAACTAAAAACACAAACACAGCCACTCAAGTCAAACGACTCTGATTACACATCCTGGCCCACGCCCCAGACCTCGGCGCACGCACAGACTTGAGTGCACGTGTGAAGACGGCCGGCTGTACTCGTGTGGACGCTCTGATGGGAAGCAGGTGGCGGCTGGGGAACATGTGGTCCACAGACTGCCGCGTTCAGCACAGAACCAGACGGCGCAGGCCGAGCACACGGGGGAAGGCAAGGGGAACACAGGGGTGGGTAAGGGACTCAGTAAGGAGAACACAGAACCCAGTGGTGCTGACCACTGGAGTCTTCTAGTTTGAATGGAACCTATACGGTTGGAATCTGAGCGTACACATGGGATGCTGCAGTGGTGCGAGCGTCCTGATGTGATGTTCAAAGCCTCAAGTGAGCGACCCCTTTGTCACGGACGAGAAGGCGCACTTGGCCCCCGTGGGCGCGTTGTGTTTCATAACGCTGCACGCTTTGAAGCCTTTCTCTGGCGTGCCGCGTTGCCGTCAAAACGCGGCACGTGGCGTGTGATCAAGGGCCGACGTTGTGCGTGGAAACACTTCCTGAGCAAGCTAGCGTTACGAGCTAAAGCAAACAGAGCTTTTGAAGTGGAAGTCTTTCATACGGAACCGGCGTTCTGCTCTGCAGTCAGGAGATTACGCAGCCCCACATGTCGGCTCGTACGTCCCCCGCCCCCCCCCCCCCCCATAATATATTTTAATGGGAATCCCCTCTGACCCGCCACTGGCGTGGTGCTTCTTTTGTGGGTAGAAATTAGCCAGCAGTTGAATGAAGCACAGGCCCCTGTTACTCACTAAAATGTATGTAAAAAGTATTTGCACCCTTTAAATGTCCATGTTTACACTGCCAAATAGAACGCACACATATTTATGTTCATTTTCATTCTTTTTTTCTCCCAAAATTGTTTTGTGCCGGTGAAGTTGGTACTCAGCTGAAAAAAGATCATAAAAGGGGCTACACTAGTAGAAAGAGTTTGAGATCCACTACTCTACACAAGCGGTGCATGTGGAGCAGTCAGGGTGAGTCGTCTCGCTCAGGGGCACCTCGACACTCAACTAGGAGGAGTCTGGGATCGAACTAGCAACCTTCCGGTTACGAGTCAACCAGCACTACTTCCTAAGATAAGCTAAACCAGTTACCTGCTACAGAGATCTCCTCATACTAAAAACAGCATGAGGGGATCAGGCGACACTATAGCTTATCTCGGTTGAGGTAAGGTATAGAGCAGAGTTGTCCACAGAGCTCCACAGAGATCCTGTGTGAGCTGTGTGGATACCTCACTCTTGTGGGGGGGGGGGGGTACTCACTCTGGAGGGTGCGCGGGTCGATGAGGTGGATGGTGCTGGTGACCCGGACACACACGCACACCTGCCCCATGTTCCCCAGGCTCTGGGCCAGCCGTGGGGGCAGGCACACCACGTTGTCCTGGCGGAGGGGGGAGGGAGCCAGGTTAAACACAACCTTTGACCGTTGAGGTTTTTGATTCAAAAACAATTAAATCGGCCCGCCGAGTTAATCTTATTCCAAGCCGTGGCGTGCTGTGACCGAGCAGACGGTTTTTTAACACCGACGATCAGCTGCCAGTTCATTTTTTCTAGGGAAATATATATTTTTTTTACCTCATGTTTGGTTTTGTAAGAGAAGATGACTTCTGAATATGATATTAACACGCCCGGACGTTGATACTCAGTCCATCAGTATTTTATTTTACATCTGTAGCGCCAAAGACCTCTGATCGGATTAAGGTTCAACTGTGAAAAGTAGACCAAAAAAAGGGCTAAGATTGTCAAAAGTAATTTGGTTCCATTTCGGTACTATACGCAAACAACGGTCCACGATGGGGATCCAGATCGGAGGACGGTTCTAAGCGGTGGAACTCTGAAGCATCATATCTGGGGCAGTACCACATCGGAGGACGGTTCTAAGCCGAGGAATGCAGCCGCATCGTATTTCACAAACGCACGCTCTGCAAATCAGACAAAGGATTCCTGACCTGGCTAAAAGATATAACATTTCTCTGATCCAAAGGAAAGAGGATTCAGCAGTGAGGCTGAACGGATGCGACTTCGCTGACTTCTTCTGGCCTGACTCGCTCTCAGAGAAACGGATGATTCATGGACAGGACCCCACGGCAAGCACCGACCGCAGGAGGCAATGTGGTGGATTCCTACCTTGCATATGGGCACGATCTCCAGGGAGTAGGTGCTCTTGTAGTTGAAGGTGTTGGAGTGGATGTCGTGGGAGATCAGACGCTGGGACGTCTTTGACCTTCAGATACAAGAGGGTTCAGTGACACAAACAGACCGGGCAGAGCAAGGCCACAAACACTGAACTCACAGAAACTAACAGAAGCGACGACGCTGACATGACCGCTTCAATGTGAGGTCACACTCATGGGGTGTTTCGTGTCGCCATGGTCGTTAAACGACGTGTCATATCAAACTGACTTTAGTGCTTACGGACTTAATTGTTGTTTGTGAATTCTACAAAGTTAAATCAGCCATCAAGGCTTTTATCTTGAAAGTAACCGTTGTGATCTCTAAAACATTCTTTGTTTGTTCAAAATAAACTTTACACATAGCGGGGTAGGTAGCGACGATGTAAATGCTTCAGAGCAGGAGAAGACCGGAACATCTTCAGAGAGAAACCCCCAGCACTGACCTGCAGGGCACAGTGCACTGGAGGAAGTCCGTCATCTTCAGGGCATGCTGCTTCGTGGCATAGTAGAAATCAATCCCGTCTGAGGGAAAACACATCAGCAACCGTCAGCCAATGGATCCCACACAAAAAGACTTGACACAGGCCTTTCCTTTGCAACACACACGGAAGCCTTTCTCTTCGCTTTCAACTGGCGCCGAGATATGGAGCTCATTTACGATCGCTCCCGCGCCAACCTCGTCTTTAAGACTGGCGTCTGCGGCCCAGACACACACCCCACCTCCTCCTCTTCTGGGTGTGTGTGTCTGGTGCTGCCCTGAGTCAGCCTCTCCCTGCAGCCAGCAAAACACTATTCTCTCTCTCTCTCTCTCTCTCTCTCTCTCTCTCTCTCTCTCTCTCTCTCTCTCTCTCTCTCTCTCTCTCTCTCTCTCTCTCTCTCTCTCTCTCTCTCTCTCTCTCTCTCTCTCTCTCTCTCTCTCTCTCTCTCTCTCTCTCTCTCTCTCTCTCTCTCTCTCTCTCTCTCTGAGACACATTTTGATGGGACAAAAACATCTGGGGGGAATCTGGTCTCCGTTGTGAGGGGATGGGGTTCATTCTTATCAAACACTAAATATGAACGAAGAAATGCTCACATGTGCTGTCGTTACTTTAATAAAGACTTGCTCAAGGGACGGCAAAAGTAAACGACTGTGAATCTTGGAACCAAAAAAACAAACAAACAAAACCCGGTCAAAGACACCAGTGATGCAGTTGGCCTTGGGTTGGAGGAGCATTCGTCTTGTTTCCTGAGCAGGAGGTCTCGTACGAGATCCTCGTACGAGGACTGAGGGGAACCAGCTGCACCAGAACACGGCTGGACGCCACCCATCCAAACACAGCCATACTGTGGAACGTCAGAGGACACTCTTCTTGTGATTGAAGATGTTTACGTGATCAATGCGTAGACCTACCGTGGATCTCTTTGATGTTGAGGGCGTTGGTGTGGAGTTTGTGCTTGAGGATCAGCTGTTCCAGATAATAAAACGTCTTCTTGTGGGAAGTCTGTCAAAGACACACACATTTCAGCCACGGCAAAGACAGACATTGATGAGCCTGTACTTTATATGGGATATAAAGTACAGGCTTTATGGTATGTATTACGTCCTGGCACTTAAAAACAGTACTTAGCATCGTGCAGCATCTTATCCTAGCTATCTTTGTTGCATACGGGGAAGAGGTTAACCTAGCGATTGTTAGTGCTTGGCACTTGGTTCTATGAACATCCTTACTGCACCGACAGATATATATATATATATATTGTTGTTTCTCTTTCTTCTGACCAATGTACTTATTGGAAGTCTCTTTGGATACAAGCGTCTGCTAAATGCCCTAAATGTAAATGTACAAAATATGAACTACCTCTTCACCATATGCAGGTGAGTTACATTTGTGAGTCAAAGCAGCCCTGTGTGAGAAACTCCATCTGCAATCACGGCATACCACCCTGCATATTTTAAAATCTAATTTTAAAACGTACTGTCCGGTTACACGACAAAGTCGGCAGTTTGGAAGGATAAGACAAACGTTTATTGAACCGAAGAATAAAGCTGCCATCCTGTCAGTGGAGATGTCGAACCGTATCAATAGAAGTAAATGAGGCGATGAATCTGAATAGCATTACGTTGCCACAAATACTTGTGGCAAATACTTAATACCTGTTAAGCCCTTTGAGACTGTAATGGTGATTAAGGGCTATACAAATACCATTGAATTGACCCAAGCTAAAAGGGAAGTAAACGTTTGACCCCCTCCCAAAACAATCCTCGAGGAAAGATCCAACGATTAACAGACCCGAGGTCAGCCAGTCTGCATGGAACCGCCTCGTTCCGCCTCTTACCTTCTGTCTCACTTGCACCACCGCCTTCCAGAAGTCCTTGGCCTCCACGCGGTGGCAGTCGTCACACATCTGGTACTGAACGACGAACTCCACCACAAACACCTGCTGCAGGATGGCTCCGTTCATCACCTTCAGGACACACACACACACACACACACACACACACACACACAGGATCACATGCTCTGCCTGTCCTGACTCATGACAAAGGCCACTGGTCTCCCACAATGAGCTCGGTTTCTAGGCCAGCGATCCCACCGCAAAGAACACACAAAATGGCACGGCCTTGTTGAAAGTCTGCGGTGGCCGTTCGGAGGGCTGCGCGGGATTCAGAGTCCGTATCGCACAGAATCTCCCCAGGTCTGGAACAAAGGACCTGGCGCTGAGCGGTCAGGGCTCAGGTTCTCCGGAAAGGTCAGAGAGCTGAGAGCACCGAGAGACTCTCCTTTCTCTGGAACGCCCGACACAGTGAAGGTCTGAGCACTTAACACTACACACACCGCTCCGACACCTCCGCGGGCAAATGTCTTAAGACATAATTCATTAATAATGAATCCGTCTAAAGCGGGGGGGGACGGCGGGAGGACCTGGAGAATAAGAGCCGGCCGAGCTCAGGCGTGGTCTCACCTCCTTCTGTATGGTGACTTTCAGCTTGATCCTTTTGGAGTGAGGCTCTGTCCACAGGAAGCCAGCGTCGATGAGCCGCACCTGAGGGGAGAGATGTACATTAATGGATGAGGTCAAGAGAAAGCAAGGTAAAGGTCAGGTAAAGGTCAGGCTGATCCTTATAAAAAAAGGTGAGAGCGACCGTGTGTGAGGTCTTCAATACGTGGGGCGGCATTAGCTCAGGAGGTAAGGCGGATTGGCTGGTAACCGCAAGATTGCTGGTTCGATCCCCGCTCCTCCTAGCTGAGTGTCGTGGTGTCCCTGAGCGAGACGCCCTCACCCTGACTGCTCCTGACGCACTGGCTGTCGCCCTGCGTGGTTGACTCTGCCGTCGGTGTGTGAATGTGTGCATGAATGGGTGAATGTTAGTCAACACTGTAAAGCGCTTTGGATAAAGGCGCTATATAAATGAGGACCATTTACGTACGAGGGCTGCACACTAACAACGATATACGTTTGACTACCGACGGTTTTCTATAACAGCTGTTATGAAACATTGTGCTGTCACCAATCAATTCACCTACTACTTCAACGTAAATCATGTGCACTTTCAAGTATTCATTCTGTATTGAAGGATGTTTTAGCCTCAACTGTTGTGTAACGCTTAGCGTACATCTATACCCCTATGGCATGGCATTGTAATCACTGTGATTTTGCATGTATGCTGGACATATTATAAATTACTTTCTTTTATTATTGCACCTTTGTATATTCCATGGGCTGCTGTAACAAGTGAATTTCTCATGTATGGGATGAAATAAAGTTCTTATCCATCTTAACGCGTCTTAGATAGTCATTCATTGCCTCCTTCTTGCCCATCTGTCACAAATACACGTGACAGCGGACCGTCAGAGTAGCCCCTCCTCTCCGTGCGATCTCTGAATCAAAACCCGATGGTGAGCAGGATGAGGGACTGTTGTTGCTTTTCCCGGCAGGGACGATGGCTGCACGGATGTATTAATAGAATCAAGAATGTGGTTTGAGGGATTCAGGAAATACCCCAAAACCCAAGGCCCTCACATACACCGTCTAAATGTTGACCAGTACGTATACTCTGTACTGGCTTGTACTCCATCATAGTGTCGACCAATGTACACATGGAGAGTCAGTTTAACCTGTGTTGTATACAGTCTGTTCAGTCAGTTTAACATGTGTTGTATACAGTCTGTTCAGTCAGTTTAACATGTGTTATATCCAGTCTGTTCAGTCAGTTTAACATGTGTTATATACAGTCTGTTCAGTCAGTTTAACATGTGTTATATACAGTCTGTTCAGTCAGTTTAACATGTGTTATATACAGTCTGTTAAGTCAGTTTAACCAGTGTTATATACTAAGTTTTTAGTTCCCAGTGTCACATCACTAATTCAGAGTGAATATCTAATATCTACTCTAACCTCAAAACCCTTTCAACCCTTCAACAACACAAACAGAGCCTCAGTCTGTGAGGAGAGGTGAAGACGGTGCTTGGAGGTCTCCACGGTGAGATGGCCGGTGGGAGACAGAGGAATGCTTACTTTAGTCATGGAGCCCTTCAGTTTCTTCAGGCACAGAGCCAGCAGCTCCCTGGATTCCAGAGCACACTGAATCCATGTGGCTGGAGGCTGCAAGTACCTACACACAGACACACACAGTCAGATACACACACACAGTAATCAAGGCAGTCCGGAAGGGGCTGGTATCCAGAGGATATTTGCAGTCTGGTTTGTATCAAACTGTCTCCTAGATTGATACTACTCAACAGAAATGGGGCTCTGCCGGGATTTTCACAGGACAGTTCCATGCAGTCCGGCCTTAAAGTAATCTCTGGGATTCCCAGTGCCTACGTATCAACCATACACTTGATGAACAGTGCGGTCCAGTGTGGGTACCCACCTTTCGCACTGCTTACAAAAGAGGGCCGTGACGGACTTGGGAATGCCTTCGGAGATGTCCACCGTGGTGCGCAGGCAGGCCACACACATGTTGGCTGGGTTAGGGGGGATGGGGACCCCGCATGTGCAGCACAGGCTAGAGGGGGGGGGGGGGGCAGGTCAATATAAGCAGCTATTAGATACACAAGTGTGTTCACTTGGTGTGTGGCAGAGCGTTTATTAAGACATTTGGTGAGGATTGGCGACCCGGCTGATATCCAGGCGACTAGTACTTACATGCTGCCCTGGCTGGCGATCGGGGGAGCCTCGACATACTCCATCCTGCGGCTTTGCAGCTGTCACTTAACTTCTGTCAATGAAGGAATAAACAATGAAGATATATATATATACACACACACACACACACACACACACGTGGGTTGTCAAGAAGGATCTGGTATCAGTTTAAATGTTGCTTTTGTTGTGCACTTGTAAAAAAAGAAAAAAAAGATCGATTTAGTTTCGTGTTGGAGTTTGATTCCCATGTGTTGGGAGTGTGTAGACGTGTTGTGTTCAAGGGCTGTGTGGTGTAAGTACTCAGTACTTCCATGATTATTATTACCACATCTGACATCTTAACATGTGTAACATTATTTGGTAGTCATCCACATGTTACTGTCACATACTAATACTCAGCGACAGATCCACGGGCACGCATTAGGTGATATTGACCGTAGTCCCGCATGTGTATGTCCATTCATAAACATTGATCGTTGGAGCCCCTCTGGTTGTTGAATGCAGGAGGCTAACATGCTAGCCCTCTTAGCAGAAACGTGCAGCGGGCTCCTGTCTGACTGTTAGCTCCGCTAGCATTTATCGTTCATTCCGACAGCTTCGTGGGATGATTTGGAGTAATATCCACGTATAAACACGTATATATTATCAAGTCAACTCTCACTATCATTGGACGAGCATGACAAGGGCACTTACTGTAAGTAACGGAGTTAAAGTCCACAGCACGCTGGTTTGTGAGCACGTTTCCCCCAGCGAGGAAGAGCGTCGATGACGTCACCCGACCCAAAGGACCCTATGGCTGCTTTTTTTTTTGCCTGAAAGGAAATAGCGAAAGAAATTTATTGTCCATAACATGCTACTTTTCAAGTTCAATTTCCCTGTACTGAGATATTAGAAATATTCCACTTCACAAATGCGAATGTGTCGGACGAGAGAGAAAATGAACCGCGCCAGTCGAGACCTGTTGGTGGTGGATGCTGTGCAGAAGCCGTGTCAATCTAATGTCAGTGTTGCCAGATTGGCCCAATCTGGCAACACTGTCCTCAATGTGTAGTTCAGCTGGCGTTGTGTGTACATGCGTGTTGATGTATGCATGTGGCGGCTGGTGTCACGGATGGTGGTCGGGGTTCACACACACGCACGCACGCACGCACACACACACACACACACACACACACACACACACACACACACACACACACACA